>NW_012099987.1:3994464-4051210 GCF_000951045.1 Mandrillus leucophaeus
CTGTTCTCACTCATAGGTGGGAATTGAACAATGAGATCACTTGGACACAGGGTGGGGAACATCACACACTGGGGCCTGTCGGGGGGTGGGGGCCTTGGGGAGGGATAGCATTAGGAGAAATACCTAATATAAATGATGAGTTGATGGGTGCAGCAAACCAACATGGCACATGCATATACCTATGTATCAAACCTGCAGGTTGTGTACATGTACCATAGAACTTAAAGTATAATAATAATAAAAAAAAGAATCAATACATGGGATTGTTAGGAAGTTTAAATGGTTTCATAAAGGGCTTAGAACAATGGCGGATATGTATTAGAGCTTGTAAACAAAATAAACTCTTCAATATGCAAAAAAACCCAATAAAACAAAATAATAATAATAATAAAGAAAGAATAAACCTGGGGAGAGACAGATGGAGGGGAACAAAGATTCTGTATCTCTCCCCAGCTTCATTTTTTTCTTTTCCTGACTTTTTAATGATCACCATTCTAACTGGCATGAGATGGTATCTCATTGTGGTTTTGATTTGCATTTCATGATGACCAGTGATGATGAGCATTTTTTCATGTGTCTGTTGGCTGTATGAATGTCTTCTTTTGAGTAGTGTCTGTTCATATCCTTTGCCCACTTTTTGATGGGGTTGTTTGTTTTTTCTTGTAAATTTGTTTGAGTTCTTTGTAGATTCTGGATATTAGCCCTTTGTCAGACGGGTAGATGCAAAAATTTTCTCCCATTCTGTAGGCTGCCTGTTCACTGTGATGGTAGTTTCTTTTGCCCTGCAGAAGCTCTTTAGTTTAATTAGATACAATTTGTCTACTTTGCTGTTTATGAAAAGCAAAGAAGTATATTAGGTGTGTGAGGCAGTTCCAGGGGGCGGGGAAAACAGGTCTTGCGGAATAAGGCCACCTCCATCAACAAATCTTTTTTTTTTTTTTTTTTTGAGACAGAGTCTTGCTCTGTCACCAGGCTGGTTTGCAATGGCATGGTCTCGGCTCACTGCAATCTCTGCTTCCCGGGTTCAAGCGATTCTCCTGCCTCAGATTCCTGAGTAGCTGGGATTACAGGTGCCCACCACCATGCCCGGCTAATTTTTTTGTATTTTTTAGTAGAGACGGGGTTTCACCATATTGGCCAGGCTGGTTTCAAACTCCTCGCCTCAGGTGATCTGCCTGCCTCGGCCTCCCAAAGTGTTGGGATTACAGGCATGAGCCACCGTGTCTGGCTTCATCAGTGAATTGTTGAAAGGAGGAGATGGACACAGTATAGAGAAAAGACAGAAGACCTGCATCTTATCCTGAGTCTTGTAGATAGTTTTATGGACATCTAGTGAGGAAGAGGACTGGTAATTAACTGGCAAGCCCATGCTGCCAAACTGGATCATTCCCAAGAGAAAATATACTAGAAACAAAATTAACCAAAGTGGCCATCCATACAGCAGGGTTTTTCTGGGCTGCAGCTTAATTCTTCCTATATGGATGCTGTCCTATGACCAGGGACAACAAGCAGTTCTCTCAGATGGGCACAGCATCCAACCATTGGAAAGGTGTTTCTTCCCCCCACCCCCCCCCCAGCTATCTCCTTGTCCTTACTATTCAGAAGGTAATTGTGGGTGAGCGACAGGAACACTTTGGGGCAGGTACTTTGTCAATTTATATTCTTGTGCTTAATAGACGTACATGGGAAGGCACAGTACCAACTCAGTAACTGCCTTTGATATTTTCATACACAACTACTCAAATACTGGAAACCAATCATTACAAATCTAAAGAGCTTTAGCTATGGGGTTCTACAGACTTTGTATAAGAAAACATTAGTTGATGAGAAAGTTGGAAAGAACAGGCACCTTGGCACAGAAACCCAGTATGAAATAGAATATAGACTCTTGGAAATGTGAAAGGTTTTCAAAATTCAAAGGAAAGTCCAATTTCAGAAAACTGTAGGCTAGAAGATAGCTTATTGAATCCCAAATAAAGATATTACTATAATTTCATTGCGTAATTTGGTAATTCTGACATTTACAAATGCATAATGACATAAATCTTGAATTGCACAAAATCAAACTCTCCATACAAAATAAGCTGGATGGAAAAATTTTCCTTATTTTGCTCTGATCACCATTCTGCAGTTTTAAGGGCCAGTAGTTGTTTTGAACATGTAAATGGGATATTAAAAATGTATTTTTAAATTTCCCTTATGATTAGGAATTAAAGTCTATATAGTATAGGTTCCCTATACTATCTCTCACTTCTGCCTCAGCAGAGTTTCCTTGTCAACCCTAATGTAAATATTGGCAGAGTCTCCTCCTATCTTCTCTATCCCCTTAGCCAAAGATATAAACAAAAATTTCAGATGTTCTTAACAGAAATTGGACCAGAAAGTACAATAGCTTAGGGGTTTTTCATAATATAATAAAAGATTTCTTTTGGCAGAGTGAAGGATTTCTGCTCCACCTGCTTTCTTCCAGCTACCCAATCCTTGAACCCTTTCTCAGTCCCAGGGTCAACTTCAAGACACACAACCAGTACAGTTGCACGAGGCCCCATGCTCCAGAGGGCCCTGTGCTTGGCTTAACGCTCTGCTGCTGACATCTTGAAATTCTCAATAATTTTATCTTTGAACTGCTGCTTTGTAAGTGAAGTCCAAGGGGATAATGGGACACGCGCATGAGTTGAGGAGCTGTGCACAATATGCATGTCCAAAGATCCTTGCTGTCATATTAACATGTAGTGGTGCGATGCCCCATGAGCACAGAGTTCTAGTGGAGCCGTAATGTGGGTGGGGGACTTCAATGATGCTCAAGTGAGTGCAAGATAAGTGTGTGTAAGTAGGGAGTGGAGGGGCTGACTGCCCGAGAGGCCACACTTTCTTTCACCCCAGAACTTTTATGAATGCAGGAAGAAGGCAATGGTGTTTGTTTTAAGTTACACAAATAACCAAAGAGCCTGATCATATCCTTTCTTTCTCACGTTACTTCTCTGTATTAGCCAACCACTTTTGCTGAAAATGATAATATAGAAGGAAGGGCAAAGATAAGGCAACCCATTGTTCCTTTTTCTTCAGTCCTTCCTTCCTTATTAATCTGAAGGTAGAAAGTGTTGGTAGAAAGCACACATATTAAGAAATGAGGGAAGAAGAGTTGAGTTAGTTTTGTGCAATGTTTCTATGGTTTTGGTAAGAACACAATACATGTATGTGTATTATACAAGCTGTGAAATACAAGTTATATAATTTTGGTAATTTTGTATATAACGAATGCTCTTATGTTATCAGCATTTAAATCTTACATGCACATATAAGTATCATATAATTCTAGATACTTACATTCTCTGAGTCATGCACAATATAAAGATGAATGGTAACACTCATGCTAATCATTTAACATTTTAATTTTTCTTTACTTAGAACAATGTTAAATAGCACATTAAAAATACCATGACAAATCCAGAGACAGACAGGAAGAAAAGACAGAGCTTTACATTTTGGGACTTTTAAAGGCACATTTATTTATTTACAGACAGAGTTTCGCTCTTTTCACTCAGGCTGGAGTGCAATGGCACGATCTCGGCTCACTGCAACCTCTGCCTCCTGAGTTCAAGTGATTCTCCTGCCTCAGCCTCCTGAGTAGCTGGGATTACAGGCGCCCACCACCATGCCTGGCTAATTTTTGTATTTTTAGTAGAGATAGGGTTTCACTATGTTGCCCAGGCTGGTCTGGAACTACTGACCTCAGCAAATTCACTGCCTTGGACTCCCAAAGTGCTAGGATTACAGGCATGAGCCACCACACTGGGCCTAATGGCACTTTTAAAAGATAGAGGTCCCACATTTCATGGCCCATTTAGTCCTCACCCTAACAACTCTATGCCATCACAACATCTCCTTCGTCTTGTCATACAATTCATAGGCATATACCATAAAATGGAATAGGAGTCTGAAAAACAGAAGGGACACTTATGGACTACCTGCTGGGAAGACAGGCCTAAGGGAGCCCCACTGTGGCTTTTTGACAATGAAAGGAAAAGCTATAGGAGAGAAAACCATGGCCGCTGCTAGTTAAGGGAAATGGGAGGATCTTCCTCTGGTGAAAATTGAGTTTGATGGGTGAGACCCACAAGTTCTAGAGAAAGCAAAGCAGGCCTGTGGGCTGTTGTGGTGACCACTATTTACCTGGGTGGCCTTTGGATCTCGCAAGGGCAGGAAGTGAAATATGGGAGTGGGATGGGTTGGGGGCATGTAACTCAGAGGGCTGAGACTGGCAGAAAGACTCTTCAATGTTTTACCTCCATAAAGGAACTCAAAAATTTGTCAGCAAAGTAAAGTATTAATCGGCAGCTTTTAACACCAACCATGAATAATATTTGAACTTCAGTTTTTTGATGTAACACTCCAGTAACAGTACCTATCCTGTATACTAGGTGCTCCTATACGTGCCAGGCAAAACTGCAGGAACAACAATCTGAGAATGCATTGTCTAAGATGTATTTCCCAACATTACATATATCCTAGTTACTCTGTAGAACAGGGATATGACAGTTGCCATCATCCCTTACATAAAAATTCCACAGCCTCAGAAGCTAGAGTTTCTGCTATTTCTAGCCTGCTAGTATGTAGATGCTGAAAACGGTAATATATGCTACTAAAGGACCTGGGTGTGGGCGGAAGGTATAGAAGACCGGGTGTAGCAAGGAAGTCTCAGTCCTCTGGGTATAATGGTTAGAAGGAAGGTCTAGATAGAATCTTTGTCTTTTACTGTGAGTTGGTATTTACATAGTTATAAGGAAAATTAAAACTTTCATGTGGCTGTGAAATAGAATGTGTAAGTCATTTACACAAATGGCATTCCTCTTGTAGCATAACAATCATATTATTAGATGTATCAGAGCAACTCGGATGTAAGTTTCATTTTAGTTACAACAGCAACTCATATATTAAATTATGTAAGTTTCATTTTGGTTACAGCACCAACTCCTATATTAAATTAAACTCTTGTAGTATAAAGTTTAGCACTAGTTATGGGGAACCAGCCTTATTCAAAAATCACATTTCTTTGGTTCAAATTTCAGTGCTTGCGCTCAGGCAGCATGGCCATCTGCTCAGGACTTTAAAAATAAATACAGAGAACAGAGAACATTGTTTCTAAAAGACCTGGAGGCTGAAATACAGAAAATGGTCATCATTAAGTTTACAGATGACACTAATGGGAAGAAGGACGGGTTAGGAATTCCAAATAAGAGTACATGCAGGGTAGAGGCCTGGGGAGAACATCTTAACCGTAAAAGTAAATGATGGGGAAGGACTGGTTTTGTGTGGAAGGACTAGGACCAGGGTTCACTGGGGTTGAGGGGATGAAGCTGGTATAAATTTCTGGGGCATAGCACTCAGAGGTCCAACTGTGTTACCATGAATTCAAATCCCTTGCAAAGATATTTGACTCGTCCACACTTGCAAGCTTTGGGAGGGGCAAAAACTTTCTTTTAAAGGGACCTCAAACCCACTCTGGGGTTTGTGCAGTATTGATGTGATTTAGGATAATACTATCCTGGGTGTGCATAAAAAGGAGTAGAATGTAAACAATTATCCCTTGGTTCCCCTCTTAACCTTACCGCTTCCCAGCTGATTCATCCACATGTCCTTTAATTTCTACCTCCAATATCTTTCATCTGTCCCCTTCTGCCTTGTTTATAGTCATTACCCTAGTTGAGCCAATAGCTTCCTCTCTAGGCTCTCTGCCTCCACTTTTCACTCTTTATGATCTACTCTCTGCAGAGCAGCTAAAGTCATTACCCTATAACTTAAATCCAATCATATCAGTTCCTTGTAAAGTTTCTTCACTGGCTGCCCACCGCTTTTGGACTGAAAATCAAGCTCCTTATGGTGATCTGCACACTCTGCATGATCTGCCCCTGCTCAGCTCACCAACCTTGTTTCCTACCACGCGACTACTTCGCTACATCTAGCTTTCCTCTCTGTTCTTTGAACCCTCTGGACCCTCTCCCTTCTAAGACTCCTGCACAAGACGGTGCTTCCTCTAGCTCCTCAAGAGCCCACGTCATTCTCATCCCTCAGGTCTCTGCTTAAGTACTCCTCCTCAGAGACTTATCTTTACCTATTTAACGTGGCCACTTCCCCAGAATTCTCCAACCCCTTATTACATCTTCCAGAATCTGTCGGAATGACCTTATTTATCCAGTTACTTATTTTTATTTGCCTCTGCCCTAGATCGACTCCGAACTCCTTGAGAGTAAGAGGCTATTTCTGTTTCCTTTGTAGCTATATTCCCAGAGCCTAGCACAGCGTTGGCGCAAGGCTGGCACTCAATAAATATTTGAGGAGTAACTAAACCTGTCTCTCATCACGGGTCACTGCCATGCCCAGCATATTTAAAAACTGGTCCTCTGAATCCTATGGTCATTCCTAGGGAGGATATCTACAGCCACAGAGCTAATGAATGTACCTGAATGGTCAACTGAACTATGTATTTTAAGCTCCAAGTTGCTGATCTGAGGCCTTTCAGCAGTGGGACAGGTGGGTATCATTTGTGGTCAGGTGTTCTCTGAACCTTCTGTTGTAGCAGTGGCAGCTTTGAAAAAACTTTTTTTCTTCTGTTACTTCCTACCTATATTTTCTATGCCTTGGAGAATGTCTCTAAATTTGGTATCACCTGCATTCTCATTAAGATGGCTTTAACATTGTCTTCTAGATCCCGAATGATGAGAGAGACAACAATTAAAGGGATCCTCATCCCTGACAGCCTCCCAGCAGGCACTCCCTGCTCAGCCAGAGCCACTCATCACTCTCCTGTGTTTGCCTTCTCCCAGCCAGCTTTTAGTTCATTTGACTGGCTTAGATTCAAACACACTTAAGTTCTGAAAACTGAGCTTTATAATTCTAGATACTTACATTCTCTGAGTCATGTCATTTTCTTAAAAAAGCATATGACGTGAGTTTTAGAGGGCATTTCTGGAGGCAGAGCTGGAATTACAAAAAAAAAAAAAAAAAAAAAAAGCAGGAGAGCAAAGAGGATGGACGATTCTTTGATCAACACTCATTTCCCAGGCCACATGGTGATTCCATCAGCGAAGCACGGTGTGTGCAGATCAAACCAGGAGAGCCGGTGGAGAACAGACACCCAATTAGTTATAATAACCTTTGACTGGTAAGTGAAAGGAAGGAACTATGGGAACCTGGACACCCAGAACGAATTTCGGGACGAAACCCCTCTGAGTTTCCTATCTGATGTGTCAGCCGGAAGGGCAGCCCTTCTAAGGGAAGTGCTGTGTGTTCCTTAGAACACGGGGAGCCAAGTGACTGGGAAGCAGCAGCCCCAAATGGGCTTTACAGTTATTGCAAATGAAAAGGAAAGGCCATATATTTTTAAGAGAAAAAGCCATATAAATCTGACAGCTCCACCCCACTCATAGCAAACCTCAGTCATTTCCAGCCAAACCACTCTATTTTCCTGACAGAGACTTGCTCAGTGGGAAGACATTGTGAAAAATCAGTGGTAATAACCACAAACCACTTATGGTTCGCCCTGGGCTTAATCGTGATGTCTTTGGGTTCATTTGGGGCAGGATCACCCTCCATTTTCAAACACACACATACCCACCACCCCCCCACACACCCTAAACTCTTAACCAACACACATGCAGTGATAGCCTCACACACAGAAGATGAATTATGCAAGTAAATTTTCTATTTTCTCTCTTAAATGGAATTAAGCTCTTCTCTTTTGAAACTTCTAAGTTATTAGTCTTAATAATTCTATTATCCAGTTAATGTTTTTGTTGTGTTGAGAGAGACGAACAGGGATGAAAATCATATTTTAAATTTCTAGTTAAATCTGCAAATATTGATTGATAGTGATCTCTATCAGCACTTAAAATGCACATACCCTTTAACCCAGGCATTCTATTTCTAGGTATTTTTATTAAAGACATGCAAAAATATACAAAGACATCCCTATCCATCCATCTTCTCCATTTTTGTATTCAAACAACTAAATTTAGCTGGAGAAAAGCACACAGGCAGATAGGTGTCACTTTAACATGATCTCAGACCTCACATGCTCTCAACGCTGCAGTAATCCTAGATGTTTCTCTAGTTTCTTTATCAAGCTTGCCTTTCTAATCTCTGATATATTTTGTACATTTCCTTTCTCTTCAAAACCTCGTCTACAATCACTTCTCCTCCTCTTAGCCTTGCCTCGCACTTCAAGCAGTACAGAAAGCTATGCTTTGGAAGCTGTCCTTTCTTCTCACTACCCAATCTATGCATGATTGCCACTGTACCCTTCTCTTTTCTCCTGCACAAATTAGATGTGCTAAATGCTGTTCTTCCTAAGCAAGGTTAGGTTCTGTGTCTGTCATCTCTCACCTTGTTTCTCTCCTGCATCCTCACTCCTCTAACTTTCACCTGGATTTAGATATGCTTACACATTTGTTTCTTCAAAAAGGGTTATGCCACACCTAAATAGCTGTAGAACACTCTGTGATAGAGCACCTAGATGACTGCAGTCATCCCTGCTGACTCTGGGACAGATTGCTTGGATCCTTATCAACTGCCAGGAGCTCATCTGATTGGAAAAACCTGCAGAGCAAATTGGTGCCCACTGGCTCCTTTTGGTTTCCTTCTGGCTGCTTCATTTGTATTTCTAGACAGATGTATGGAGGAGTGTATATACATGGGG
This sequence comes from Mandrillus leucophaeus, assembly GCF_000951045.1. Classification (NCBI taxonomy): domain Eukaryota; kingdom Metazoa; phylum Chordata; class Mammalia; order Primates; family Cercopithecidae; genus Mandrillus; species Mandrillus leucophaeus. Next base: position 4,003,160 of record NW_012099987.1, read on the forward strand.
ACGAGGTGGGGTGGGGTTTGCGCTCTCTCCTGCTCAAGGGTACTAAGCCAGCCAGATTTACTTCAGTTCACCTCATGTGTTCCATTCCTCACTTGGAGGACTTTAAATCTTCTAGTGGTTCTCAAACTTTAGCATCCATAAAGGATCACCCTGAGGGCTTGTTAAAACCAGATTTCTGAGCCCCATCCCCAGAGATTCTGATTCAGTAAGACTGACGAGGACTCTAAAATTTTCATTTCTAACAGGTTCCCCGTGATGCTGATGGTCTGGGACTCTACTTTGAGAACGGTTACTTCAATGGGGTAACTTTGACTCTCCTTTATCCATGTACAAGGGATCTTGGGGCAAGTGTCATGAGGTCATACAGGAGAGCATCCATCCCTTTTGTTAGCTCTCAGTCCAAAGGCTTTTGATTTTACTGCCTGACAAGCTCCGGGCAGTCTTGGCGTTAGAGAGGCGACGAGTAGCTGTGTGGAATGTGTCTGCTCTGCTCAGACTGGCTCCAGGATTGCAGCCCCCACTCTGTAGTGTATACACAGCATCCATAGGTAACCTGTAGCAGGGCTTTGGAGAGCCAGATGTAAGAAAGGATGCAGCCCCACATTCTCATCCCTTCCCCAACATGGTGCCTCCCACCCCCAAGGTGGCCCTGCTGGAGAAGACTCCAGGAGGAGCAAGTGGAGGGACCCTCTGCTGAGGCCTGTTACTGAAGGAAGAGGTCTGGACCCTATGAAGAAAGCCCTGAAAGTCAGTCAGTCATTTCTGCCCTTGATTTTCTCCACTCCCCTCCCTGCCTGCCCAGCCATTTTCTTCTTCCCTTTCTTCCCTCAATCCTAACTGAATATATACACTGTGTCAGGCACTATACTGTGGAAGTTAGGGACAACGAATGTGGAAAACCCAGTCCTCACCCTCCATTTTATGCCCGAGTGGCAAAGACAGATATGAAGTGACTGCCATAGAAGATCAAAAGCAATAGGGGCTAAAATGCACATACATGGAAACACAGGGAGCACAGAGGCAGGGACAATGGATTCTGACAAGAGAAATTAGACAGACTTCAATAAGAGGGTGCCATTTTAACTGGTCCCAGGAGGAGAATGGGAAGAACGAGGAGTTTGTGCTTTGGAGAACAGAAACTGCTAAGCTCTCGCCTTGGTATGGTACCCCTTTCTGATGGGGAAACAGCATATTTCCAAGGCTTTACTTAGTGCTATCAAGAGCACCAGCTCTTCCTGGCTGCAGCCCCACATCCAAGGTGTCTTCCAGCCGTCCACACTGGTAGTCGCTGCTGGGATCTACCGTACTCTGGGCCTGATATCCAAGCAACTGTAGTGCACATGCGGGTTGATAATGGGGAGAACCCATGACTAATGGTCATCGCTTACAATTCCAAAGAGGTTCTTTCTCGGGAAAGATGTCCAGATGTCCAGTTTCTCAAATGTAGGGCAACAAGCTCAATCTTACATTTCTCATCTTTCCCACATACCAGCCTTATCCGGCATGTGGGCTTTTTCTTTTCTTTCTTTTTTTTTTTTTTAACCTATATCCTGTGACACAAGAAAGACAGTAGTTATTTTTCTGGATATCTAAGATGAAAGTTTAACACAGGAAGCCCTCTGGTGACTCTGTATTTCCCCTCTACTGTTTGATTACCAACTGTGTGACCCTTAGCAAGTTACTTTATCTCTCTGCGTGTCAATTTTCCTCATCCACAAATGGGGATCATAATACCTAAACTCATAAGGTTGTTGTGAGAATTAAATGAATTAATACTTGTAAGTACTCCATAACTGATAGTTGTTTTTTCATATTGACATTTAAACCAAGCAAATAGATTTTAAGGTAAATCAGCCCCAGAAGGTCCTTATTTCTATTTGTTTCATGTGTTTAATTCAGAACTCTTTATCTGGATTTCAAGAGGGCCCTTCCTAAGCCAGGCCACGTGCAATGTTTGCCTGTCCAACAAGGCAGACTCCTAATCTATCACTATGGCTGAGAAGCTCTTTGAGAGCTTGGGGAAGAAAACTCTCCTGTTCCTATGTTGGGAGTCTAGTATTTCTTCAATACCTCCCCCAAATTGTTTGTTATGTATGAAGCTTCAAAAATAGAGGGGAAGGCACATCAGATCCTACAGCACAAAGGACTGGCACAGAAATCTTGAACTGCCTTTTGCTGTAAAGGGAGTTGGGAATGGGAAACTCGTGGACCCTTGAATCAGCCTGGGTTGAATTCTGCCTCTGCTTCATGATCTTGGGCCCATACCTTAAGCACCCTTCGCCTCACTTATCTGAAAAAACAAAGATGATAAAGATGCCTACCTCAGGGGGTTACCGAGAGGACTAAATAATACATTTTGGGTAAAGCATTATTATTATAGCACTTGATACATAATACGCACTCAATAATATTAGCTCTTGTAGCATAATATAAAGAAGACCAGACTGGAAGTCGAAGTTACAGAGTTTTAGTCCAAGTGTGTCACTATTAATCTCCACTAATAATTGTTGAAACTGCACTTTCTTTTCTGTAAAATAAAGGAGTAGGAGAAGATGGTTTCAAAAGATTCTTCCCAGGTACAATCGCTTTTTTTAGCCTCTATCATCTTTCCTTTCAGAGGGCAGAACAATAGCCTTCTCTCTCTCTCTGGGATTCAGGGAACAGACTGCAGACCCTGGAAGAGCTTCCTTTTATTTGCCTATTTGGCCTTTATTGCTTCTGGCCTTACTGATTTTCAGGGACGAGGGCTGACCTGATTCTTTCTCTTTGATGGGCCTGAGCCTATTTCCATTTTAACAGATGCTCTGGGCTTACTTTGATCCCTTTCTATTTTGATGTTCACTGAAGAACTAGAATTAGATATGCTTCTTCTTGGAGCCCCAATCTTCTCAGTTGTAGAGACTGGATGATCTCTAAGATCCCTTCTAATGTTCTATGAGTCTGTGAATCCTAACTGGTACCCCTTTCCAGTTGAAGTTTGGCCTTGACTGTGACAAAGCTGGATAAATTCAAGGGCAGTGTGGGCAACAAAGATTTCAGCCAATGGCTAGGACTACAAATGAAGCAGCTGTGATGTCAGGAAGCATCACCATAATTTGAGGCTCAAACAGCATAAAGTAGAATTTTATAGAAGGTAGGTTTTTGGAGGTATTTATGGAAGTCACAATGGGACAGTTTGAAGATATAATAATGCCTTAATACAAAATTTCCTGGCTTTCTTTTGAGTCACTGGAACACAGTGTTTATGTTTCATAATGTTAATCACATGCAATTCTTCTAAATCTGGGATCTAATGGATGCAAAAATTGGTCCAAATGTCAATTTTAAACATATGTTTTTTATATTGAATAGACCTGTGTAGTTCCAAACACCAGTTAACTCTTTGATGAAATTAGGGTCTGATTTTTTTCAGAGGTGGTTCTGATTGCTATTAAAGAAGGAAGAAAACCTTAGATCACTCCAGCAGTGGGGTCAGCTGAGGAAGACTATTTCCTGAAACAAAGCATGAAGCCTGGGATAGCTCAGTGAATACTGCTCACCCTAAGTAATGGAGGGAGTTGGGAAGCTGTCCAGCAGACTTTGGTAGAATCTGGAAATTTGAAAATTGGACAGAACAATGAAAGCCAATGTGAGAACCCTTTCATGGGGACTTTAAATGCAGATGGAGAACATACTGATTTTGTTGGTCATTAACAGTCATCTGAATTTCAAAATGACCATTTTCATTTTTTTCTACTGATGTGAAACAGTTTCACTTGGTCCTCAGAGAGCAACTAACCAGACTTTTTGTTGGTATCCAACAACTGTGCTTGTTGTTTTGTCTGAAGAAAAGGAGGCTGAGAGATGACCTAGCCTTTCAGTACAACAAGAAATTTACAGTTTAAAAGTGACAGAAATAGGGTTAGATATAAGTCTTCAACTGCCAGGACATCACAATGAGAACTGGCAAAAACCATGATACAGAGGAATGAGTGGCATCTGCTCTGAAGGTCTGACAACTACTATCTGTTTTATCCTACAAGGAAATGGAGGACAATTTGATTCTTAAAGTTCCTTCCCACTTGGTGCTTCAAATAACACTGCCATAACTCATAACCATTTGGAGATGTAAACTGGAATTGTCTTTTGAGCCAATAAAAGTTATGGAAGAAATCCACCTCATAGTCATAACCTGAGATTTTTTTCACCCCAACTGAAATTTCCCAGTTTAATTATTCACTTTATTCATTAGTTGTTATTTTATTTATTTATTTATTTATTTATTTTTTTGAGGCAGAGTTTCACTCTTGTCGCCCAGGCTGGAGTATAGTGATGTGATCTCTGCTCATTGCAACCTCCACCTCTCGGGATCAAGCGATTCTCCAGCCTCAGCCTCCCGAGTAGCTGGGATTATAGGTGTGTGCCACCACACCTGACTAATTTTTGTATTTTTGGTAGGGACAGGGTTTCACCATGTTGGCCAGGCTGGTCTTGAACTCCTGACCTCAGGTGATCAGCCTGCCTCAGCCTCCCAAAGTGCGGAGATTACAGGCATGAACCAGCGCACCCGGCCTATTCATTAGTTTTGGCACCAAATAACTTTTGGCTATTCTGAAAAATCCAGTGTAGCACTAACAGGTAAGATTAGTGATGGATAAGGTACCAAAGAATGTGCTATAAACTTGGAGAGCAATTCCTAAAGAGTTATTTCCAGACATTTTCAGCAAAGGCAACATCAATAAAAGAACTAGAGGCTTCTGAAGTGACTTTTTTTGAAGAAAACTTCCTTCATTTGGGTATATAAGCTTTAACATGTTTGATAAAAGGTTAGCATGTTACCTCCCAAGCTTACTTCATGTGTAAGGAGAACCTTCCCTTCCACCCACCTCTCAGGTGTTAGGAGAGCAAGTGAAATGATTCAACTTTGTGGATTACCTACAGAAAACAACTTCAGGCTATTTTTTACTACTATTTTTGAAACCTGCTTTCCTATCCGTGAATGTCTTCTCAAAGCAGATTTCTTAGCTTTTAGATAATAATGAACAATTTCATTTTCAGATTTAAAAAAGTCCAGGCAATTTACTATCAAAACTAGTTTTTCATCCAATTTGATTCACATCTTGGACAATTTAGGCTTGACATAAATCAGAAAACTGCAGTGAGGGGAGAGGCTACATATTTTTGTTTGCTTTTTATTTAATCCTCTTCCCTACCAATTCCGGAAGGAGCAGAGGGAAAGAAGAAAGGTATAATTGGGACAACCATCCTCACTGACTGGTGGTGTAATATGGCTTTGGTTCACCCCATGAGGGTGATGCCAAATCATGGACCCCTCTCTTGCCAGACATTTTTGTGGGTTCTTCCAATGCTTTCCTGCTGGGAACCCCCATGTCATACTGTTTTCTTAGGCAGGCAGTATACTCTGGCAGACCATTTAAAACTCCTCTAAGTGTATACTATTGATATATATCTCAGTCTCTTTCTGTTGGGACATGATTCTTTAAAGATAACTGAAAGCTTGGTTACCCGTTGTGGTAGCTACTCTAGCCCAGGAGAGAGAGGCATCTTGGTTCTGCCCTCAGTAGAGATGTAATTTCATAATACAACAGCCCTCTCACCCCATTCAACTGTTAGGGACAGTTCCAGCCTGCCTCTTCATTAGACCTTTCCAGATGAGAACCAGGCACTGGGCTCTGTGCCTGCCAAACTTCAGCACATATCAAGGCTTTCCAAGAACTGTTTTGATACTCTCGAGTGTTTCTGGGGCCAAGGAACCCTATCACTGGGCTAGCAGTGGAGAAGAAGAGCCTTCCTCCTGTTCCTACTGCCAGGCTGACACAGCTCTCTTCAGACACAGACAGAATCTTCTCTCTCATCAACCTCCCAGCCCCCTTATATGCAGACAGGAGATGGGCAATAGGTCCCATCTCCTTTGGGTCCAGAGCTGGTTTGGGGCTACCCCTCAGGAAGTCCTGCATGGACAGATTAGCTCTAATTTCTCTTCAAAATGTATAGGCACTTTATACCCATCGACCTCAGCTTTGGGGCTTCAGGTGGAATGGACAACAGAAAAGTCCCACCTGTTACAAAAGTGAAGGCTCAATGAGAATGAGAATCAGAATCAGATTCATGGTGGAGCTGAAAGGATATTCTCAGTTTATCATTCAGAAGATCATTTCAGACACAACTATTTCTTTATTTATTTAAACAAACCTGCTAACGAAGCAGGCCAGGTGGAAACCATTGAGGTGATGCTGGAAAGAGAGAGCACTTCTGCTGTGAACAAAGAATCCTGATGCTCCTTCCTTCTGAACTGTGAAGGCAAAGTGAAGTGCAGATGAGTCTGGTTACCAGAGACAGGGAAAAATGGGGAAGGCCAGGGTTGGTGGGGAAACATCAAGAAGTGTGGTCAATAAAATAGGGGTCCAGAGTCATGTTTTTTTTCATCTAAGGCCAAGGGAAACAGAGTCAGTTAAGGCAGGAGAAGCTTCATAGCCCTGAATCAACAGATTTGTGTTGGAGAATTAGTTCATTGCCAGGGAAGATAACATCTAAAGCTTTAAGTACATATTCACTGTCTCACCCATGCACACACATGCCACAAATGCTTCCTGGTGCTGACTCTGTACCAGGGACTGTGGTAGGCACTGGGATTGCAGCAATGAATATAAGAGAGTTTACTCAGAGGAAAACAAATAAACCACATTCAAAGGACTAAATTAAGTTCTGTTTGGCTGGAGAACAGAGTACAAGAAGAAGGATGGCACAAGATGGGGTTGGAGATGTGGGTAAAGGCCGAATCATGCAGGTCTCTGTGGCCCACTTTAAGGAATCTGAATTTTATTCCGGAGGCAATGAATTAAACGGTTTTAAGAAGGTGTTAACAAGCACTGTGTTTTAGAAAATATTTTTGGCCTCAGTGTAGAAAATGGATTGAAAGAGAGGCAGAAATAAGTTAAGGAAACTTGGGGAGTAAGATGAAGGAGTAAGTTAAGTTTCTAACTCAGAAAATTGTGTGATAGTGAAGCCATTTGTTTAGATATGAACACTAAAGAAGATTCAAACTTATGGCAAGGGAATGGAGAGGTAGGGGAATGGAGATGTTGAACTTACATTTAGATAAACATGCCTGTGAAACATTCAGTTGTTTATGTCCAGCAGAAAGCTGAAGGCCAGAAGAGAGAAATGGTCAAGACATATGTATTTGTGAACGTGGGCGGAGGATTACCTAGGTGCCGAGGCAAGAGACTGAAGGCACAAATGGTTTCAGTATAATAAAGAAAATAGTTAGAATAAGAATAGTCATAATACGAATTAGATATAGAGATGATCATGAACAATTATCAATCATTATTATAAACATTATTAATCATTAGCTTTTAATATTACTCTTTGTTGCATTACTAATATAACCTAGGAATAACCGGTGGGTATAGGGTCAGGTGCTGAAGGGACATTGTGAGAAGTGACCTAGAAGGCAAGAGGTGAGCCCTCTGTCACGCCCGCCTAAGAGCCGCTTGAGGGCTCCTTGGGAGCTCCTGGTCAAGCTGTAACGCCAGTGCCTGGGAAGGCACCCGTTACTTAGCAGACCACAAAAGGGAGTCTCCTTTCCTTGGAGGAGTCAGGGAACACTCTGCTCCACCAGCTTCTTGCGGAAGGCTGGATACTATCCAGGCCTGCCCACAGGCATCTGGAGGCCTAAACCCCTCCCTGTGGTGCTGTGCTTCAATGGTCATGCTCCTTGTCCACTTTCATGCTCCTCCCACACTCTTGGTTCCTCTTTGAAGTTCACAGTAGATAGCGGTAGAAGAAATAATGAAAGTCTTAAAGTCTTTGATCTTTCTTATAAGTGCAGAGAAGAAAACGCTGACGTATGCTGCCTTCTCTCTCTGCTTCGGCTACCTAAAAGGGAAGGGCCCTCTATCCTGTAATCACGTGACTTGCTTCACCTTGTCAATCACTTAGAAGGTTCACCCTTCTTACCCTGCCCCCTTGTCTTGTATGCAATAAATATCAGTGAGCCCAGCCATTCGGGGCCATTATCAGTCTTCGCGTCTTAATGGTAGTGGTCCCCCAGGTCCAGTTATTTTCTCTTTATCTCTTTGTCTTGTGTCTTTATTTATTACAATCTTTCGTCTCCACACACAGGGAGAATACCACTAAGCCCCATAGAGTTGGACCCTACATGTGAGTGACAAACAAATACATAATAGTCTCCTTTTCTGTTGGGTTTTCTTCATCTTTTTATGGGTCCTGACAATCTCGAACCTTCCTGAAACTAGGTTTACCTAATATTACCAGTAGATTTAGGAATGTATTTATTGGTATTTTACACTAGTTTTTTGGAGCAGCTAAGAGCAAACAAGGCAGTTATTTATTCCCTATTTCTATATAAAAATGTACCCCAGAATATCTCATTAAGAAGGCCTATGTCAGTGGTTCTCAACCTTACTGTACACTGGAATCATCTGGGGAGCTTTAAAAAATACTGATAAATGGGACCTACCCCTCACTGCCCGCCAATTCTGCTTTTGCTGCCTGGGAATTGGATTTTTTTAAAGCTCCCCAGATGATTCTAAATGTGTAGCCAAGCTTGAGAACAACTGACCTAGATCCTACTTAATTAATGTGGCTTTTGATTTTACATCAGTGTTTCCAAATAAAGGACGTATATTCATCTGTAGAGAACTGCTTGTTTAGCTTAATGGAAGAACTGCAAAGTTTGAGCAGGCCCTTCAGGGATACAAGTGAACAGAGGCATAAGCACACCCATTTGCGGGGACAGTGAAGGCACTGATGGGGCCATAGCCAGTGGATTTATGTGTATTGTCAAGTACTTTGACACCTCTTGTCTAAATTGTCCATAGGTAGCCAGCAACGTAGGCTGGTTCTCTCCTAGCAGCACCAAACAGAAATCAGAATACTGCTCTCCAGAATTACTGACCCATTACATAGGGGAAGGCAATAGGTGACTACTTAATATTAGGCTCAGGAAAGTGGTAAAGAGGTTGAAATCGGTTTTTGATCCTCTCTTGTCAAACCATTTTATCAACAAATCAGCCCCACAATATTTAACAGTCTGGTAACTGCAAGGTATGACACTTACCCTTCCTTAAAAAGCATGTTAGGCCAGGTGCTGTGGCTCAAGCCTGTAATCCCAGCACTTTGGGAGGCTGAGGCAGGCGGATCATGAGGTCAGGAGTTCGAGACCAGCCTGACTAACATGGTGAAACCCTGTCTCTACTAAAAATACAAAAATTAGTTGGGCATGTAACCCCAGCTACTCAGGAGGCTGAGGCAGGAGAACAGCTTGAACCCGGAAGCAGAGGTTGCACTGAGCCCAGATCATGCCACTGCACTCCAGGCTGGGTGGCAGACCGAGACTCTGTCCCAAACAAACAAACAAACAGCATGTTAACAAAGTTGTGTGATCCTATTTTTAGCCTTTTACTCAGATTATCAGAAAAGTGTGGGTGGCATTCTACTTCAGGGACTTTCTCAACTACCTCTTTCTTACCCTCTCTGTATCTCCTTCTTTTGTTCCTGGCTGTCTCTGGCCTATACTATCTTTCTTCACTCTCCCTCTAATTGCTTTTCTTTTCTTGTCTTTCTCACACCCCTCTGCCTCTTACAGTTTCTTGGCACTCTGCCCTAAGCACTTTGATTCTTCTAACTGTGATATTCATTCCTGATTTTACCCCCACCTTAGGCACACCTTTCCTCCTTCTGTCTTCTACCATTCTTCCTGCACCCTTCAACAGTCTTCCTTCATCTTTAGGAGAGGGCACTATAGCAGAAAAAGCCCTTGAGTGAAGAAGTAGGAACCAAGATTTCAGGCCCTGCCTGGTCAGTGACAGTAGTATTACCTGGGATAAGCCACTTACACATTCTGGGTCTCAGTTTCTGTACATAAAAATAAAGTTGGTATGAGTCAGTGGTTCTGAATAGGGCTAGAAATAGTCTCTTTTGTTCATTGTGTATCCCCGGTAACTAAAAGAATGCTAGGAACATAGGAGGAAGTCAATAATTTTTGTTGAATAAATGAATAAATTTGCTGCCTGCATAAGCCACCAATGGCAGAGCATATACATTAAACCATTTTTTTTTTAGCAATAGGGTTGAATTTACATTTATTCATACATATGTTTTCTCCTAGTTTCTCTTGGGCATGAAAATCTACATTTGTGTGAATTTTGAGCAAGGTCTGTGGTCTGTAAATGGTGTGACATAAATTGGCCCATGAGGTAAAGGGCCCATGAGCTTGACCATTGTAGGACCCTAAAGATGTAGTAGGCCAAATGCAATTATAGGTCGTTTGACCATTCTCTGAAATCTTGGTTCCCTACTTCTTCACTCAAAGCCATTTACAAGTGTGTCTTGAACACATTTTTTAGAAAATCAAGAGCATATGAACAAAGCAAAAGAATCATTTTTGAAAAACAGACTGCATTGAAAAGAGAACGGAATACAGAGCATCTTGGAGTAATAAGTCAAAGATATAAAACATAAACTCCTTCAAAAGTACATAAATAACAAATAGATAATGCTTGCTCTCTGGAAATATAGTTTGCAAGATGGAGAGAAGGTTAAATGCAAGAAAATTAAGTAAACAAAAGCAACTAATCCATAGCACATTAAGACTTATAATCCAGTCAGGAAACAGCAAATTTGAATGCAGAGCCATTTCAAATGCATCCACCATGATATAATTGGACTCTAGATGTAAAGAGGAAATACGAGGATAATTAAATTTGAGGTTGTGTGAACTTAAAGACTATAATATAAACTGTATCAAATAAAAAAGGAAAAGCAAGAACAATGTAAGGAAGAGAAACAGCTTTTGTTTTTAAAAGAATCTTTATTGAGGACTCAGAGGATTCATTAGATAGAGAATTATTCATTAATTCTCTTCATATAATTAAAAAGCAGATTTTAATGTAATAATTTAGAGTGGGATAAATGTTTAGAATCCTTGTAGTTGTAAAAAGTTTTCCTCTTTTCAATTTTAATTAAAAAGGCTTTAACCTTATGCTATCCTTATGTTGCAACTCTAGTATTTCATTGTTAAAATTTAATTTTTAAAAGGCGATCTTTGTTCTTCTGAAATGTACTGCATAAGACAAATATCAAATGGAAGAATAATATTTATTAAAACATTGCAATTGTCTTCACAAACTACTTAAAAAAACTCAGGTGATGATATTGAAACTGACTTTTCCATGTTTAAACATTCATTTAAATTCAGAATTACCTGAACTAGACAAAATTTCAAGAAGTTGGGCAAGAGGTCTCTTCTTCTACAATAATTCAATTTAAAGACGTATAATCAATTTATGAGATTCCAGGCACTATTCTGGGCATTGAAATACAGATATGGACAACACATAGTCCTTGTCTTCCAAAGCTGATGGTCTCATGGGGGACAAAAATGCCCATAAATAACTGTAATATAATGATAGTCATATATTCCGTAAAAGAACAAAGCATTATGGCCACAGAGGAGAACATATTACTCACTTCTAATAGCTCTTATAAAACTTTGGTTGTAATCCTGATTCTCTGATGACTTAGTGAATGGTGCTAGACAGAAAAAAGTATATTGTTGACAGTGGGTAGGCAAATTCCCTTTCCCCTCTACCTCCTACTTTCAGTAGTTCAGAGATGAGGCTGAGTGCGGTGGCTCATGTCTGTAATCCCAGCACTTTGGGAGGCCACCGTGGGCAGATTGCTTGAGGTCAGGAGTTCAAGACCAGCCTGGCCAACATAGTGAAACCCAGTCTCTCCTAGAAATACAAAAATTAGCTGGGCGTAGTGGTATGCACCTGTAATCCCAGTTACTTGGGAGGCTGAGGCAGGAAAATCGCTTGAACCCGGGAGGGAAAGGTTGCAGTGAGTGGAAATAGCTCCACTGTACTCCAGCCTGGGCAACACAGTGAGACTCTGTCTCAAAAAAAAAAAAAAAAAAAGAAATTTAGAGATGAATGTGTACTGTTTTCAACCTTCAGGTAAGGGGAACAAGAGCTCCTCTGAGTGCTGACATTGGTATTCCATAGTAGGAATCGCACAGGAGCACACTTGGAAGCTGAGACGTTAGGCCCATTGCCCCTGGCCTTAATTCTACAACGAAGTACTTCAGCACCTGGCATCTTGAAACAGTCAAGAAAAATAAGAAAATTAATTTACTGCGAGACTCATATTTCTCTCACTGTAGCAGGTAAGAGGATCAGTCTTTCGATTCATCTTTTACTAGACCCCTATTGAATTTCTCACACAACAGATTCCCAAATCATCCCTGTTCCCACACAGCCTCACAATTGCACCTCTTTTCGCTCACTTGCTGCAGATACCCTCAAGTCCTATTTTCCTACAAAGTTGTATGTCATCTGATATAAGTATCCTAAAGTATTCACATTAAGGTTCCATTCCAGCAACCTTAAAATCTTTATCATCTTACAGTATACTGGTTAAGAGTAGAAATTCTGGAATCGAATTACCTGGAATTAAATTTTGCTTATACCACTTACTGTCTTTGAGACATTGGGCTAAAAAAAAGATTGAGCCTCAGATTTTTCATCTGTAAAACGAGGAAATTAATAGTATTTACCTTATATAGTTGTTGATAAAATTAAATACTTCTAGACTACTTAGAATAGAACCTGATATTCCACAAAACTACAAAATAACTATTATTGTTATTATTATTATCCCTCCATTGCTGAGAATGAAGATAAATTTCGTATATGTTAAAGGTCCTCTTTCCTCTGGCCTCATTCAGGGGTTCACTCTAATTATCTGCATCTTATAAAATTCCATTTTAAAAACCTATTTCCTTATCCTGCTACAGTACTGTGGGTCTTCTTTGCAGCACTGACAAACTTCTTTAAAAAGTCCTTGCCTCCTTTGAAAATCACCTATCCACTTGTTTCTATCTAATCAATTTGGTCCAAGTGTTCTTTTTCATCACTAATAGACTCCATCCACCAAATGTGAGGGCTGTTCTTCATCACTCTTCTTCTTCACCTCTGCATTTAAAGCAACTGAACATTGACCAACAACTTCCTCCTTCTTGAAACTCTCTTCCTTTGCCTTCCATGACTCGCTTCCTACCTGTCAGAGCAAGCCTTCTCCGCATCTCTCTTAGATGTGGTCTTTTCTCAAGTTGTCCTCAGTCTCCTTTCACCAGATCTACTCCTGAGCAATATCATCATTCCCATGGTTCAGCTCTGTATCTGACTCCCAGATCATATCCCTGGCCTGATATATGAGAAAATCTACACATTATAATTTCCAACTCAGTCGAGGTCATTTGCACCTGCATTTCTTGCTGCACTTAAAAACTCAACTTACTCAAGCTTAAACATTTTCCCTCCAAAGGAAATTTTATTTGATTTACTTATTCCTGTTGGTATCTCTTCTCAAACCAGTCTCTCTCTGTGTTCCAGTCATGCTGGCCTTCTTTCCATTCCTGTAAAATGCCACTTTACAGCCTGTGTTACCTCTATTAGAAACTTCCTTTCTTTTCCCAGCCTAGTAAACTTCTTTAGCTTGAATGTCCCTTTCTCAGGGAAGTCCTTCCATCCTTATTAATGCTTAGCATTTTTTTATTTTCGAGATGGGTTCTCTCTCTGTCACCCAGGTTTGAGTGCAGTGCAGAGTCATAGTTCACTGCCTCACTGCAACCTCAAACTCCTGAGTTCAACCAGTCCTCCTGCTTCAGCCTCCCAAGTAGCTGGAACTACAGGTACAGGCCACCACACCTGGCTAATTCTTTCTCATATTTTTTTTTTTTTTTTTTTTTTTTGAGACAGAGTCTCGTTCTGTCACCCAGGCTGGAGTGCAGTGGCACAATCTCGGCTCACTGCAAGCTCTGCCTCCCAGGTTCACGCCATTCTCCTGCCTCAGCCTCCTGAGTAGCTGGAACTACAGGTGCCCGCCACCACGCCTGGCTAATTTTTTGTATTTTTAGTAGAGACAGGGTTTCACCGTATTAGTCAGGATGGTCTCGATCTCCTGACCTCGTGATCTGCCCACCTCAGCCTCCCAAAGTGCTGGGATTACAGGCGTGAGCCACCGTGTCCGGCTTCTTAAATTTTTTTTGTAGAGACAGGGTCTCGCTTTGTTGCCCAGGCTGGTCTCCAACTCCGATTTCAAGAGATCCTCTCACCTTGGCCTCCCAAAGTGCTGGGATTACAGGCATGAGCCACTGAACTTGGCCAGGACTAGTCTGTTTTGATCTCAGTTGTACCTCCAGTACCTGGCTTATGGTTGAGCCTTATACAACTATTCACTGATGAACAAAAGAATAAATGAATACAAAGGCATCAAACAGTATAGCATATTTGAAGAACTATAGTTTTATGACTGAAGCATAAAGGGAATTGAGTGAGGGGATGGGAAAGGGGAAGCAGCAAAAGATGACACTGAAGTGGGATGCAGGGGTCAGCTCACTGCAGGCCCTGTGAGCCTTGTCGGGAAGCTTGGTCTTTATTCTGTATGTGGGATTGGGTTTGCTAGGGGTTGCAAACAGGAAAGTAAGACAATCAGTTGTATGTTTTGGAAGATCACACTGAAAGCGCTGCAGAAAACAGAGATTAGAGAGGATGCATGCTTCTCTAGATGAAGGGCAATGAAGACGTGGACTATGTGTTTGGGTTGTTTGTACTGAAGATCTGCTGCTTTTGCCTGCCTGTCATCAACTCGCATTTCTTCTGACAACAGTGCTCCCATTTTCCTTTTATAAAAAGTATCTATTCCCCACTGAATGCTGTTCTGCTGAGACTGTCAATAAAGATGCCCCGCCCTCCCACCAAGGGGCAGGAGTATGATCCGAACTAAGCCAATCAAATGTTCTCTCTCTGGAATCAGAGACGCAAACTGAGTGACACAAAGACTGAAAAATGACTGGGGCTCATTCATCCCAACTGCGGCCTCTGAAGAGACTGTTCATTAGTTCCTGCTCCCTGGATCCCCAGAGTTATCCAATTTCCTGCCCTTTCTTGGTTGCCTAGCTTTTTAAAATAGTCTGTGTGCTACCCATATCTTTCTAATACATTCTTTTTTTTTTTTTTTTTTTTTTGCTTAAGTTAGCCAAAGTTGGTTACTGTTGCTTGCAACCAAAGTACCCTAATTGATACAGCACTGTATCCCAAACTTGCCTGAATATAAACATCATCTAAGTTGCTTGTTAAAAATACATATTTCGGGATCCTACCCTAGCAAAAATCGCTGAATCAGTAACCCCAGAGAAAGAGCCTAGGAATCTTTATCATTAATACATTTTTTTTCTGGTAGGTTTTAATAACCAGGCAAATTGGCAAACACTGAACTAGGGAAAAGACTGCAGGGAAAGGAAAACAGAGAAACTGACAGACATAGTGGTAAGTTGGATGTGGTGGATGAGGGAGAGGGACCTGACTTGAGTGACTATCAGTATGATGATGTTCTAAAACCTAAGGAGAAGCATGTTTATAGGGGAACAATGAATTTAGTTTTGGGATATGTTGATATTTAGATAATGCAGGATATTTAAGGGAAAACAGGTAGCTAGTAAATGGTTCTGCCACTTACTAGATGTGTGACCTTGGAAAAGTTACTTAGCCTCTCTGTGTAATGGAGATCATCATCATCATCATCATCATTACCTCAGCAATGATAATACCTATTCATAGGGTTTTTATGACACTTCATATAAAGCACTTAGAACTGTGCCTGGCACATATAGGTACTACATAAGTGGCAGAGAAATGAATGAAAAAAGTTGGATATAAGGGTCTGCATTTTAGGAGAGAAGACTAGGGCTTCTGAGTTACGATCCTACAGGAAGTGACTGAAGTCACAGAAGTTAATGATCTAAGAATGTATGGACCTGCAGTATGTAAAAAACAGAAGGACCTCTACTTGGTAGGCTTTTTGTCTTATTTCAACCTATCAAAATTCTTAGACAACATTTCATCAATTCTGTGATGTCTTTTTTCACATTTTTAACATCTCTGGAAAAGGAATGCCTCTAGCCATCAATGACATGTCATTGTTTAATTATCAGAGTTCTTTCTTTTTTAGTGGTGCATAAAATAATGATGTGTCTTTCAATGGACAGCATCTTAGATTTGATGATATGGGAAGTATGATCTCTCTTCTTTGAACCTCAAAGACATCCCATATCAGCCTCTTCTATAACATTTATTTTAGCCTGCTGAATATTAGAGTTGTCCATCAGCTACTAGACTGCAAGGACCCCAAGGGTCAAGACATCTCTGACTCTTCCTTTTGTTTCTGAAAGGACACACTAAACAGTTTTGCCTGCAAAAGACCCTTAATAAAAATTGCTTGGATTAAATTGAATTCTAAAGCAGGATATAAATTATTTTTAGAATTTCTGATATTTTGCAATTAGCCTTATTGCAATTCCCATCTCTTGCTTTGACATGTGTAAGTACACACTTGTTTTCAGATTACTAACATTATGCCTAATTCAAAGCATCTACAATCTGAATTCCCCAGGTAGATGGTTACATGAACTATTTCAAGAAAACATATTCAGCATTCCTGGGAATATTAAAAAGATAAGACCAAAAATCTTACTACAAAGTTATATTGAGAATAGAGAATGCTGTTCATACACATATTGATAACTGTGTAATTACTACAGATGTCGATACTTTATGTGTTATCTTAGTTTGCACTGTCTGTTCTTTCTGTTAATGAAGTTTTATTCCTTTTCCTTGTTTACATATGAGACTTTGGGTGGCCATTACCTGTGTGTTCAGTCTCACCAAATCCCTAGGGGTCAACTACATGCTCAGACATGCATCATTATGGAAGTAAAGAGCTCACCTCCTCCCCAAGCCTACTTTTTGCACAGAACACACCTCAAGCCTTGGTAATGGCCAGGTCAATTCTCTTGGTCTGTTCCAGCTGAATTTTCTACCATCCTTCTCTCCACCACTTCTGACTCTGCCATCCCACTGCTCAAGTGCTAATATCACCTCTCGCCTTCTGGATCCTAGATCACATTAGCCTCTCTTCTTTTCCAAGGCCACAGGTTAATAAAGCCTCTCCAGTGTCACAATAAGAAAGAGGAATTCAATTGCTATCAACGATAATTGCTATTTTTTTTCTCTCTATGGCTCTTCCTGTGCTGTTTGCGGGGCTGTTTTGTTCTCACTGGAATTCCTCGTCTTCAGGTGGACAGCCATATGTGTATGTATCCAGTCAGTCCTCCGGCCCCTGTTTGTTTTTACAGTACAATCTTGCATTGTGATCTTGTTCACTGAGTACTCTCTCCTCCATAGAACTCACCAAGGATCCAAGGGTACTTTGAGTACTCTTAGCATTAAGTAAACGGGTTACAAGCATGTCATGTCACTATAATAATATGTAATGCTTCAGTCCTATCATCTACCTTTTCCCATAATCCTGAGAGAAATTTGCAGTGCATCCCATGCCCACCAAGGTTCAGACTCATTCTGTCCTCCAAGACTTACCTCTCCCAGCATACTGCACACTGTCTCCTCCCCATAGGCTGCCAGCCGGATCAGACTATGCGACAACATCCAAACTCCCTGTGGACTCAGGCACCTCTCAATCTTTGTTCCTATTACTCGCCTAAGCCTGGAATTCTCTTTCCTCCTTTTTGGCTACTGAAATCCTATTCATTCACTCAAACCTGACTGAAGTAGGACCTCCTTCATGAAGTCTCTCAGTCTCCACCTGAAAATAACTGTCTCTTTCTCTACTCTCCCACAACAGCTTTCTTGTATTGCTGTGTCTGTGCTTCATTGTGTCTTGAATGATTATTTGTACTTAGCTAACTCCCCATAAAATTTTAAATTCTTTGTGGTCGGAGACTCCATCTCATCTCAGTATTCCTTAAATCAGCCCCAAAATGCCTTATGACGTTTACTTAATAGTTGACTACACAAAGGCAGAGAGATTGTTTACAATGATATAAGTATCGTAAAAGTAAGTAATATTCCAGAGGAGTAAGATGAATACCCAGAAACCCTTGCAATTTTGAATTCTCTAAAATTAATAGCAAAGTCAGTTGCTGAAGAAAGCACAATAGTCTGGAAATTAAGGGATTTGCGTGTTAGTCATGGTTCTGCCTTGGTTAGGTCATGTTTCCTCTCTGGCTTCATCTCCTCATAGCTAAGACGAGGGGGTTGCTCTAGCTCATTATTTCCCAAACCTTAATTTTTGCAGTATCTGTACGATACCTGTGCTTTATTTGCTTAACGGTTTAAATCACCCAAGGCCTAACATGACTACCAACTTTGGCCTCATCCTAAATAAGAATATCTGTGAAATTGTGGTTTCATTGCAGCAGCTATGATTTGTTAACATAAATTAAATATAACTGTTAAATAAAAATAAAAATCAATGCACCATTAACATAACTTCCTATGCCACTAATGGTACATAGTTCATGCTTTAGGAGGTACTGGTTTAGATTCTCCCTGAAGTTCCTTTCAGCTCTGAGGGCTTTAAAATCTTCTCTGGGGAAGTTATGCCCCCTCTTGAGCCATTTAACAAAATGCATTAAATGAATCTTGAATGGGAATGTTCAGCATTAGCCTCAGGGAATAGAATGTAACTTAATAAGCCTTCCAGCACCTCTAATGACTGGGATTCCACCCTTTTTATGCCTCCCCTCTGAACGAGGTGCTGTTTGCACATTCTGCCTTTTCTGCAGCCTCCGCTTTCCTGCAGAGCCCTGTGTGTGTCTGCCTGCCCAGATCTCCCCTCTGAGGGCTGTTTATGTTTGCACACTCGGCTTGTCCTGTGGACTTGTCTAACTAAGCTCCCCTTTGAGGGCTGTATATTTTGGCACAGTTTGGCTCTCCATGGGATTCGTTTGTCCATTAACACCTCTTGTCTTGCAGTTATAGTAAAGTCTTTGCTGCCCTTGCCTCAAGCAAATAAGCCCACACGATTCTAAACTTAACTATTCTTCTGTGTATTTCCATTTATTTTCTATACTTTATACAATGAACATGTATAAAGTTTATAATAAGGAAAGCTATAAATTTTGGTTTTTAAAACTGTGAAGAGGACATTTGGTTGCAGATGATGGAATAAAGGCATTGTAACTTAATTCTCCTCTTTCGAAACCAATTTGACAACAACGAAAATAATGTAAAGCAGCCTTAAGAAGAAGGCCATTATCAATGAAGCAAGTAAACAGCCATAATACCAAGTACCATAATGACAAAGCTTACTTACGATATACCGGGCTTGCTTGCTTGAGGTAGGATAAAGAGTCCTGAAAACTGTCACAGCCTTGAAAGCATACTAAGAACTCTAAAAGTATAGGTGGAAGTGGAGAGTGTCTCTATATAGACTTAGCTCCTCACCACAGAAAAGATTGAGTTGAAGAAGAACCCATAATAAACTCTGACTTTTATTATCATTAATTCACTTTTATTATTTGCCACATGTGCTTCTAGCCAAAAAAGATAGTGATAAAGAAAGACGTGAGCTTACCAGATAGCAACACAGAGTCTAGATCTAAGGGAAATTGCTGTGAGCTACACTGACCTCTGGAATGTGGAGAATAGAAGAGGGAGTGTGCTCCCAGAGCATAGGAAATGCTAACTTGGTGGTAGGAAGTATGAACAACAGATCCTAATAGAGATAGTACTCTGCCCCCATACACATACTTCTGCAAATAGATGGCTCCATTCAAAGATGAGTAATAATTAGAACAGGAGAAAGAAAACTGTTTATCTGCCGACACTATTATTGTGTATGTAGAAAATTCAAAAGAATCTACAAACTATTAGAATTACTAAGTGAATTTTGCAACATCACTGGATATAAGGTCAACATACAAATGTAAATTTGATTACTATCTACTACCAACAACGGCAAAGAAAATAAAACTTTAAGAAGGATATAACTTCAGAAACATCAAACACCTAGAAATACATCTAATGAAGGTAGGTAAGAGCTCTGCCTTGAAAACTATAAAACCTTATGGAGAGGAATGAAGAAATCAAAATAAATGAAGGGATTTACCATATTATGGAATGAAAGATTCAATGTTGTAAAGATGTTAATTCACCCTAAAGTAAACTACAGATTCAATGCAACCTCTGTCAGAATTTCAGCAGGTTCTTGTGCAGGTTAGTAAGCTGAGTCTAAAATTTATACGACAATGTCAAAAGCCAAAAATATCAAAAGTAATCTTGAAGAAGAAAATCAAAGTTGGAAGAGACTTATACCACCAGATATGAAGACTTATTATAAAGCTATGGTAATTGGCCAGGCACGGTGGTTCACACCTGTAATCCAAGCACTTTAGGAGGCTGAGGCAGGCAGATCACAAGGTCAGGAGATTGAGACCATCCTGGCTAACATAGTGAAACCCCATCTCTACTGAAAATACAAAGAAAATTAGCCGGGTGTGGTGGCAGGTGCCTGTAGCTGCAGCTACTGGGAGGCTGAGGCAGGAGAATGGCGTGAATCCAGGAGGCGGAGCTTGCAGTGAGCTGAGATAGCACCACTGCACTCCAGTCTGGGTAACAGAGTGAGACTCCGTTTCCAAAGGAAAAAAAACAAAATTAACCTATAGTAATTAAGACATCAAGGTTTTGGTGCAAGAATAGACAAACTGACAAATGAAATGTAATACAAGGTCCAGAAACAGACCTTTACCTATATATGATCATCCCATTGATGCCAAAGGCACCAATGCAGTATACTGGGGAAAGGATGATCTTTTTCAATAAATGCTGTTGAGTCAATTGAATATTCATATGGAAAAATGTTTATGGACTCCTACCTTATACCATACAATAAAACAATTCCAGATGGACTGCAGATCTAAATATGAAAGGTAAAACAAGGAAGCTTTTAGAAACATAGGAGAACATCTTTGTGACAGTGGAGTATGCAAATATTTATTACACAAGACACAAAGAATCTTGATCATAAAGAAAAAAATTGATAAATTGGACAATGCTAAAGTTAAGAATGTGTATTTATCAAAAGATACCATTGAGGCCAGGCACAGTGGCTCACGCCTGCAATCCCAGCACTTTGGGAGGCCGAGGTGGGCAGATCATGAGGTCAAGAGATCAAGACCAGCCTGGCCAACATGGTGAAACCTTGTCTTTACTAAAAATACAAAAATTAGCTGGGCGTGGTGGCACGTGCCTTTAGTCTTATCTATTTGGGAGGCTAAGGCAGGAAAATCACTTGAACCTGGGAGGCAGAGGTTGCAGTGAGCCGAGATCATGCCACGACACTCCAGCCTGGGCGACAGAGGAAGACTCTGTCTCAAAAACAAAAAAACAAACAAACAAACAAAAAAAAAAACAGACACCATTGAAAGAATGAAAAGGTAAGTGACACAGTAGAAGAAGATATTCATAGTACATGTATCTGTCAAAGGATTCATATCCAGAATATATAAAGAAAAGGATAGACAGCTTGATAGAAAAATGAATAAAACCCTGAACAGACATCTCATAAAAGTAACTATCCAAATGGCCAATAAATATAGGAAAAGGTGCTGAACATCATTATTAATCATGGCAATATAAAACAAAATCAACACCACTACATGTATCTGAGAATGGCTAAAATGAAAAAAAAATCAAGTGTTGACAAGGTTGTGGAGGAGCCAAAATTTTCATACACTGCTGGTAGGAATGTAAGTTTGTACACTTTGGCAGTATCTATTAAAGCCAGATGTAAACATATTCTATGATCCTGCTACTCCATCCCTAGGTATACGTCCAATAGAAAGGTACATATATGTTTACTAAAAGATGTCCACTAGATGTTCCTGGCAGCACTGTGTGTAATGGTCAAAACACTGAAACTTGAAATGTCCATAAACAATAAAATGGATTTATAAATTGTGGTATATTCAAGTGAGATACCTTCCCACAGTGAGAATGAGCAATCCACAACTATACTCAAAAATATGGATGCTTCCCACAAATACAATGTTGAGTGAAAAAATCCAGACACAAAAAATACTCCTCTATGATTCCATTTATAGAGTATAAAACTGGCAAAATTACTCCACATCATTAGCAGTCAGGATAGTGGTTACTATTCAGACAACAATGGCTGGAAGGGAGAACTTGGGGAGAGGGATTCTGGGTTGCTAGTAATATTCCAATACTTGATCAGGGTACTGGATACATGGGCATCTTCAGTCTGTGAACATTCATTGAAAATTCACTTAGGATATGCATACATTTCCATACGTGTGTCATGTTTCAACAAAAAGTTTTTGAAAACCCTACTTGTTTCCAATATTTCATGAAAGGGAGATTTCACCAAAAAATACATATTTCTGGCTTCTCCTGAAAACATCTGAAGATCTGTCCATGGTGGCTTATTTCTAAGAATCCTCTGGAACTGAGCAGAGGCTGTACCCTTGAGATAGGGTATACACAATTCGCTACCCACTTTGCTCATTCATGTTCCGTGTCTAGCCTTTCTAGGCATCTGAGTTTGGGACCCCGGGAATCAAAGCTTGTCTATTGGTTCTTTTTTTTCTTTTGGAGACAGAGTCTCGGTTTGTTGACCAGGCTGGAGTGCAGTGGGGCAATCTTGCCAATCTTGTCTATTCTCACATGCCCCAAGTCCTTCTCACTCTCCCCTTATCTGCTTCCTGATTTCATTAATCCATTCACTCACTCACTAACCGACAAATATTTATTGACTACTTGCTATGTGCCAGACTGTCTATCAAGAGCAGGTGAATGAAGGGATAGTCTTTGCCCCAAGGGCCCTACCCTCTGATGAGAAGTAAAGACAGCCTGGGAGAGTCACTATACAGATAAAGCAATATAAGAACGCGGCAAGTCTGAGATTTATTCTGTCTGGGAGGAGAATGTGGGGGTTCTGGAGAGTCCTTGTGGAAGAGATGGTTTGTGAGCTGTACTTTTTAGAACTGGCAGCTATTTAGATTTGCAGAGAGTAAAGGAGACTGTTCCAGACAAAGGCTGGGTTCTGGGTTCATGTGGAAAAGAGTATGTATTTCACTGTGGCTGTATGTCCTGAAAGGGAGCACTGGGAAGTTAGGGTGGAAAATAAGCTGGGGTCAGACCATGGAGCGTCATGGAGGTCTCACTACAGACTTTCTTGTATAGGTAGTGCAGACTATTAAAAGGGTTTTAAAGGCAGAGTGCAGAGCCAGGAGTATAAAGAGTCTTTCATCCATGTTCATCTCTCCTACTCTCTCTGAGTCGCTTAGTTTCCCCCTTAAGCTCAACCTATCATTACTGCCAATCTCATCTCCAAATACCCTCAGAAGTCTTGTCTCCAATCAGCACAGCAGATCCTAGATACTGTGAATGATGGGCACCACCCACTGCTTTCTCCCTATTGCTTTGCTGATAAGCCAGGTGTCTCCTGAAAGTGTGACTGGATGAGCTGGCTTCTCCCAACCAGGTTTCACTGCGACAAACAGGCAGGTGGAGGAAGGGGCAAAGCCACACAGTACTTGTCTCTGCCCTGAGATGCACCTCACAGGTGGTCCTGTGGCCTGCCACTCCCTTGGGGATCTCCTGATGAACCCTAAGCAGCCTGAGACCAAAGCCCAGTCCGGGCCCTATGTAGGCCCCACCTTCCTCTTTGCCACTCAGGCCTTTTTTTCTTCACTGAGTGTATTTTCTTGGTCCACCTCAGCAGGACATTGCCTCCTTTAGATCAGTCCCACTACAACTGCTTCACAGTTGAACAGCCATTTCCAGTGTGCCAAGTATAGTCATGAACTGCATAACGATGTTTCAGTCAATGATGGACTACATATACAACGGTGGACCCACAAGATTACAATAGAGCTGAAAAACTGCTATCGCCTAGTGACATCATAGCCATGGTAATGTGGTGTGACACATTACTCATGTGTTTGTGGCAATGATGGTAAAAAACAAACTTACTGCGCAGCCAGTTGTATAAAAGTGTAGTACATATAATTATCATGTATAGTGCCTAATATGTGATATGATAATAAATGACTTTGTGACTGGTTTATGTATTTATGATACCATAGTTAGAATTTACTCCTTTTACTTATTAAAATT
This sequence comes from Mandrillus leucophaeus, assembly GCF_000951045.1. Classification (NCBI taxonomy): domain Eukaryota; kingdom Metazoa; phylum Chordata; class Mammalia; order Primates; family Cercopithecidae; genus Mandrillus; species Mandrillus leucophaeus. Next base: position 4,027,186 of record NW_012099987.1, read on the forward strand.
TCACAGCCTCAGGCAGATCCACCAGGAGGTATTCCAGAAGAAGGCATTGCTATAGGAAATGAGAGCTCCAGGCCATGGAACAAGACTTTCCAGGGGGACAAGATGTGGAGGTGCAAGAAAGTGATAATTTTTTTTTTTTCCACACAGAGTCTTGCTCTGTCACCCATGCTGGAATGCAGGGGCATGATCTCGGCTCACTGCAACCTCCACCTCCCGGGTTCAAGCAATCCTCTTGCCTCAGTCTCCCGAGTAGGAAACTGATGATCTTGTTCACTTATAGGCCCAGGCCAATGTGTGTGTTTCTGTCTTAGTTTTTAACAATAAACTTCAAAAGGTAACAAAATTAAAAAGTGAAAAACAGAAAAATCTTAAAGAATAAGGATATAAAGAAAATTTTGTATAGCTGTTAAGCTAAATGTTATTATACAAGTATCAACAAGTTTTTTAAAATTAAAAAGTTTATAAAGTAAAACAGTTACAGTAAGCTAAGGCTAATTTATTATTAAAGAAAGAAAATCTTTGGCCAGGTGCAGTGGCTCATGCCTATAACCTCAGCACTTTGGGAGGCCAAGGCGGGCAGATCACTTGACGTCAGGAATTCGAGACCAGCCTGGCCAACATGGTGAAACCCCGTCTCTACTAAAAATACAAAAATTAGCTGGGTGTGGTGGTAGGTGTCTGCAATCCCAGCTACTTAGGAGGTTGAGGCACGAGAATCACTTGAACCCAGGAGGCAGAGGTTGCAGTGAGCCGAGATCATGCCACTGCACTCCAGCCTGGGCGATAGAGGTAAACTCAGTCTCAAAAAAAAAAAAACCAAAACCAAAAACAAAAATAACAAAGAAAAACTTTTAAATAAGTTTAGTGTAGTGTAAGTGTACAGTGTTTATAAATTCTATAGTAGTGTACAGTAATGTCCTAGTCCATCTCATTCACTCAACACTCACTCATTGACTCATCCAGAGCAGCTGCCGGTCCTCCTAGCTCCATTCATGGTAACTGCTCTATACAGGTGTACCGTTTTTTAATCTTTTATACCATATTTTCCCTGTACCTTTTCTATGTTTTGATGTCTGGATACACAAATACTTACCATTACATGACAGTTGCCTATAGTATTTAATATGGTCACATGCTGTACGAGTTTGCAGCCTAGGAGCAATAGGCTATATTACATAGTCTAGACATGTTGTGGGCTATCCCATATAGGTTTGCATAAATATACACTATGATGTTCATATAAACAATGAAATTGCTAACAATACATTTCTTAGAATATGTCCTTAACGTTAAGTGATACATGACTCTACTCAATCCTGTTGGATCCTCACAGACAGCCTCTGAGAGCATGGAAAGGCAGAGATCAGGTCTTTTGACTTAAAATCTGCTGGTCTCCTCTTTTTATACAGTAGATATTCAGAAATATTTGTAGGATAAACAAATGATTCTATGTACAAATTTCTCTCGAGGATTAGTTACTTTTTTATTCCTTTTTTTATTTGGATGGGTTGATTTTTTATTTGGATGATTTTACAAGAGATTTGATATAGAAAATCTGATGTTAGGATAATCTTCCTTGAGCCAGGTATCACACAAGTGGTTCCTGGGGCTCTGGCTTAAAAAACAAACAAACAAACCCCAAAAACCTTTTCAAAGATAAATGTGTTCCTCAAAAGGTTACACACAGTGTTACCATATGACCTAGCCGTTTCACTCTTAGATATATACTCAGATAAATGAAAACACGTATATACACAAAAAGTTGTACACAGATGCTCATAATAGCTGAAAAGTGGATGTAATTCAAATGTCCATTAACTGATGGGTGGATAAATAAAACATGGCATATCTATGTAGTGGAACATTATTCTATAATAAAAATAAATGAAGTATAAGCACACATTGCAACATGGATGAACCTTGAAGACATTATGCTAAGTGAAAGAACCCAGTTACAAAAGACCGTATCTTGTATGATTTAATACATAAGAAATGTCCAGAATAAGTAATTCTATAGAGACAGAAATTATATTAGTGATTACCTGGGGCTGGGAGGGTTGGGGGCATACAGGTAGTGAGTGCTTATAATTATGAGGTTTCTTCTTGGGTAATGAAAACGTACAGAAAGTGATTATTGTACAGTTCTGTGACTATGCTAAACACCATTGCATTGTATCCCTTAAATGGGTAAATTGTAACTCATGTAAGTTATATGTCAAATAAAGTCATTATAAAAAAGATGCATGTTCCTTAAGCAACATTTAGAAAATAAAGAAATATACAGAGAAGAAACAACTTACCCATTATTTTACTACTCAGAGATAACCACACTTGACATTTTTGCTACACTTTCTTCTTATTTTTTTTCTGTGTATCCACATGCACATGTATGTGTGGCTGCACCAACATATACAACTAGGGTCATTTTCAATATTCAGGATTGTAGCCTGCTTGTTTGCTTTAGTATAAATCATAGCACTTTCCACAAATGCTATAAGCAGGGGTCCTGGGGTCAGACAGGATCCTGGGTAGGAATCTTGCTTCTGCCCCTGGCATACTACCAGGCCTGGAGAAACTCTAATCTTTCTAACCCCCAGTTTCTGTAACTGTAAAATGGAAATGATGACACCTACTTTCCATGCCTGTCACAAAGATGAAACGCAAAGTTCAATAAGTGCTATTTTCCTTTGTTCCTCCCACCCCTCCGCCCTTTAGTGAGAGCTGGTTTGTTTCCCGCAGTTGCAAGGCAGACTGCTCTCACCCAGTAGCCAGCCACAATGCACTAAAACCTAGCTAGTGCTGTTGTCCCCACTCCCTGCCTTTGTTTAAACAGAAGTGTTACCTCTTTCCCAGGAGTACGAAGCACACAGGTTGAGAAAGTAGGCTCTAGATCCAAACCTCCTGGGCCAAATTCTGTCTTTGCCATTAACTTGAGCAAGTTCCTTTATTCTCTGTGACTCATTTTTCTCATCTTTAAATATGCGTAATGGTAGTATTAAATTTATAGGCATTTTTTTGAGGATGAAGTGTGGTAGTATTTGCAGAGAACGTAGCACATTGTTAACTATTGTTGCAATTTCTTTACGTAGTATTCTACGTTCTTCTTTCAAACTTTTAGTTGTCCAATAATTTGTTAAGCTCCAAACTTACAGTATTTCTTTACTACAATCTGAAGCAGAATTCTGTGGCTCCAAACTCATAATGGTTGCTCATCCACATCCACTAGTTCACAGCACAAAGCAATTTTTGTTTGGCAAATTGAGTAGTTAAAAATGTTGTTTCCATTAATTTTACTACCTACATACCTCCTGGAGGCAGGGCAAGGCAGTTTAGTTAAACCAAACCAAACAAAGCATTTTAGGGGGCTTATAAATGAGTACTTATTTGCAGTTGTTCTAAATCATCTCAACCAGATGGGCATGTTTTAAATATTTCCAAGGAAGAAAATTTCGCAAGCTTTCTCAATAACCTGTCTTAATGTTTCCAACCATCATCAAAAGTTCTTCTGAAAATCTAATTCTGGGGTGACTCTACAATTGATCATCCAAACCAGGACATTGAATATTTACTACCAAAGTAAACTGGGACGATCTGGACAAACTGGGACACACGATATCGTCCTGTATGGTCATTTGTCCTGTTCTGAGTGTTGCCCACATTATATTACTCGGTACTTAGCAGAAAAGAACAACTGGTTCCCATGGTCTACATAACAACATTATATTCTTAAGCTTTTACTTTTTTATCAATTTGTGGAATGAAGGAAAAAGAAACAGAAACCCAAGCAGACAGACAAAACTTGAAGATTTTTTTAAAATTCCACTTTAAGTTCCAGGACACATGTGCAGAATATGCAGGTTTGCTACATAGGTAAACATGTGCCATGGTGGTTTGCTGTACCTATCAATCCATCACCTAGGTTTTAAGCCCAGCATGCATTAGCTATTTGTCCTAATGCTCTCCCTCCCCTTGTCCCCCAACCCCTGACAGGGCCCGGAGTTGATGTTCCCCTCCCTGTGTCCATGTGTTCTCACTGTTCGACTCCCACTTATGAATGAAAACATGCAGCGTTTGGTTTTCTGCTCCTGTGTTAGTTTGCCGAGGGTGATGGCTTCCAGCTTCATCCATGTCCTTGCAAAGGACACGATCTCATTCTTTTTTATGGCTGCACAGTATTCCATGGTGCATATGTACCACACTGTCTTTATCCAGTCTATCATTGGTGGGCATTTGAGTTGGTGCCATGTCTTTGCTATTGTAACTAGTGCTGCAATAAACATACGTATGCATGGATCTTTATAGTAGAATGATTTATAGACCTTTGGGTACACACCCAGTAATGGCATTGCTGGGTCAAATGGTATTTCTGGTTCTAGAAAAACTTGGAAGAATTTATTCCTTGTCCTTGATGATGATACTTACAGAACACTTAATAGGTATACTAGGTGAGTGTCTTAAAGTATTGTTTTATTAAATCTTCATAAAAACCTGTATCATCATCATCATTATTGTTATTTTGCAGATGAAGAAATGGGTCACCGAGAGAGAGAGGGAGAGAGATAGCATATCAATCAAGGCTATACAGCCAGGATCTTCCCAAAGTAGAAGGTCCAGAGGCTGCATTCTTAGCCAACACGCTCCCCTCTCCAGGCCTCCTGCAAGATCCTGGCAAGACAAGACCTTTTGCTGCAGTGCCCAGCCCAGACTGGCTATCCCTATAATACTGTGTTATAATAAAAATACTTCAGAACACTTCAAATGTGTGAAATACACATTATCTTCTTGAATTCTCACAACTCTGTGAGGTGGTTAGTGAAAGTTATCATTCTTCTCATTTAACACATGAAGGAAATTGAGACTCAGGAAGGAAACGTAAGCTATATAGAGAAAAAGTGGCATAGCTAGGATGATGACCGAGGACTTGGCTCTGACTGCTCTTTTCACCAACTGCTAATGACTTAACATGTGATCTTCGTCGTGGGCATTTCCATCTTAACTCAGTTGTTTTGGAAAGGCAAAGCCTACCACAAGGGATGATCTTTGAACGGGGGGATTTTGGCCATCATCGCACATGCAAGGGAGGCATTTGGAGATGGAGAACCTTTCTAGTGGCCTTCAAACTACACCTCTTTCTTACCTGTTCTCTAGAAGGCCACGCTAAAGACCTAGGGACACAGAAGCAACCAAAGTTTTTTAAAAGTTGAATTTATTTTCTTGGCAGGTAGATTTTCTACCCATTTTCTCCAAGACTTTGTGCTAAGGCAGCACAACGTCAGGCCATCAGTAACCTGCCCATGTGCCCAGGGAAGGTGTGAGAGACAGCATGAGCTGGAGAGCTGGGGAAAACTCGCCCCTGAACACAATGTGCTTATGTTCGAGAACTGGGTTAATTTCTCTACTTCCTAAGGTGGGACACAGAAGGGTTTGAGTTAGAGGATCTCCTATGGAAGGGGAGGTGACTTAGTTCCTGTTGCTCCAGATGGAAGACGAATAATGAAAAGAAAAATGGGTGAGAATTATAGAAGGTCAAATTCTTCTCAATAAAAGATATTTCTCCCCTCATTACCATAATCTTTTCTAGACTTAGCTGCCCATGAAAGTAGTGAGTTCTACATGGCTAACTGTACTGAAACACAGGTAGATGACTTGCTTCTCAGGAAGGGGATAAGGTAGTCTGCAGTGCACAGATATCTCTTGGGGAGCTTGTGAAATGCAGATTCCTAAGTCATATCCCAGAAATTATGATTTCCAGGAAGCTGCATGTTTTACAAGCTTCCCCACTGATGCTGACACAGGTAGCCCAAGCAAAACTGCTGTAAAGGGATTCCTATTGGAGTGTGAGACAGGATGAGGTGTAAGGCAGGGGTGAAGGAAGAGAGAGAGGAGGGCTCACACACATCCCTTCTGAGCTGAACCAGATGGCTGGGTGAACTTTACTCTTTTAGTCTAATATTAATCTTCTTTTTGGATGTTTATTCCTTGGTTTCCTGACAGAGAATGCTTGAGTGACATATGAGGTGAGAGATTTGGGGTGTAATAATACCATGTCATGGAAACACTCATAAAGCTGTGACCCCATGGCATATGAATTCTACGTGGGGTTTGCACAGGTATTAAATGTTCTGTGGTTGGCTTTTGGAAGCCTGCTCTATCCTGACACCAGGATTTCTAAGCTGGCCTGGAGGGAAGCAGGCCTGCAGCTTCCTGGTGTTTGGAGCAGATGGGAAAAGAGTCTGAAATATTCCTTGTCATCACCTCCAGCTGACAGACCACAGGCAAAGGAGGCAACAGGGAAAAGTCAGACCAGCTGATACAGGAGAAAAAAGGAATCAATGGTGATGCCTTGTGAATGTTTCCTTCGTGCTTCTCTATAAATGGATGGTGTGTGTGTGTGCGTGCGTACATGTAAGTGTACCAAATTGTGTAGCACTTGTCTCTGACTGGAGACAGTAATAAATCAGGGGTTACAAAACCACCACTAGCTACCTCCTACAGGCCCTGTCAAAGAAACAGGCCTTTGCGAACACAGCTGAGCAGGCAGGATCCCCAGTACTGTGGCCCCACCTCATGGGATAAAAATCACACATCTGGGATCAAGTGTGCCAGATGTGCAAAGGGCTAACATGGAAAAGACACTGCTGGAAAGACCACGTAGCTCTCAAAAACATTAGTGCAGGGTTCAATGGGTTTTGTAACCTTAGTCACCATAATGCTTTTATCAGACTTAAGTAGCAGACTTTTTAATGTGCCCTGATTCTTTGCCTCAGCATGTCAAGAAGGATGCAGAAGAACTAAATAAACTCTTTAGAAGAAATCCTGTTGACCCTGCTGAGGCAGTGACAGTAAAGATCCAGAAGCTCAATGAGTCCTGGTTGAAGTCCTTAGTTTAAAATCAATTTAAGTGTACGATCCTGAGCAAGTTACTTTAATTTCTATAAACTTGCAATTGTTAATCTATAAAAATGAGAAATGCCGTATCTACTTCATAGGTCTGTTGCGGGGATTCAGTGAGATGGCAATGAGAAAGCCCCCAGGTCAGCGACTGGCACATTTCAGGAGCCATGGCTGAAGGTGGGGATGAATACTGCTCCAGGAGGGATGGGTAGACTAAGGGAGATAACTTCCTGTCGGCCAAGCCCCAGAAGTCTGTGGGCATAGAGCAGTCTCAAGATTGCCCTTTAAGATTCTCAGATTACTGGGGCTTCTGGGAGAAGTGTGGCCTTGTTATCTTCTTTGAAACCTTGATTGACTTCTCTTTCTCACTACGCCCAACAACTCCTTTCTCTGCCTTGAGGTTCTCTTATACATCTTTCCTTTCTGGGCTTCAGGTTCTTTCCCCACACCCCCACCCTGGCAGCCTAGCCACATCAGGATGTTTTTCCTTAGAGCAGCAGAGACATGGGACTTGAAGATTAATGAGTCACTCAAGGTTTCCACCCAGCTAAGGAAGACAGAGAATTCCTAATTCCTGGCAATCTACTCATTGTTTTTGTGAGTTTTAAATTAAAAATAGGTAAGAGTAGTGCTAACGGGTATGGGGTTTCTTTTTGGTGTGATGAAATGTCCTAAAATTAGACCGTGGAGATAGTTGTATAACTCTGTGAGTATACTAAAAACCACTGAATCATACACTTTAAAAGTGAAAATTTTATGGTTTGTGTTATATCTTAATAAAGTTGTTATTTTAAAAAGTCTGATTTTTTTTTCTTTGAGATGGAGTTTTTTACTTGGCACCCAGGCTGGAGTGCAATGGCTCGATTTTGGCTCACCACAACCTCCACCTCCTGGGTTCAAGCGATTCTCCTGCCTCAGCCTCCCCAGTAGCTGGGATTACAGGTGCCTGTCACCAAGCCCAGCTAATGTTTTGTATTTTGAGACAGAGTTTCACCATGTTGGTCAGGCTGGTCTTGAACGCCTGACCTCAGGTGATCTACCCGTCTCAGCCTCCCAAAGTGCTGGGATTACAGATGAGAGCCAATGCGCCTGGCCAAAAGTCTGATTATTTAGTTAGCTTTACATTCTTCTGTACTTCTCTATTTTTAGTTAAAATGTAAAATAAATTTAATGATAAAGTTAAATTACAAATTTAAAATGTAAATTTAATAAAAATATAGTTATACCATATAGCATTTTGAATTAAGATGAAATACCACCTCTATCCCTCCAAATCCATATTCATTCTCATTCTCTCTCTCTCTCCTTCTCAAGTACTACTGTACCTGTCAAAATTCAATTTATCCTTCTAGATTTATCCCATGAAGACTTTCTTGGTCTCCATCAAGAGGTATCTTTCTAATCACTTTTCAAATCTGTGCTAAGTTATTCCTATCCATTTTGCACGGGACTAGGCTCAAGGATGCACAGATGAGCAGGGGTGAAGGAAGAGATTAACAATACCACTCCTAAGATCTCCTCTACCCAGAAGTCTCTTGTTTACCTCTTCCAGGATAGCTCCCCAGTCTGCATTTCAGACCAGGACTGATGCCCAGGCAACCTTCCTGCCTCCTGGGTCCTTCAACTCCCAAACAGCTGCCACAAAACTTCTTCATACCCATTTTCATTTACTGTATTCTCCTAATTAAGAACTCCAATGACTCCAATTACACACAGAATCCAACTAAGTGTTAAGAGGTCTTCTCTGAGACAGCTGTTTTGTATCTCACTGGCATCTCTGGCCACCTCACAACATTCCCACTCTATTCTAGCCAGCTGGTTTATGGGTCTCTGCAAGGGTTCCTGGCAGGTGGAATCCTAGCCCCAAGCTGCTCCTTCCTTGCCCCTCACCTTTCTCCAAGGCCAGCTCTGAACATTCCTTCTCCTTGAAGGCAGTCTTCCCCTAAGGAATCTTGTTTCATTTACCTGCTGTCTCTGTGCTCAACTTGCTGTCTATTGTTTGCCCTTCCTGCTGCTATCTGCATGGCACGGCTCCTGTTGCTTTATGCCTTCACAGTACAGCACAGTACTCAAATGAATGCTGTCTTCTCTTCTTTAAGACAAACCCTCTGCCTGTTTTGAACTTTCCCTCTGTACTAAGAGGAAGCATTTTTGTGAATTTTTTTTTGTCTTCTTTTTAAAACAAGAAGCTGATAATTAATTAATTAACTCTGAATTGCCTATATGCTAGGCACTGAGGGGACTCTATTTTTTCCCTTTTTTTGACCTGGGCATTAGAATAAAAAAACAGCATTTAGTAGTGACTTGGTAGTTGGATACATTGCTTTGTCTGCTCAGACCCCATCTACCAACTCCCTTAGCTTTTTCACATAAAACAGGCCCACCAGATGGTACCACAGAAGCAGCCACTTTCTACAAATGGGACCCTGGCTGCGGCCACAGATAAAGGGTCTAGGGTGGACAACTAACCTGGAGAGGTCAACTGGAGTCCCATTATAACACGTACCTCATGTCTTCCGGGTCTAAGTTTGAGGTTTGAAATCATTTATCCTGTCCAATTAAAAAAATACGATTCTTTCTCAGATTGTTTTCAACCACGTAGTGTTAGTTATTGCATGTTTAAAGTTCGTAGTGCTGCACAGTGTAGAAACTCAAGTGTATAAATCTAATGACATATGCTTGTTGTGGTCTTGCTGAGGACAGTAGGACCGTACAACTTTCTTTTTAAAATATAATTTAAGCAAATAAAGGCATTAAGTTGTACTAGTGCAACCGAAGATTTATTATCTAAACTTTGAACAGTCAGGAAATTCCAGAGTTGGATTCCAGCAGAAATATTTCTAGAAAAGAAATTAGAAAGACCTAATGTACGTCAGTGCTTGGTCCATTTGCTGCCTGGTACAATAATCCTGTGGATTAAGCATGGGGACCTGCCAGGCATGTAGCTCATGTCTGTAATCCCAGCACTGTGGGAGGCCGAGGCAGGAGTATCGCTTGAGGTCAGGAGTTTAAGACCAGCCTGGGCAACACAGCGAGATTCTGTCTTTACTACTACTACTACTACTACTACTACTACTACTACTACTACTACTAAAACAAAATTTTAAAAATCATGGGGGATCATATTGCACAGACTAACCCTGAACCTTGCAAAAGGAGACCAATGTGTGATGAATGATTGTGGAATGGGCTTCAAAGGGGTAAAATAATTTTATGTTTAAAAAAAGCATTTATCTTGATGTAATTGGCCAATAAAATTACATTATCTCTGTTACAAAAGGAGAAACTGAGGAACAAAGAAGGAAGCAACTAACTTGAGTCTCCTAACATATCCATAGTAGACCTAGGACTGTATGCAATATTTACTTACTCCAGATACTGGACTCCAATTTCAAAATTACAACATTCATGGACTACTGATGTATTTCATGAGATTGAGAAACTGTGAGCAGAAATGAAGGCATTCAAAGATGTCTTCGAGACAAAGTTCCGTAAAAATCTCACACAAAATAACTGCTAGGCGAGGACAGGTCTTTCAGCCCAGCCTGATTCATTTCAGGCATTGACAGTTAAGCCAAGTTTATTTTCATAGCTGTGAGTCTCACTCAGATTTCTATCTATCTATTCTGGATCACGAGTCCTTGGAGTTCTAATTCAGAGCAAGAGAATTCCTATCTCTTTTTTTTTTTTTTGAGATGGAGTTTACCTCTATCGCCCAGGCTGGAGTACAGTGGCGTGATCTTGGCTCACTGCAACCTCGCCTCCTGGGTTCAAGTGATTCTTCTGCCTCAGCCTCCCAAGTAGCTGAGATTACAGGTGCCCACCACCACGTCCAGCTGCTTTTTGTATTTTTAGTAGAGATGGGGTTTCACTATGATGGCCAGGCTCGTCTTGAACTCCTGACCTCAGGTGATGCATCCACCTCAGCCTCCCAAAGTGCTGGGATTACAGGCATGAGCCACCGTGCCCGGCCTTTTCTTTTCTTACCTGGTTTTATTTCTAATTTCAAAACAAAACTTCTTTATAAATATAGTATCTACTTTCCATTAAGGCGAGATGCTATAATTGATGATTTATTTATTCCCTGGGGATAGCATCTGCATATTCCAGAGGTCAGTTTTATTTGTTTCTGTGAACATATAACCATATCTCAATGTGGATCTTTCTGCTTTGGCTGCTTACTCTAATTTTCTCTCCTTCCTAACCTGATCCACACATGCTCATGTGCATTAGGGATGCCTGGGGTTGGATTTCTTCCTTCTCAAGGTATTTTGTGAACTCTTATACCTGTCATTTGCAACCTGCCAACTGCATCCTCCCATCTCTCCACTTTTCTGCTTTCTTGAGAGTGAACTCACCTTCCATAACTAATGCAATCCATAAGCAGCCTTCATGCTCATTCTACAGATTTTAATTTCCTAACATTTCCCTTTAGACTTTTCCTGACATCCTCTTTTTAAAAAGAAAATCCCTTCTTGGAGTTAGTCACAGGCTCCACATGCCTCCTGTGTGAAATCCCCCAACAAGGCTCAGATGCCTCAGGTGGTATGTGGCCACGAACAGGCAAGGCTTGCCCAGACTAAGGGAAGGGGAGGGTTCTAAGAGACTATTTCTACTGACATGTACTAGGAACTGACTGTGTGCCCAGCACCCTTCTAGGAGTGGCGGATGAGACAGGGATAAATCAAATATGGTTCCTGACCTCAAAGAGCTCTAAGGTCCTTGGCACAATATTCAAGGCTAAAATACATAAATTATAGCATGGTGTAGCAGAAAGGGCACTAGCTTTGGGGCAACAGATCTGAGTGACCTTGGGCCAGTTACTTAACCTTATTTTCCTCAATTGTAAAAGGAGTTGATACCTATCTCATAGGGCTCTCGTGAGGATACACTAGTGCAAGTAGTATATACTAGGCATTCAATAAATGACATTTAATGGTTTACTGTTATTATATTTTTAAATATAACAGCAGCATTTACTATTAGAACTCTAAAATCAGCTAAACAAAATCTGGAACTCAGTTCTATTGTAGAAAAGCTTTCAGAGATGCCTTTAATACGTATTAGAAAGAAATTGTTCCAGGCTTACTGGTAAGCCTGACTCTCGAGGCCTGCATATAGAACATGTTTCTACTTTCCCCAAAGGGACCCAATTTTACCATGAGGCAACTAAAGAGGGACTCTGTGGAGAACCCACTCTGGGAGTGTTGCTTGTTGCTCAGGCTCACAAGAATGAAGAGAACACTGGTTTTGTTGTCCCCCATTCTAAAAGCACAGGTAAAATGGGGTGAGAGCGTTTCCTGCTTGACTCTTGCTCTTAGAATGGAAAACGGAAACCAGCAGGAACTCAGCACTGCTCAGCCCCTATCTTCTTCACCTCACACTTTTTCACAAAGGCCATGGATCACACAGGTCATGGCTCAAACCTAAGAAAGGCTTTATCTGCAAAGGCAACCAGGCTCGTCACAGAATATGCTAGCTGTATAGATGAGGAGCTGAGGTGAAAAACCACAAGCACTATCAGGCAGTCCCTTGAGATGACCTCTAATTTGATTAGTCGTAATGAAGCATACCTAATGAGAATACTACTATATTTCTTTTTCTTATACAGCTTTATTGAGATAAAATTCACATTCCATGTAATTCATCTATTAAAGTGTATAATTCAATGGCTTTCAGTATATTCAGAGTTGTGCATCCATAACCACAAACACTTTTATCCTTTTTTTACCCCAAAAAGAAACCCTGCATCCCTCAGCTCTCATCCCCCAACCCCTTACCCCTGCCCCTCACATTTAGGAAACCACTAATCTATTCTGGACATTTTGTATAAATGGAATCATAATACATGGTCCTTTGTGACTGGCTTCTTTCACTTAATACTACTATATTTCTTAAAGACAGCAGTATCTTCAATGTATGACAAAAGAAGAATTGCTAAATAAAGCAAAGTGCTGTCATACTGTGGATTACTGCAGCATTAGAAAAGGTAGATCTACATATGCACATAAATATAAAATCTGGAAGAATATACGTCAAAATAATAAAAGAGATCCCCAGGGAGGGGGAGAGAGGAATAAGACTAGGAATAGAATGCAAAGAGGACCCTTCCTATTAATTTTTTTCAAGGATAACTTTTCATGCATTACTTTTATAATTAAAAATTAATTAAAAAGAGAACAGTAGAAATAAGAGAAAGAGAAGCAGGAGCTTTCCTTGGAAAGTCCCAAATGGAATTGGGCAGGAAGTCCAAGTTTTCCTGATGCTGCTGAAGAATCTGGAACTACCCTGATCCCACAGACCCATCCAGTCTACCCAACATGCAGAAAAACTCCTTGGATAAGATGCAGCCCTGAAGCAAAGCCCAGGGAGCAGCGATTCCCTTTGTGCACTGGCATCAAGAAGAAGGTCTACTTCAACCACAGGACAACCTCAGTTGTCCTCATTTCCTACTAATTTAAAGGGAAGTAGGTAGGAAGACTGGGGACTCTGAACTGTGAGAGACACTGTCAAGCTCCAGGGAAATATAAGGAGGGCAGGAACTACACTATCCAGGACCCTGTGTATCTGTACATACACATTGAGATGGAAATCCAGCTTCTGGGACTTTGGGAACTGTCTTGACCTCAGTGGTCTGCACAGATTTAGTGGAGTAGATCTTGAAACAAAAAGGGGAAAGGAGGACCTTTTGTCCTTTTTCTTTTCTTTTTTATTTTTACTGTTTCCTGGGAAAGCAGGGAAGAGGAAAGCTGGATAGGCTGATTCCACAACCAAACACTGCAGGGGAAGAGCTCTCAGCAAACAGTCTGAGCAACCTCGAAAAGGAAAAGGCATCACACAGGATCCTCGCTTTAAGCAATGAATTATGGATCATGAGAAGAATTTACTTTCATTTTCAATAGACTCTGATGAGGCTAAAGACCTAGGCATAACTGAATTTGCTTGTGATGACATTAGACGGAATATCTGCTATCTACACATCAAGGATTGGAATACAGGTACCCATTCTCAGGGTACCCATTTTCCACAGAGCACCACATGTCGGTGATGATAAATGATGGCTCTTAGGTGGAAGACAGCCAAATTGGAGTGTCACAAAAAGCAGAGATAAGATAGAACTCATCAACTCTAATGGATGTTTAAACAGGTAAAGTCACTTGCCTGAAGTCAAATGGTGAATTTGTAGTAGCAACAGTCAGAGTAACAGTGATAACATAGTTAATATTTATTAAGTGCTTATTATATGTCAAGCACTACGCTAAGCACTTCATATTTATTATTTCAATTAATCCTCACGACAGCCTTATAATGTAGCTGCTATTGTGACCTTCATTTTATGCATTAAAAAATAAAGGCTCAGAGAGATGAGGTAATTTGCTTATGGTCACACAGCTAGTTGGGGGCTAGAACAAGACGTCATGTGTTCTGATTCCAGTGCAATGTTATTACCATGCCATGGTGCAGATTCTTGACTTTCTTTCCCTAGCCTCCTAAAACCACCAACATTTTTAATTCCCCATAGTTACCAATTTGAAATCAGACTATTGAACTTTTTCTTGTCATTTTTAACTGTGTGTTTGAGTTAAATTCACCCAATAAAGACAAGAGGTTATATTAGTAAATAATTACCTTCTAGAATTTCACTCATCCTGTGTGCACCTCCATTTAGTATTTTCATAAGCTGATACTTATAATTTAGGTGTTTATTGTCACTACTTAGCTAAAAATTGAAATTGATTCTTTTGTTTCTAAGTAGAATGAAGCCCCTGTTTTCACTCTTTACTGGAAAAAATATACGTAAAGGTCAAAAATGAATTCCAAAATAATTGGAATAATATATACTAAGCTACAAAGTGAACAACTTACGATATCACGGATAAAACCTAGAGTCGGTTAAAATAATGAAAGGTGTCGTGGAAGAGCACAAATCATCAGGGAAACAATAAAAATTCTGGCATATGAGAAGGCGGATTACATTTTCCAAAGGGAATCTTGTAGGCTGGGGAGGGGAGGGGTGAATCTTTGAGGCCACTCACCCGCAGAATGAAGACAACTGAAGACCACAGAGAAATAAAAAGCAACTCAATTTAGTTTAATATTTTTTTTTGGAAGAAACAGAAAATGTTGAACTCATCTGCTTTTTCAATTATGAACAGGAAACATAAAACTATACTCAATAATATACCAAAAACTGTAATAAAAACTACCTCGGGCCCATGTTACAGCCAGCAAAAGAGGACAAGGAGAAGCAGAGAGGGAGGTGGGGGACAGAAGAGAGAAGAGGAAGCTCTGCGGGGTCCCAGGCACCTCCACATCTGTCACTGTCAGACCCCCTGTGTTTCAGAGAGGGCCCTCCTCAGGTCTACCCGATTTCTTTGTTTCCTTGCCTCCTAAACTTCTCCAGCACACCCTTTGCTTCTGCTTTCTCCCCTCCCGCATCCTGTCCTGCCTCTCCGCTCCCAACACAGTCTGAGAAAACACATCACCAGGACCCCTGCTCTAATCACAGCCCTTGTTCTCTATAGTCTTTCTACTGGATTTTCAATTGCTAATTAGCCCTTCTTTTTTTTATTGTTTTTCGTTAAATTACCACAGTAATATATTCACATGGTTAAAAAAAATGCCAAAAAGCTTATCATGATGAGTGCAGCTTCTCCCATTTAATATACCACTATTTCTGAATTTCTGGTATGAAAGATGAGGTATTTAGCTCTTGAAAAACCCCCACATTCTCTTCTCTCCTTCCTTCTCCTGATATGATGAAATTATATTCTCACACTCTCTTCTATTCACTTCTGCAACTCCAAACAACATATTTAAACCTATAATTCTTTTGGTAGCAACCATACATAGTTATCTACGATACCCCACTAAGAATGGAAACCATCTACAGGCAAGCAGCTTGCTGATTACTTTAACTTGTCTTTATTTAGTCTACTGTCTTTATCAATATGATTTTACTGTTCCAGGAAGCTCTTACCCAGGAAGATACAACTTGAAAATATGTTTATTGTTTGTTTCAGCAATTTCCTGAAAATCCACTTAAATAAACATCAGATTGCACAAATTTTCAATAGATAGTATCAAATGACTGTTTACTCTCTAAGACTCATCCTGTGTAAACTAAGCTACAAAGTGAATAACCCTCACCCAATGTTACTGCTTTGTGGTATTGACCAGTCCTATATTATTATATTATGATATTAACTAGCCCTAATCAAGCCCCACAATGAAAGATTCACTTCAAAGCAGATCTCACGAAAGGCCTCATAAATATCCCATTTTGTCCTTGCTCTTCTGAGGAGCTATTAAAACTTTGGAGAGGTATTTTTCTCTCTCTTACCACGGTAAGCAATAAACTCAGTTTTGCCTTCTCATCAGGTTAGTTTGGTGGTACTTTGGAGCCCTCATTCAACAATTTTGGCAGTGCCACTAAAATTCATTTGGGACCTGCTCACTATCACTATCTAAGACTCAACTCCAAAACAGTGCTCCCCTGAGCCCTGTTGCCTCCTGCTGGGATCTTGTTGACATTGACAATAAAGTTTATAAGTCCTGCATTGGACTTGGCACTGATTTCTTTTTCATTTCATTTCTTTGAGCTCTCCAAATGCAGAGTTTATTTTGCATCCTAGGGTTAAGAAACCCTTTTCAGGAATTCTTCAATTATTTGATAAGATTGGGAAAACTTTTATCCTTGGTGGAAATCTGCCTTATTATTAACCCTGCTATTGGTTTCTATCTGTCCTTGACATTTCTTCTTGTACATCTTTAAAGGAAAGTTCAAAAGGAGAGGATAAAGACCCAGAGTCTGCTTCTGAAGCTGGCCCCGAGGACTAAGAAGTTCAGAAGGTTTCTTTCTGACCAGCATCCTTTGGAAAAACTATGCTTTGGGTCCGTTTTCAAAACCTCATAAGAATTTTTCTCACTGTAGATGTTTTGACTCTGAGACTCTGATGCCGGATGAGATCTCCCCTCTAAACCTTCTGTCCCATGGGAACTGAAAATTCATCAAATTTTCCACTGGAGATGGCCCCGTCTTTTGGATGGGGACCCCAAGTTATAAGGTGCACAGCAACACTTTCAACCAACTATTTCCACACTCTCATGGGTTTGTCTCAGTCTAAATTGAATGCTTCCATCTTCTGGGCCACACTCCTGCTTTTTATATGTTCTTAAACGAAATCCAAATTTGTGAACTTCCTTTCTAAATGGCATAATTTCATCAAGCACAATTTAAAATGACAGAATTTTTAATATGAACAAAAAATGTTCAGTTGAGAAACACTTTAGAATGAAAAACGAAGTAAATATCAAATAGTCTGCATTTTTTGATTAGTATAACAACAATACAAAAGAAATTAAAATTATAAAATTACTTCTTTAAGAGATTCCTTGGCCAAGGCAAAGGAAAAATCATGAAGCACTTAGAATTTTTTTCCTTTAGATACCCCCTACAACTCACAACTTGACACAAACCCCCTTCATCTTCCTATTCCTCTTCCCTCATCCTATGCTCCTCCATTTCCCTCTGCTTCTCTTTCTTCTTCAGATGCATTCCCCTCCTCTCCTGGCTAGCCAGAAACTCTCAAAGCTCAGTTACCCCTTAAAATTAAACCCCTTTCAGAACAGGAAAACCCCTGGCTTTTAATTCCTTGTCTCAATCTGGCCTGAGAGTCATCGAAAAAAGACTTTCCAACACCTAGACGAGATATTGTGAAATTTGCATAGGAATTTAGAATAGTTTTAATTGTATATAATGTGGGGCTCCCAGATCTATACCAATTAGCTTATACGTCAGTGGGAATCTTAGCTGCAAAAAAATTGGATGGAGAATGAAGAATGGGAAGACCCTGAGAATGACTTAAAAGACCCAGAATTGCATCAGAAGCTCTGATGGAGTCCCATAAGTAAAGAAGGATTAGTCTATTTAAGACTCGAAGGATCAGCTCTTTAACACTGCTGGATAGCATTTAGGAGTAGATCCTGAAGCAGAGCTGATCCCAGTTCTCTCTTCACTTTTTGTGAATAGCCTAGAAATAGAGTATTTAATACGCAAGCAAAATCTAGAATGGGAAACAGTCCTATTGCCAGACCTCCACCACCTCCCCGAAGATTTAAAAAGACTCTTAGAACAAAAACAGAGAAGACTTGCCAAGGTAGTGCTTTCCATTACTGTGGTAAGTCAGTCACTCAGCTTTGCCTGATCGCCAGGTTATTTTGTTGATGTTTTCAGGGAGCCAGCAGGCACTCAACTCCACTGTGTAAGAGGAGGTCATTAGTTCTTCCATCTTTCCCTCCACCACTTCTCCGCCATTCCACTTCCCAATTCTGTCAGCTGTGCTTTCCTTTTATATCTTTCCAAGGCTGATAATATTTATAATCTATTCTTTAATCAAGGCTATCAGAAGATGTAGTCTAAGTGTTGAAAACCACCTATCAACTTTTAGTTTACTCATACTTGAATCATGACTTTCTCATTTAGTTCTCACCCTTCCCCTCCACTTTACAGTTTCTAAAAGGCTTTTCTCTTCTTCTTGAATTCCTATGCCTTTATCATGTTCTCAGTTCTTCCCCAAATCTCTAACATACTACCTGTTTGATCAAATTGCCATTTTCTGCCCAGAAAGCCTTCCTCCTGGAGTCCTCCATTCTTTTGCTCCAATCTGGACTATCTGCTCTGTAAGTCTGCTACCCAGCTGGTGATTTTTGGACTTTCATGCCTGAAAATGTCACTGCCCTCACATTTGATTAAAAGTCAGGTGAGTTACACTTTTCTGTGTTGAAAACTAACTTTCAAAGTATTGCTCTATTGTATTGTAGTCTCCCGTGTTGATGAGAAAGTTGATGCCAATCTTAGCCTTACTCCTTTTTCTCTCTGGAAGGTTTCAGTACCTTCTATTTATTTTGGTTTTTAAAATTTTTTTCAGTGATATGCTTACATGTGAATTGGTTTTCTTTCATTCTGCTTGAAATTTGCTAGGCCCTTCAAATGTCAAGACTTTTATCTCCCTTCAACCCAGGGGCATATTCAGTTATGGGATATTTTCTACCATTATTTCCTTGATCATTTCCTCTCCTCTGTTCTCTTTGTTCTCTCTTTCTCCACGTCTGCTAGTGAAATAGGGGAACCTTCTAATCTCCATTTTATAACTTTTCTTTCAATATTTTGTAACTTTTTGTTTTTCTGTCTGTTCTATATTTGGGGACTTTTCTCTATTTCATTTTCCAGTCCTGTTATTATTATTTTTGCTTGAGAATTATATTTTTAATTTCCAAGAGGTCCTTACATTTTCATTGTTCTCACTTTAATATATAATATAGCTTGCTGTGCTGGTTTCTGAATATAATACACTGTGGGCTCTCTTAGCTGACTTCCATCAACCAATTTATTGGATCAATGGATACTTTCCAGTATGTATAACACACTGAATGCTCATGGCTATTAGGCTATTCACTGGTTTGCCCACATTCCTACTTCTATAAACTGAGCTGAATACCTATCAAAAAGAGTTACATTTTTTCCCCAAATCTGTTTAGTCAAGTTGTGCTTGGTTTTTTTTATATATATATATATATGATATACATATATATATGATATATATGATATACATATCATATATATGGCTTTTATGTGGCATTATTAAAATTATTTGCTTATTATTATTTATCTTTATTATCTTTATTATTATTATTTATCTTTCCTTCCTTTTTTTTTTTTGAGACTGAATCTTGTTCTGTAGCCCAGGCTGGAGTGTGGTCCCCTGATCTCAGCTCACTGCAACCTCTGCCTCCTGGGTTCAAGTGATTCTCTTGCCTCAGCCTCCCAAGCAGCTGGGATTAGAGGCGCGTGCCAACACACCTGGCTAATTTTGGTGTTTTTAGTAGAGATAGGGTTTCACCAATCCACCCACTTCGACCTCCCGAAGTGTTGAGATTACAGGTGTGAGCCACTGTGCTCAGTCTATTCATCTTTTTATGTACTATTTTTTATGTTAAAATATTTTCAACATTTAAAAACAAAATTTGTGTTGGGTGTCCCAAGAGCTCAACATCTGGCTATAAGTAGTTTATAAAAGTTAGTCTTTTCTTCTTAATGATCAAAACCAATTTTTACCTTGATAAATCCATTTTAACTTAACGACAACTTAGTGTGGGCTTTAGAGCCTCTATAAGTCAGAGACTTGAAAAAATTTACCTTTGAATTCCAGGGCTAGGATCGTATAACAGACTAATAGTAATTTAGATTTAAATAATATAATTTTTTTACTATTAGTTAATATTTGAATCACAGTAACTACAGTTGTTAGAATACATAAGCAATCATTTACCACAGATATGATTAAATCCATGCAGGCTTATGCAACTGTGGCATCCCACGTGTAGGGTAGTGGGAATAGTCCACCCTTGGTACAGGCATTGAGAGGGATACATTGTGTGTAGAGATTTTTAAAGCAATTATAAAACGAAATAAAAGTCAGTCTGCTTTTTATTATTGCCATGTGCCAACAATTCTAAACATTACCAGTTAT
Source organism: Mandrillus leucophaeus (assembly GCF_000951045.1). Lineage (NCBI taxonomy): Eukaryota > Metazoa > Chordata > Mammalia > Primates > Cercopithecidae > Mandrillus > Mandrillus leucophaeus. The sequence goes on from NW_012099987.1 coordinate 4,047,612, forward strand.
AAAATACTCCTCCCTGAAACAATCTTTTGTTGTTTCTAACTTCTAAACAACCCCTGTGGTTTCTGTTGAGTTTGAATAATATGTGTGTAAGCTTCAAATTAGCACATTTAAATAATTTACCCTTTAGTAAATATTGTACTCTACATAAAAGTTAATTCCAAGAACTCCCAGTTATTTAGTGGGTCCCCTACACACACATGATCCTTGTGAGAATGAATTTGTGACCGTGTGAGCTGTTTGACATTGTGCAAGCTCTCCTCCAGCCAGGACTTCACATCTCCAACTCCTAATGGCACTACATACTCCTGCACTTAAACAGAGGGTTCAAAATAAACCATGATAGCATGGTGATCTTAAAGATGAAAAAACAGAACTAGAGTTATTTCAACTCTGTCAATTTATGTGACCATTTAGAGATTTTGTGTTGAAAAATATAAACATGAAAACAGAGTACAAGCTGTGCTCTATTTCTGTTGTACAAATGCAAGTTTTAGTTTACACTAAAATATTTTACTGAAATGGAACAATACCTTTAAATAGAAAGAGCTTTAAAATAGAAATGTGTTTGCTCTTTTAAATTGTCAACTGTTTTAATACTATAAAAGGAATCAAGAAAATAATACTATCACCGATTATCACTGCGAATAACTGTCATATTGAGGAAGGGGATGTTGAAAAATGATCCCCTTCTGGGTGCCAAATACACTAAGCATGCCCATGCATGACTTGGCAGGTTGCTAGGGCAAGACCAGGCAGTACTGTGAAGCAGATGAGTGTGGCACCAGTTCATCAGCTCCATCTGGGTCTCCTCTTTCAAGCCCTGTCCCTTCCCAGGCCTCACCCTAGCTTCATCAATTCAAGATTCCACTTCTGAAGTTTTGCTCTCCGCAGTCAATTAATGTATCCTTTCATGGCATAACCCTCTCTATGGAGTATTTACATTTTACAGGAGCCTTTAAAGTAAATACCTTTATTGAGATACAATTCACTTATCATATAATTCACCCATTTGGTGTTTATAATCCAATTAGTATGTCTACAGTTGTGTAACCATCACCATAATCAATTTGGAACATTTCGTCACCCACGAAAGAAATTCCGTAACTATTAGTAGTCATTCCCTATTTCTGCACCCCCCGCTACCCCCAAACGTTTTCTCCTCTGCACTCCCTGGCCCCAGGGAATCATTTATCTACTGTGCAAACTGATTGTACAAAATGAACTCATTTTGTCATACCCAACCAACGAAGAGTAGGGTGGCATAGGGAAGCAGGTCACAAATGCCTACTCCGGGAACTGTCTTACAACTCCAATCCAAAACTGCATCAGCCTGCTACTGAGGAAGGAGAATAGGGTCTGGAGGCAGGGAACCTAAGAACTTCCTAGAACTAAATCAAAAGGAAAACCCTAATCTTCTACACTCAAGTAAATAACTTTGTAACTTCCCTTCAGCAATGGCAGGAATTATCCTCTTCATTTGCATAGGGCATATACCAAGTAAATAACTTTGTAACTTCACTTCATCCTTTCACTTACATAGGGCCTACACCAACTAACCAATGGGAAACCTCTTAGAGGGTATTTAAACCCTAGAAAATTCTGTAACCAGTGCTCTTGAGCCTCTTGCTCAAGCTAACTCCCCTTCTGTGGAGTGTACTTTCATTTTAATAAATCTGTGCTTTTCTTTCATTGCTTTGGTTGTGTGTTTTGTCCAACTCTTTGTTCAAAATGCCAAGAACCTAGACACCGTCCACCGCTAACACTATGACTTTAAAATACAAGTTTTACCTAGAAACTGCTGCCATTCACCAATCAGAACTTACCTGCTCCTGCAAAACAATGTCCACACCAGTTAACTTTATTTCAAAATAACGTATGTAACCTTCCTCTTTTCCCTCAATAAAACCCCAGGCTTTCCCTTTGTTCTAGGACACACCTAACGGCTGCCTGGTTTGTGTGCCCCAAATTATAATTCTTGTGTATTATTTCTAAATAAACCCTTTGCTTGAAGATTCATCACTCTTATATTTATTTCATGTTGACACTACTTTCTGTCTCTATGTATTCACCTATTCTGGACATGTCATATAGCATAATGTTAAGGTTCATCCACGCTGTAGCATGGAACTTTGTTCCTTTTATTGCCAAATAATATTCTATTGCATGGACATACCACATTTCATTTGCCTCTTCATCACCAGTTGATGAACATTTGGGCTGTTCCCACTTTTTAGCAACTGTGAGTAGTGCTGCTATAAAAAAATCATGTACGGGCTTTTATGTGAACATGTGTTTTTAATTCTCTTGGGCATATACCTAGCAATGGAAATGCTGGGGCACATGGTAACTCTGTTTAACTCTTTGAAACACTGCAAAACTGTTTTTTCAAAGTGGCTGCACCTCTTTACAATCCTACCAGTGATGTAGGAGGGTTCCAATTGCTCCACATCTTAATAAAAGTCTTTGAAAGTAGGGGGTAAAAAAAGTGTGAAGGGAGTAAACATGCACTGAGCACTGAGCAGAAAACATACATTAACTCCAAAATCTGTTTACTTTTGGTTGTACTACCCTGAGGACCAAAAAGCCTTTACTAGACTGAATCTTCCCCTGTGTAAGGGCAGAAATAAGAAATTGAATGGTTGGGTTGCAGGAATCAAAACTATAGCCACACCTCTTACTGTCCATAGTAACCTGACTTTACCATTTCAATGTCTTCATCAATGTAGCTTTCCTGTTCCAGAAAATTCTTGGTCAGGAAGATAAAAGCTGCAAATAATTTAATTGTGGATTCCAGGAACTTCCTGAAAAATCCATCAACCCCTCAATAGAAAGTAGCAAACAACAGTTTGCACCTCAAGTCTCCTTTGAACCCCTCACCTCAAAATCCCCACCTGGCCATTCACTGATACTAAACTATTATATCATGATCCTTAGCTAATCTTAACTAACACCCAGGATAAACCAGACTTCAAAAATCTCATAAATATTCTAACTTTGCCCTCTCCGTTCTAAGATGCTACCAAGAGTCTGTTTAGATAGTGTTTTCTCTACCAGCAAAAACAAACTCAGTTTTGTCTTAACAACAGGTCGCTTTGGAGATATTCTGGAAAGCTAGGATTTGACAGTGGATATTTGTGAAAGGAAGCCTGCAACCCCACATACATGTATAGACAGGTGTCTTGCCTCCCTACCTGGACGGTCAGACCTGCCTAGTAATGAGTAGTAAAAGGCTTCTGTATTACTAAGAAGAATCTTGCTTAAAGTCACAAAATATTATAGTAGTAAAGCGAGAAAAACAAAGACAGAAAACATAATTTAAATTTTCTATTAGACTATAAGTTCTCTGAGAGCTTTCCAATAATCTACCTACCCAATCCCCCCAAAATCCTCTGCAGTTTGGTCTACTGGTACCACGTGGGGGTCGAGATATGGCTACGCCATGACCAGGATGACTTCAATCACATAGTTTGCTCTAAGCCTTGGGTTAGTTGCTACATGAAAAGGTATAATCAGTAAGAAAGGTACCAAGTTCTACCATAAGTGCTTCTTTATTTAAAAGTTGTTCTAAAGCAGTGTCTTTTTTTTTTTTTTTTTTTTGA
>NW_012099987.1:4051272-4056131 GCF_000951045.1 Mandrillus leucophaeus
TTTTTTGAGACAGAGTCCCACTCTGCCACCCAGGCTCTGGAGTACAGTGGCATGATCTTGGCTCACTGCAACCTCCGCCTCCCAGGTTCAAGTGATTCTCCTGCCTCAGTCTCCTGAGTAGCTGGGATTACAGGTGCGTACCACCATGCCCAGCTAATTTTTTGTATTTTTAGTACAGACGGGGTTTCACCATTTGGCCAGATGGTCTCGATCTCTTGACCTTGTGATCCGCTCGCCTCAGCCTCCTAAAGTGCTGAGATTACAGGCATGAGCCACTGTGCCCATCCTACAGTAGTGTATTTTCAAAGGAACAGTCACCTAATGTTTATCTGACGCTAAAAGTTTTATGCTAAAGAAGTATGTTTTTGGTAAGTAAAAATGTATTGAGGCCGGACGCAGTGGCTCATGCCTGTAATCCCAGAACTTTGGGAGGCCAAGGTGGGTGGGTCACCTGAGGTCAGGAATTTGAGACCAGCCTGGACAACATGGTGAAACCCTGCCTCTACTAAAAATACAAAAATTAGCTGGGCATGATGGCGGGCGCCTGTGATCTCAGCTACTCTGGAGGCTGAGGCAGGAGAATGGCGTGAACCCACGAGGCAGAGATTGCAGTGAGCTGAGATTGCCCCATTGCACTCCAGCCGGTGTGACAGAGCAAGACTGTGTCTCAAACAAACAAACAAAAAAAGTCCTTAATCTCTTACCTACTTATATAAATGAAGCTTTACAATTATTATTCCAATTATTCTAACTCCAATTATTATGGCATAACGTTGATATAAAGGGAGAGTTCACAGTAGACAACAAAAAAGACATGGACACTATTTAATGTAGCTTACATCTCTATTAGGAAATTGTAAAGGTAAAGGATTCATATACAATAGAATTGCCAGGTTCATGCCTCAGTATCTACCATGCATATCTTAGCTCCCCAAACTGTTCACTGTTTCCAGATGCATCATATTTTGACATATTTCTGAGTTTATGAGTCATTTTCTATCCTTGGAGTGCTCTTTTCCCTCTCACCACCAACAGCTATGTTCCACCATCCCTCTTTATCTAGTAAAATCCTTTTCAGCCAGGTGTTGTGCTTTAATGTCCTAAACAACATTCACGCAGGCCACTATTACACCTTCTACAACCATTTCCACCGGTGTTTTTCTAGTACTTGTTTAAATGCTTCTTCTAAATTTAAGTGTATAAATGAGAAACTTCATATCAAATTATGTAAAAATTTAAATAGCATTACTTTCCATAATTAGAAATCATAAAATCAAATACTCTGGAAAAAATACATTGTTACATTCTAAATAGAAAGCTAACAAATGCTCTGACACTCTGTAAAATAGGAGATTGGCAAGATTAAAGAGTTGAGGACATACTCCAACAAACTGAAACTTCCTCTTAGACTTGATCAGAATGATGAAAAGGGAATAATTCTCCCACAGTGGGATTCAGTGTGTAATACCATGCCATGTCTCTCCTATTCACAGTCACAGGATACCTAGATTTCTCTCCCGTATCATCAGTGGTGCATTCCCTACACTTTGGGAACATTGGTGCAGAGGAATAAAGGTGGGCTTTGGGGTCAGATTGTTCTGTGTTCAAACCTGAGAGTTGCCATTTATAAATTTGACTTTGGACAAGTCACTTGACCTTTGTAAACTTCCTTTCTTCTTAAGTAAATGTGATCGACCTCCGCAGGAGATTTGAAGGATTTGAGATAAGGTATTTATAAGACGGCTAGCCTAAGAGATGTCTTAATAAACCATAGCTTATATTATTATTATCTTTATCAATATCATCATTATCATCCTTCAAGGCATGGATCAAATATTACACCCTCTGTAAAAATGCCACTTTCTTCCCTGAAATTTCACAACACTCTGAACATACTTTCATTTGAATGATATGTTTATATCTGTCTCTCTCATTGTTTAGCAAGGTTTTCAAAGGCAAAGCCTCTTAGCAGAGCAGAGCAAAGCACACATTGTTTGAAAGCCTACTCTGTCCAAAGCTCTGTGTGAGTCATATCATGATATGGAAAAAAATTGCAAATTTAAACCTGCAAGAGATTGAGCACTCAGGCAGGTTACGGCCATATCATTAGAACAGTTGCTCTGGAAACAGCCTCATACATGCTGAAAAGAGCAACTGATACATGTTTCTACATTGTAAATTAAGAGACAAGACACTTACGGCCAGATAATTTTCCACATGTCCCTAGCATGCCCTTGTCCTCCCACAGCTGTTCCTTTCTACTCCTCTTAATAAAAAATTCAAGTTACCAAACAATGGCTGCTAACTCTTGAGTACAAGTCCTCCTCTTCTGAGAACTGTTTTGATCCAAATATTTCTGAAACTAGATGAACTTCAGTTCACCCCTCCCTCTGAATCCCCATAAACATTTCTGCCCTCCTTCCCCAAGTTAAAATGCTCCCTCAGAACCTTCTTTAACCTCACATTTTTGAATAAAGGCTTCTGCTAACATTCTCTGGTTGATTTTCTTTACTCCAGAAAACAGTAAAGTGTCATGAGAATGATATTTAGAGATCTTAAACCAATGTTTTAAACTTTTTAAAATTATAAAATATTTCACTAAACAAAAGAATACATGAAATAGCTAATTCAGTTTTCATTCTGTAACCGGTTTTAGCTTTCATTCTCTATACATCATGCTGCCCTTCAGCTCTTTATATATTGAATTGAGGACATTCAAGCTTCTTCAGAAGGTCAGATACCACTTAGAACAAAAAGGTCAATACCCAGCTTTGAGTTTCAAATTAGCCTAAAAACATTTAGTGAGGCAAAGTCTTGGAAAACAGATTTTATTAAGTAAGATTTTTCTCTCTAAATTGTTAAAGCTTTTCTTAACACAGCAAAGCTTGGAGGTCTGACATAATGTTTCACTAGAAGCCTTACTGTAGAGAGGACTGAGGATATGACATAGGGAAAGTCTGGAGGGGATGAGATCAGGGACAGCACATTGCCTGCATCACAGAAAAGAGGCCCAGTGTTTATCCTACTAATTTTCAGGCCAGGGAGCAGGAGAAACTGAAAGACAGGCATGCAAATGTTTGACTTTTCATATGGAACTCTGTGGGGAGACTTTACCAACCTAGGGCAGCTACAGTGGCACAGAAACAGTGTCTTGGTGTGACTCTGCAAAGACAAGACCTAGGTCAGTGCTTCCAGTCTGCCATGGCCTTTGCTTTCCTGCAGGAGATCCACAAGTTCCTATGTGCTCTGTGAAGCCACAGAGAACTGCTGAGGGGACTGATTTTCTGAAATAATCTTGGTGACAGTACAAGGAAGTCTCAGAATATGGACAGCTTAACATGGAGCAATGGGAATGCTCCTGCTCAACAGCAGGCACCGAGACAAAGCCAAAAAGACCTAACAGCACCCACCACAGCTCAGTAAACACCAGTGTAGTGCACCAAGTAATCAGGGATGGCGATGACTGAGTGAAGGCCAGTGAGTAACCGGATGGATAGCACACGAGCCACAAGGCCCCTGCCCAGTGCCAGCACATGGTGTTAGCAGCTGTTAGTACCTAGATGGCATCTAGAAGGAAAAAAGGTGAAAGAGTTCAAAACTCTACAAAATACGAAAAATTAGCAGGAAGAAAAAACTGAGCTACCTTTAACTGGAAAGTTGATTTGTTGTTGTTGTAGTTATTGTGATTTCGTTATTTCCAAGCAGAGTTAGGGGCTCAAGAGTGATCAATCCATGAAATAAAGTGTGTTTTTAAAAAAATATCTGATTGGTAGAATATGAATTCAAGGCCTCTTGTTAAAATAACATAGTGTAAGGACGATGGGTGCACTGCAGTCAAGTATAGGCTGGGGTACACATCTGGGACAGCATGACACAGCGGGATTGGAACACAGGTGCACAATCCCATGCATTATATAATCACAGCTATGCAGCCATAACATGCGGGGACTCATCACCTGACTCTGAGCCACTATTGTCTGTGAGGTGCATAAATGCAGCACTGACAGTGTGAGTGAGCTGTTGAATAAAGCCACGTCCCACCTACCTGTGGTCTCTTGAGTGTTTCTTCAGCTACCCGCTCCCCCACTGACTCCCCTCAGACCTCAGCTTGGGCTGGAATCTAACAAATAGTGGTCAAGATGATGAGCCCTGGGATGAGACTTCATGCTTCCAATCCTGGCTCATCGCTTTTTAGCACGAGTTGAAATCTTCCTCCTTTTAGTTTCCACCCAGGAGTTCAGTTCTGTGCCCTACAAGAAATCTATGCCCAATAAAAGAAATCAGCCCTCTCATACATGACAGCCTTTCAGATGTCAGAAGACAACCTTTGTCTCCCCTGTGAGCTTGTCCTTTGTTAGTCTACTTTCTCTAGAACTTTTAATCCATAGTCACATCATATGATTCATCACCCTGTCACTATCCAGACTGCTCTCCCTAAAAGTGTTTGCAAGTTACCTATATTCCCTTTATACTAATTTCACACTGTTACACATAACTGCTTGATAAGACTCCACTTTTGTCCTCGGCCATGACTGGAATGGTTCTTTTCATTCCCTTGAATCCTCATCTTTGACTCAAACCCCTCTTGGAATTACACAGAATTTGGTCTTCCTGTCAGAAGGCCACTGGCAGCTGTGATTCAACTATCCAGATGTTCACAATTTTCCCTATCTTATCTCCCTTATGCTGATAGGTTTAAACAAACAGATGAGGTTAATTAGAAAGTCAGCTGTTGGGTCTAAGTTCCCTGATCACTACTCCACAAAGCAAGAACAGAAAAGAGAGTAAAGAAGGGGTGCCTGCATGTTCTAACACCAACCCCCAAAGCCTTAATCATAAAAGATAACTTTCGGCTGGGC
>NW_012099987.1:4056411-4060797 GCF_000951045.1 Mandrillus leucophaeus
TCTCAAACAAAAACAAAAACAAAAACAAAAACAAAAAACTTTCACTCTCTCTCTACTCCCTGTTAAGAAGAGGCAACCATCCTGCCAATGGGAATCTCTAGTTATGCTTCTAAGGGTCATATCATTCAAACATTGTCTTGTTTCTTTCATTTTTGAATTCTCTTTTTCATTCAGGGCTCAATAGTCACTCGTGGCTGAGAAAAGAGTTTTGTGTCTAGATTGGAGCCATGATGTGCTTATCTGTTGATAGGCATGTCACATAAGCATTTCTCCAGTACAGAAACATGCAGTAAATTGAAATCTGTACACCAGGATTAGATACACCCAGGATTGTATGCCAATTTCCAATGGCTTTCCCCACACCGGGAAAATGAAATTTATGATAAAGTAGCTTCTAAGTTCAATACAATCTAGTGGTTAGAGAGTGGTTTCTGGAGCCAGATTGCCTGGCTTTGAATTCCAGCCCCTCCACTCACTAGCCAGTGGGAGAGTCACTTAATTCCTTTGTGTCTGAGTTTCTCTACCTTTAAAAAATAAATAAATGAAATGGAAAGATTTTTTTAAATGAAAAGCAATAATAAGGTCTACCTCATAGTGTTGTTGTAAGCATTAAATGCATTAATATATGTAAAATGCTTAGACCATCCAATTAATCCAGTCTACAAGGGATGTAAATTATGTCAAGAGACTCTGAACAAGCTATAGTAATCTTCTTCCCTATACAGTTATACCTATGACCTATACATCTATTTAGATATAGGAAGAATGCTGATATAGGGATTAAAAAAAAAAACAGCAAAAAAACAACAACAACAAAAAAAACAAAAAAAACAGAGCCCCTGACACTGCCACTAGCTAGCAAATTATTTACCATTTCTGTGCTCCAATTTATTCATCTGCAAAAATGAGATAGTAATATTACCTGGTAGTTACTGAGAAGACTATGGGACAATTTACATGGAGCACCATGTAAATGGCAGAGCACTGTACAAATGTAAAAGGTCATTAATATCATTGATCATTATTCTTCTCACAATTAATTGGCATCCAGAGACATGTATAAGATCAGGATATCAGCCAGGCATGGTGGCTCATGTCTGTAATCCCAGCACTTTGGGAGGCTGAGTGAGGCAGATCACCTGAGGCTAGGAGTTGGAGACCAGCCTGGGCAACATGGCAAAGCCGTCTCTACTAAAAATACAAAAATTAGCTGGCGTGGTAGTGTGTGCCCATAATCCCAGCTACTTGGGAGTTGAGGCAGGAGAATCACTTGAACCTGGGAGGCAGAGGTTGTAGTCAACTGAGATCACACCACTGCACTCCAGCCTGGGCGACACAGTGAGACTCTATCTCAAAATAAAATAAAATTAAAATTAAAATAAATAAATAAATCAGGATATCCTGCCTTGTAGAAAGAAATTATTTTCTTTAACCCCGTTTTCTAGACTTGAAGACAGCCCCTTTGCATTTCCTTGGCATTAGAGCATTTCATCCTCATATCAATGTATCAGCACATGTATAATACTGCATTACATGGCCCAGTTTTCAAGGTCAGAGCTTGCCTGTGATGACTATACTTCAGTTTGGCTTATTGGCCTATTTGGATGAATATCTGATCTCTTCAAAAGTGTTTCCAAATGACAAGGAAGGATAAAACACTTTTAGGCAAGTCTCCTGTGGATGGCTCATGAAGCATTTACAGCTTCAAACAGATTGTGTCCTTCCCTAAAGAAGGTGTCCTGTTTGAACGTAAGCTTCAGTTTCTCTTGGTTTGGATCTCAGACTCCATTTTGCCTCTGTAATCCATGCTCAAAGACTGCTGCAGTCTTGACTTTGGTCATGCATTTCCTTGAGTTACCTGGAGAAAGTAGTCTGATTTTAGTTAAACGTTTCCTACACCAGGTAAATCTTGATATGACCAAAGTGAAGACCTTGTTCACATTCTGTAGGCAATGGATATGATTTCATATTCCATAGTTCAGGGCCTTTCTTCTTGCACCCTCAGAAATCAGAATAACCAGCCTTCTGTCACATGGACCATGCCACCTAGAAATCACCCTAAATGTCTTATAGTTTGCATAACTTTATTGGGTTCTCCCTCAAACAAAAATCCTCTATTTCTGATTATGTGTCCCAAATGTATCTGGAAAATATTTTCAAGCTAAATCTCATTTTCTTATTTCCTGTCCATATTTTTAACTTCCCCAGACCCCCTGGATAATTTATCTATTGCATTATTATTTGCAGTGAAAAAAGTAAAGACCTGCTCCTTCTCAGTCTTTGAGCTCAGGAAGTATCTCCAATCATTTTTCAATCTTTTGTGGTCCAGAGAGAGCCTAAACATGTGTTTTCTGGGGGAAATTTAATCCACATGCTTATGATTAATTTATATATAAGTCATTAGATTGGTGTTTCTAAGACATTACAATTGGCAAGCTACCTCTCTCGCCCTTCAAATTCCTTCTTGGGTCTTATTTGAGTTGGTATAGAACTCTACCCAGGTGCTTTTCAGTGCTGGTAAAACACTTGGAAAAGTCATCCTGAATATCTGAGATGCCATTCTGTCCATCTTATAGTTAATATATAACTGCCTGAACAGAGGGTATCTTACAGTATAGAGAGTGATTAAATAATTTATCATCAGGATTCTTTTAGGCAGCAGCTATAACTGCTCCTCAGAGTGGGCTATGACTTCTAATGACTGATTCATCCAAAACTAAAATTCATTTCAATTTAATCCCACCCAATTTAGTAATACTTCACTATGTACCTCTTATGTGCTAGGTACAATGAGTCATAATATATCCTGCCTTCAATTTGCTCATTGTTTAAAAGGAAAAATTGATCTACTTAAACTATGATAGAAGGAGCTAAATGTAACACATAATTAAAGTGCTACGAAAGAAGCAGAAATTCCTATTGGAGACATCAGGGAAGATGGCAATATGGCTGCACTTAGGAATTACTGAGTATGTTGTGGGTAATTATGAGTAGGTGGCTCCAGCAGAAGACATGCAATCTGTAACTGACTCATTGGAATAAGATTTGAAAGGCAGCCAAAATCCAGATTATGGAAAGCATTGGATGCCATGCTTAGGAGTTTGGGGCATTATATAGGCAAAGGAGATCCAATAAAGGTTTGTTTTTTAAATACAAAGAATGATATGATCATATGTTTAACTCTGATAATGTGGAAGACAGATTGGAAGTGAAAGAAACTACAGGCAGGGGAAGATTCAGAAGACTGCTGTGATGATCCAGACAAGAACTAAGAGGCTCTGACGGATGACAGAGGCTAGAGTAATGACAGTGGATGGCCTGGCTTTGAGTCACATTGCTGAGATGGGCTTCATAGAGCTTAGAGGTGAGTAAGATATGAAGACTAGGTAGGCTGTGAGTGAGTGATCTCTGGGTAAATTACCTACATTGTTGGGGTCTTCCTTTTCTTAACAATAGATTGAAGATAATATCTCCAGTTATATTAAGGATTGAAAAAACATAGTATGAAATGTCTTAGTTCCTTCTTGGCATACAGCAGACTCTCATTTCATAGTAACATAAAAAATAAAAATGAAAATGAGGTTTGTGAACTAAGATTTCCAGAACAAATCCATACCCATGCTTCTTAGGTCTCTGAACTTTTGGAATATTCTATTTAAATACCTTCCACATGTATCTCTACAAATGTCTAGTTATTGGCTCATTTTTAAATTGACAAATAAAAATTATATATATATTTTTGGTGTGCAACATGTTTTGAAATATGTATATATTGTGAAACAGCTAAATGAAGCTAATTAACATACGTATTAGCTCACATACTTTTCATTTTTTTGTGGTGAGAACGCTTAAATATATTCTTAGTGATTTTCAAGAATACATTTTTATTAACTAGAGCTGCCACATTGTACATAGATAACTTAAAATTATTCCTCTTATGGAATTGACATTTTGTATCCTTTGACTAATATTTCCCTACCCCACCTCCCCTTCCCCACCACAAGCCCATGATATACACCATTATACTCTCTGCTCCTATGAATTCAACTTTTTAAGGTTCAATTTATTAGACATATATCCAAATACCAATTCAGATATATATCTAGATATCTGAATAAATTTATTAGTTCTAATGGTTTTTTTCGTGGAGTCTTTAGGATTTCCTTATATAAGATCATATCATCTGCAAAGAGGAACAATTTAATTTATTATTTTCCATATAAGTGCCATCATGTGGTATTTGTCTTTGTGTGCCTAGCTTATTTCACTTACCATAATGTCCTCCTCCAAGTTCATCCATGTTGTCTCAAATGACAGGATTCCCTTCTTTTTAAGGCTGAGTAGTATTCTATTGTGTATATATACCACATTTTATTTATCCATTCA
>NW_012099987.1:4060847-4065522 GCF_000951045.1 Mandrillus leucophaeus
GAGGGTATCTTACAGTATAGAGAGTGATTAAATAATTTATCATCAGGATTCTTTTAGGCAGCAGCTATAACTGCTCCTCAGAGTGGGCTATGACTTCTAATGACTGATTCATCCAAAACTAAAATTCATTTCAATTTAATCCCACCCAATTTAGTAATACTTCACTATGTACCTCTTATGTGCTAGGTACAATGAGTCATAATATATCCTGCCTTCAATTTGCTCATTGTTTAAAAGGAAAAATTGATCTACTTAAACTATGATAGAAGGAGCTAAATGTAACACATAATTAAAGTGCTACGAAAGAAGCAGAAATTCCTATTGGAGACATCAGGGAAGATGGCAATATGGCTGCACTTAGGAATTACTGAGTATGTTGTGGGTAATTATGAGTAGGTGGCTCCAGCAGAAGACATGCAATCTGTAACTGACTCATTGGAATAAGATTTGAAAGGCAGCCAAAATCCAGATTATGGAAAGCATTGGATGCCATGCTTAGGAGTTTGGGGCATTATATAGGCAAAGGAGATCCAATAAAGGTTTGTTTTTTAAATACAAAGAATGATATGATCATATGTTTAACTCTGATAATGTGGAAGACAGATTGGAAGTGAAAGAAACTACAGGCAGGGGAAGATTCAGAAGACTGCTGTGATGATCCAGACAAGAACTAAGAGGCTCTGACGGATGACAGAGGCTAGAGTAATGACAGTGGATGGCCTGGCTTTGAGTCACATTGCTGAGATGGGCTTCATAGAGCTTAGAGGTGAGTAAGATATGAAGACTAGGTAGGCTGTGAGTGAGTGATCTCTGGGTAAATTACCTACATTGTTGGGGTCTTCCTTTTCTTAACAATAGATTGAAGATAATATCTCCAGTTATATTAAGGATTGAAAAAACATAGTATGAAATGTCTTAGTTCCTTCTTGGCATACAGCAGACTCTCATTTCATAGTAACATAAAAAATAAAAATGAAAATGAGGTTTGTGAACTAAGATTTCCAGAACAAATCCATACCCATGCTTCTTAGGTCTCTGAACTTTTGGAATATTCTATTTAAATACCTTCCACATGTATCTCTACAAATGTCTAGTTATTGGCTCATTTTTAAATTGACAAATAAAAATTATATATATATTTTTGGTGTGCAACATGTTTTGAAATATGTATATATTGTGAAACAGCTAAATGAAGCTAATTAACATACGTATTAGCTCACATACTTTTCATTTTTTTGTGGTGAGAACGCTTAAATATATTCTTAGTGATTTTCAAGAATACATTTTTATTAACTAGAGCTGCCACATTGTACATAGATAACTTAAAATTATTCCTCTTATGGAATTGACATTTTGTATCCTTTGACTAATATTTCCCTACCCCACCTCCCCTTCCCCACCACAAGCCCATGATATACACCATTATACTCTCTGCTCCTATGAATTCAACTTTTTAAGGTTCAATTTATTAGACATATATCCAAATACCAATTCAGATATATATCTAGATATCTGAATAAATTTATTAGTTCTAATGGTTTTTTTCGTGGAGTCTTTAGGATTTCCTTATATAAGATCATATCATCTGCAAAGAGGAACAATTTAATTTATTATTTTCCATATAAGTGCCATCATGTGGTATTTGTCTTTGTGTGCCTAGCTTATTTCACTTACCATAATGTCCTCCTCCAAGTTCATCCATGTTGTCTCAAATGACAGGATTCCCTTCTTTTTAAGGCTGAGTAGTATTCTATTGTGTATATATACCACATTTTATTTATCCATTCACCTGCTGATGGACACTTATTTTATCCATTCACCTGCTGATGGACACTGAGATTGTTTCTATATCTTGGCTATTGTAAGTAATGCTGCAATGATCATGGAAAGGCAGATATCTCTTCAACATATTGGTCTCATTTCCTTTGGATATATATCTATCAGCAAGATTTCTGGGTCATATGGCAGCTTATTTTTATTATTTTGAAGAACCTCCATACTGTTTTCCAATAATGACTGTACTAATTTGCATTCCCACCAACAGTGTGCAAAGGGTGTTCTTTTTTCTACATCCTCACCAACACTTCTTTCATCTTTTATATTAGTCGTTCTAATAAGTGTGAAGTGGTACCTCATTGTGGTTTTAATTTGCGTTTCTCTGATGATGCGTGATGTTGAGCATTTTTTCATACATCTGTTGGCCATTTGTATATCTTCTTTTGAGAAATGTCTATTCAGGTGCTTTGCCCATTTTTAAATCAGACTATTTGTTTACTTGTTATTGAGTTCAGTTCCTTATATATTTTGAATATTAGCCCCTATCAGATGTATAGTTTGAAAATATTTTCTCCTATTGCATAGGTTGTCTATTGATTATGTTGGTTGTCTCCTGTGCTGTGCAGAAGCTTTTTACTTTGATTTAGTCCTATTTGTTTATTTTTGTTGTTGTTACCTGTGCTTTGGGGGTCATATCCAAAGAAAAACAAAAACAAAAATGACTGCCGAGACCAATATCATGGACCTTTCCCCCTATATTTTCTTCTTGTAGTTTTATAGTTTCAGATCTCATATTTAAGTCTTTAATCCATTCTGAGTTTTTTTATATGGTATGAGATAAAAGTTTATTGTCATTCTTTTGCATGTGGAAATCCAGTTTTCCCAATACTATTTATGAAAGAGTCTGTCCGTTTCCATTGTGTGTTCTTCACACCTTTGTCAAAAATCAATTGACTGCAAGTGCATGGATTTATTTCTGGGCTCTCTGTTCTGTTCTGTGTGTTCTGTTTTTATGCCAGTACCATGTTATTTTGATTACTATAGTCTTAAAGTATATTTTGAAGTCAGGTAGTGTGACGTCTTCAGCTTTGTTCAAAACTCCTTTGGCTATTTGAGGTCTTTTGTGGTTTTATATGAATTTTAGAATTGTGTATTCTATTTCTGTAGCGATCACTGGAATTTTGATAGAGATTGCATTACATCTGCACATCACTTTGGGCAGTGTGAACATTTAATTCTTCCAATCCACGAACACAAGAGATCTTTCCATTTATTTGTGTCGTCTTCAATTTTTTTCATCAATGTTTTATAGTTTCCAGGATATAGGTCTTTTACCTCCTTGGTTAAATTTATTCCGAAGTATTTCTGTAGCTATTATAAATGAGATTATTTTCTTTTCTTTTTCTTTTTCTTTTCTTTTTTCTTTGAGATGGAGTCTCACTCTGTTGCCCAGGCTGGAGTGCAGTGGTGCAATCTCGGCTCACTGCAAGCTCCTCCTCCTGGATACACATCATTCTCCTGCCTCAGTCTCCCGAGTAGCTGGGACACCAGGTGCCCACCACTATGCCTGGCTAATATTTTTGTAGTTTTAGCAGAGACAGGGTTTCACTGTGTTAGCCAGGATGGTCTTGATCTCCTGACCTTGTAATCCACGTGCCTTGGCCTCCCAAAGTGCTGGAATTGCAGGCGTGAGTCACTGCGCCCAGCCAAATGAGATTATTTTCTTGATTTCTTTTTCTGATAGTTCCTTGTTAGTACATTAAAATGCTACTATTTTTATATATTGGTTTTATATCCTGCAATTTTACTGAATCAATTTATTCATTCTAATGGTTTTTTTAGTGGAGTCTTTAGGATTTCCTTATATAAGATCATGTCATCTGCAAAATGGAACAATTTATTATTTTCCGATTTGGATGCTTTCGCTTTCTTTCTCTTGCCTAACTGCCCTGGTCAGGACTTCCAATACTATGTTGAGTAGAAATGGTGAGAGTGGAAATTCTTGCCTTTTTCCTGACCTTAGAGGAAAAGCTTTCAACTTTTCACCACAGAGTATAATGTTAGCTGTGGGTTTGTCATATATGAACTCTATTGTTTTGCGATACACTCTTTGTATACCTGATTGTTGAGAGTTTTCGTCATGAAACAATGTTGAGCTTTGTCATATGCTTTTTCTACATTTATTGAAATGATTGTATGTGTTTTTGTCCTTCATTCTGTTAATGTAGTGTATCACTTTTATAGAGTTACGCATGTTGAACCATCCTTGTATCCCTGGGATAAATACCAGTTCATCATGATAAATAATACTTTTAATGTGCTGTTGAATTTGGTTTGTCAATATTTTTTAGGTGACTTTTGCATCTATATTCACCAGGAATATTGGCCTATATTTTCATTTCCTTTTTAGTGACCTTATCTGGCTTTTGTATTAGAACAAATATACTTTGATCACAAAAAAACTACACTTTTACTCTCTGCTCCTACATTTTATAATTTTGATACATCAATTTAAATATTTTTATATTGCGTATCCCCTAACAAATTATCCTTCCTATTATTTTTAGTAGCTTTGTTTTTTAATCTTCATTTTAAAGATATAAATGGTTTACACAACACCATCACAGTATTAAAGTATTCTGAACTTGACTCTATAATGACTTTTACCAGTGATTTTTATCCTATGTTTTCATGTTACTAATTAGCATCCTTTTTTTTTTTCAGGTTGAAGCACTCCCTTTAGCATTTTTGGTAAGGCAGGTCTAGCGGTAATGAACTCCCTTAGCTTTTGTTTGTCTGGGAAAGTCTCTCTTTCATTTATTTCTGAAGTGCAACTTTCCTGGGTAAAGTATTCTTGGTTGGCAGGTCTTTTGTTGTTTTTATTTCTTAAGCACTTTGA
>NW_012099987.1:4065572-4095382 GCF_000951045.1 Mandrillus leucophaeus
ATTAAAATGCTACTATTTTTATATATTGGTTTTATATCCTGCAATTTTACTGAATCAATTTATTCATTCTAATGGTTTTTTTAGTGGAGTCTTTAGGATTTCCTTATATAAGATCATGTCATCTGCAAAATGGAACAATTTAACTTATTATTTTCCGATTTGGATGCTTTCGCTTTCTTTCTCTTGCCTAACTGCCCTGGTCAGGACTTCCAATACTATGTTGAGTAGAAATGGTGAGAGTGGAAATTCTTGCCTTTTTCCTGACCTTAGAGGAAAAGCTTTCAACTTTTCACCACAGAGTATAATGTTAGCTGTGGGTTTGTCATATATGAACTCTATTGTTTTGCGATACACTCTTTGTATACCTGATTGTTGAGAGTTTTCGTCATGAAACAATGTTGAGCTTTGTCATATGCTTTTTCTACATTTATTGAAATGATTGTATGTGTTTTTGTCCTTCATTCTGTTAATGTAGTGTATCACTTTTATAGAGTTACGCATGTTGAACCATCCTTGTATCCCTGGGATAAATACCAGTTCATCATGATAAATAATACTTTTAATGTGCTGTTGAATTTGGTTTGTCAATATTTTTTAGGTGACTTTTGCATCTATATTCACCAGGAATATTGGCCTATATTTTCATTTCCTTTTTAGTGACCTTATCTGGCTTTTGTATTAGAACAAATATACTTTGATCACAAAAAAACTACACTTTTACTCTCTGCTCCTACATTTTATAATTTTGATACATCAATTTAAATATTTTTATATTGCGTATCCCCTAACAAATTATCCTTCCTATTATTTTTAGTAGCTTTGTTTTTTAATCTTCATTTTAAAGATATAAATGGTTTACACAACACCATCACAGTATTAAAGTATTCTGAACTTGACTCTATAATGACTTTTACCAGTGATTTTTATCCTATGTTTTCATGTTACTAATTAGCATCCTTTTTTTTTTCAGGTTGAAGCACTCCCTTTAGCATTTTTGGTAAGGCAGGTCTAGCGGTAATGAACTCCCTTAGCTTTTGTTTGTCTGGGAAAGTCTCTCTTTCATTTATTTCTGAAGTGCAACTTTCCTGGGTAAAGTATTCTTGGTTGGCAGGTCTTTTGTTGTTTTTATTTCTTAAGCACTTTGAATGTACCATCTCACTGTCTCCTGGCCTGTAATGTTTCTGCTGAGAAGTCTGCCGCTAGCCTTATTGGAACTGCCTTATATGTGATTTGCTTCTTTTTTCTTGCTGCTTTCAATATCTACTTTTTGTCTTTGATTTTTGACAATTTAATTATAATATGTCTTAGTGTAGTCTTGTGAGGAGTGAATCTGATTGGAGACTGTATTAATTCATTCTCATACTGTTAATAAAGACATCCCCGAGACTGGGTAATGTATAAAGGAAAGAGGTTTAATTGACTCACAGTTCAGCATGAGTTGGAAGGCCTCAGAAAACTTACAATCATGGTGGAAGGGGAAACAAACCCATCCTTCTTTATATGGTGGCAGCAAGGAGAAGTGCCAAGCAAAAGGGGGAAAGCCCCTTATAAAACCATCAGCTCTCATGAGAACTGAGACTCACTATCTCACTATCATGAGAATAGCATGGGGGAAACTGCCCCCATGATTCAATTATCTCCCACCAGGTTCGTCCCACAACACATGGGGATTACGGGAACTATAATTCAAGATGAGATTTGGGTAGGGACACAGCCAAACCATATCAGACACCTCTGGCCTTCCTGTACTTGGATATTTATATCTTTTCCCAGATTTCGATGAGGAATGTTTTCTGCTGTTATTTCTCTAAGTAAAAATTCTATTCCTTTGTCCCTTTGCTCCCCCTTGTACTCCTACAATTAAAAAATTTGTGGCCAGGTGCCATGGCTCATGCCTGTAATCCCAGCACTTTGGGAGGCCAAGGCACGCAGATTGCCTGAGCTCAGGAGTTCGAGACCAGCCTGGTCAACATGGTGAAACCCTGTCTCTACTAAAAAAAAAAAAAATTAGTTGGGTGTGGTGGCACATGCCTGTAGTCCCAGCTACTTGGGAGGCTGAGGCAGAAGAATTGTTTGAACCCAGGAGGTGGAGGTTGCAGTGAGCCGAGATTGTGCCACTGCACTCTAGCCTGGGCTACAGAGTGAAACTCTGTCTCAAGAAAAAAAAAAATTTGCTCAGCCACATGTAGTGACTCACACCTGTAATCCCAGCATCATGGGAGGCTGAGGCAGGCATTTGAGGTCAGGAGTTTGACACCAGCTTGGTCAACACGGTGAGACCTTGTCTCTACTAAAAATACAAAATTTAGCCGGGCATAGTGGTGCATGCCTGTAATCCCAGATACTCAGGAGGCTGAGGTGGGAGAATTGCTTTAACTCAGGAGGCGGAGATTGCAGTGAACTGAGATCATGCCACTGCACTCCAGCCTGGATGACAGAGCAAGACTCCATCTCAAAAAAAAAAAAAAAAAAAAAAAGTATTGCTCTTTTGATGCTGTCCCATGGATCCTATATGTTTTCTTTATTTCCTTTCATTCTTCGTTTTCTTTTTTCTACCTCTGACTGTATATTTTCAAACTTATCTTACTGTGTTTTTCTGGTGGTGTGTCACCTGGTTTTTATATGTTACCTGTTGCCTTGGGTTGATATCTCCACATTTTGAAGAAGTAGGGACTTATTCCATTTGCTGCAGAGTGGCTTTACCAGTCAGTCCATCTGGAAATTCTGCGCAGGTTGTCTGGAGTGGTCCACAGGTAGGCTTGCTGCTGGAGTCTTCAGGCAGGCTGACCTGGTATCTGGGTCAGGTTAGCAGGCCTGGCGTATAAGTCCTCAGGGCTGGGCCTGGATCCTGGATCCACTGGGGTAGACTTATTAATTGGGTCCATTAGGGCAGGCCTGGAGCCTGTATCTGTGGAGATGAACCTGGAGCCTGTATCCACGACATCCAGTCTAAGACTGGGTCCATAGAGGTTTACGTGGTGCTGGTGTGGGCCTTGAGCCTGAGTCTTCTGGGACCAGCCAGGTGCTGGGATGGGTCTGATACCTGGGTCCACAGGGTTGTAACTGAAACCTGAACTCATGGAAGATGGGTCTGTGTCCTGGTCCATAGCAATTGACCTGGTGCTGGGACAGGCCCAAAGCCTGAGTCTGTGGATGCAGACCTGGGTCCTAGGCCCACAGGGGCTGGCCTGGCACTGGGATCTACTTGGGTAGGTCTTGGCCTTGGGTCAACTGGAGTCTGGTGTCATCAGGACTGGCCTGGGTCCTGGGGCTAGTCAGTGATGAAGGAGGCATGGAGCCTGGGTCTATGAGGGCTGGTATAGAGCCTGGGATCATGGGTACTGGTTGGTGCCTAGGGCAATGGGGACTGGCCTGAAGCCTGGGTCTACTGGGGCTGGCTTGGAGATTGAGTGTATATGTGCTGACTTGGAAACTAGGTCTGTGAGGGGTGACCTGGGTTCCCAGGCCATGGGGGCCAGCATGGAACCTGGGTCCACAAAGGTGATCCTGAAGCCTGGGTCCATGGGGGCTGGTCCAGCCAGCACTGGGATCTACTGAGAATGGCCTAAACCTTGGGTCTGCTGGAGCTTGGGGCCACAGAGGTTGACCTGAAGGATAGGACAAAGGGACTGGCTTGGTACTGGGCATGCCTAGACTCTGTGTCCATGGGTTTCAGCCTGGTGCCTAAGGCTAGATGTGTCAACCTGGTTCTGGCCTAGTCCTGAAGCCTGAGGCCACAGGAGTTGGCCTGGTGATAGACGGGTCTAGAGTCTGTATCCACAGGGGCCAGCCTGAAGGCTGAATTAAAGGGTGCTATCCTGATAGCTAAGGCTGCAGGGGTGGTTTGGATACTTTGTCTGCTGGGGTTGGTCTGGCCTGGCCCTTCAGGGTGGGCCTGAAGCTCAGGACCACTAGGGCCAGTCCAATACTGGGGCAGGCCTGGAGCCTGGGACTGTGGGGCCTTGCCTGGTGCAGGGCAGGTTTGGAGACTCAGTCTGTAAGTACTGGCCTGGAGTCTGGTCCCATGGGGGCCTGACCAGTGCTCAGTTTTATTGGGGCGGTCCTGGTGTTGAGGGTCTGAAGCAAAGTCTGGTGTTCACTTCCCTCTCCTTCCCCCAAGTGCAGGGTATCTCTTTCAATGCTATGCTGCCTAGGGTTGGAGGAGTGGTATAAAACTTTTCTTCTTTCCATATTGAAGAGGTTCAATGTGTCTTATTTCTGTGCTCTACCCAGGTGCTATAATATTTCACCTGACTTCCTTAGCTCTTGTGAAGGTATTTTCACACATAATTGTTGTGGTTCAAAAGGATGTTTCTGCAGGGAGGCAAGCTCTGGAAAGTCCTATTCTGCCATCTTGCTGCTATACTCCCAGCCTTCTTTACTGGCTAATTTTAAAGGCAACCCATCATTACACTGATATGTAGTAGTTAAAGTGATCATTAGCAAAAAGGTCATGTTTCATAAAGGGAATCTGAGCTGCTAACTAATAATCAAAACACCTTTAAGACCAGCTGTGGGTAATTAGCACATTTGCACCAGTGATTTTCTACTCTGGTTTGAGACAGTCCAATTCAGCAAATAATTTTTTTAGTGTATGTTAGGTATGGATGTGTACTGCTTGCTAGAGGAAATATAGGAAAAGTATACTAAGTCCCTACCCTCAAGGAGCTTATATTCTAGGAAGGGAAATAACAAGTTTACAAATGACTGTAAATACCTGTAGATAACACCATATATACTACATGCATAAAAGGATACAGATAACATGTTAATGAGGTTTTTTTTTTTTTGAGATGGAGTCTCGCTCTGTCACCCAGGAAGCAGAAGAGAAAACATTCACTTATGATAATTCAAAAAAAGCATCAAGAAAGAGTTGGTGGTCTTTGAGATAATCTTTGAAAGATAGCTTGAGTTTTGTTTAATGGAGATGTTGGGGAAGGCAATTACAGGTGTTGAAGAAATCCAGTCATACCCTTACACACTTAGTTCCTCTTTCATTCATCAAACTTTTATTGAGTACCTACTGTGTTTGAGGAGGACAGAGATTACTAAAAACAAAGTCTCTGCACGTCAGATTTCAGTCACTTTCAACTCAAATGTTTCTCCTCCTCATGGAGAAGGAGGAAAAAGAGATGAGCAGATGAACTGCAATGTAATATGCTCAGTATTTCATATAAGTCCTTAATTAAATGCTGTAAGTATTAGTCATGGTTCTCCAGAGAAACAGAACCTATACCAATAGGATATACATGTATATACACACACACAAAAAAACATATATACACACAAACATACATACATAAACATGTATGTATATATACACATATGTGTGTGTGTGTATATATATACACAAAGATATATACATATATATTACGTGTGTGTGTGTGTGTATATATATAGAGAGAGAGAGAAAGAGAGAGAGAGAAACAGACGGATTGATTTTAAGTAACTGGCTCATGTAATTACGGATGCTGGGAAGTTCAAAATCTGTAGGGTAGGCTGCTGGCAGGGTGGAGACCCAGGGAAGAGCTGAGGTTGCAGTTCAAGCCTGAAGGCAGTCTGCTGGCAGAATTTTTGTTGTTGTTGTTCAGGGAAGGCCAGTCTTTTCTCTCTTAAGGTTGTCAACTGATTGGATGAAGCCCATCCACATTATAGAGGGTAATCTGCTTTACTCAAAGTCTACAGATTTAAATGTCAATTTCATCTAAAGAACATCTTCATATAAATATCTAGAATAATGTTTGACCAAATATCTGGGTAACATGGCCTAGCCAAGTTGACACATATAATTAACCATCATACTATATGAGACAAATGGAACAAATTTGGTCCCAGCCTCCATCCATCAGATTAATCAGAGTGGCTGATGGAGTGGCATACTCCGTGTAAATCTGAGTTCAGCCAAGAACATGTAGGGCTGAGGGATGGATTGTTGGGAGAAGTAGTTGACTACCAGCCCTGATTATCCCTGCATGTTCTTGATGAGTGTGCCAGACTGCAAGATTTATGTCTTCTGATAAAAAGTAGTTTCTGCAGCTACTTACACAGGCAACTAAGTTGTCAAAATGACCACAGCATGACATCCATACAATTGCCCACCCCTGCTGGGAGGAATACTGTCTTGTTTGCTGCTTCCACAATGTTTGCTGATAGCATAAAAAGTGCTAGACTTTTGGTCTGAACTCCTCAGCTACAGCTCAGACCCACTGCATGTGTAGCATAAATTTGGGCCCAGTGCATTGTTACTATGAGTCTCGGTGGCCAGGGAAACCCATGCAAATATGCTAATGCTCATGATGCTTGCTGAGTATATAAAGTCTTCTGTTTCTGACCTAGAAGACTTGGGCTTTCTGTCTGAATCCATGGAGCAGCAAAGGCAAACTTGTTAGCTTGCAAATAGGGTAACTCTCAGGCCCTTCACAGTCCTTGACAGTTATAGTGATGAGGATGGGATGCCAACAGTGACATGACTTTAAGGACAGAGGCTTTGCAGGTTGGATTTGGGGATGTAAGACTTCCCAGGAGCTGGCAGTAAATGCTCTCACCAAAATAGTGAGTGATGCTGAGGAGTAAGGGTTCCCCAGTGTCCTATTTTTAATGAACAAAAGTGGAATTAATTATTTGGAGGCAAACAGTGATAGGATTGAAACAAGCCACCAAAATGGTACCTTGGCTGTTGGTCACTTTCCCAAGGAGGGTGATGGAAAGGATGTTTATTATGACAATGGGATAGCAAGCCCTGTGATCCTAACCCAGATGCAATGTGGTTGTGTTTACTGAATAGATTATGTCAGTAATTATGAACTTACCACCTGACACGGGGCTTTGGAAGGGCTGAAAATATTGGAAACTCATTTGGCTGAGCTGTGAGCAGCTGTCACACCACTCAAAACTGAAAGTAGAAACTAAACCAGTCTTGAAAAAGAACATATTCATTTTTGCACTCACTCACACTTTCCAATTTCAAAGTTTAATACAAAGCTACAGTAATCAAGAGATTATGGTATTGGCCATACTCGCTTGATTACTATACATATATGCATAAAAGTAGACATAAAGATCCATGGAATAAAATTGAAAGTCCAGAAATAAACTCTTACATCTATGGTCACTTAATTTTCAATAAAAGTGCCAAGACAATTCAATGGGAAAAGAATAATCTTTTTAACAAATGGTATTGGGACAACTGTATCTGCATGCAAAAGAATGATGTTGAATCTCTACCTCACATCATGTACAAAAATTAACTCAAATGGACCAAAGACCTACAGATAGGAGAGCTGAAACTATACAAATTCTTAGAAGAAAAAATAGGAGATCTTTGTGGCCTTGGATTGAACACCAAAAGTACAAATGACCAAAAAATAGATAAATTAGAGTTCAGCAAAATTAAAAACTTTTGTGCTTAAAAGGACACCATCAAGAAAATAAAAAGACAACACACAGATTATTGGACTTCTGGTCTCCACTTCCATATGTGAGGAGTTTAGAAGTCACCATTCCTTTTGATCAATAAATAAAAAGTTGAACAGTCTGAAAAATCAACAATTTTTCTTGGATCCATTAGAGAGGTGAGGACATAGCGCAAACCGCTGCCCCCAAAATTGGAGAGACAGACAGACAAATACAGGGAGTCATGGCATACCACAGCAGACAACCTAAACTGTAACTGTGCTGGAGGCTCAGTGTAGACAAGTTTGAGAGTTTGCAACTCCCAGAGAGTCACTGGGAGAACTCCAACAATTTTGTGAGTTTTACCTCCAGGAGCTCAACCAGGATCTCACAGCAAATACTGGGCAAAAATTCTTCATGCTTCCAGTGGGGACAAGGGAAAAGGAGCTATTTTGAAATATGCCAGAGAACTCTGTTTTTTTTTTTTTTTTGTCACCAGGCTGGAATACAGTGGCTCGATCTTGGCTTACTGCAACCTCCGCCTCCTGGGTTCGAGCAGCTCTCCTGCCACAGCCTCCTGAGTAGCTGGGACTACAGCCGCACACCACCACGCCAGGCTAATTTTTTGTATTTTAGTAGAAACGGGGTTTCACCATGTTGGGCAGGATGGTCTCCATCTCATGACCTCGTGATGTGCCCACTTTGGCCTCCCAAAGTGCTGGGATTACAGGTGTGAGCCACCGTGCCTGGCCTCTGTTCTTAACAAGTTCTGCCCTCAGGAGAAACTAGTTAACCATAACCTAACTTGTTGGGGTATTATCAGAGCCTAACTGACCTAAGTGAAAGGGAATACCCAACTCCAGTCAGCTCTAGCCTTCCATGCAGGAGAAGGGAAATATCAACTCCAGCCCACTCTAGCCATCCTGTTCCACTAAAAGGGGAAAGAAAAATACTGAAAAACACTTGTGAAGTTCACAATCCAAAGGCACAGGCTCACAAAAAGTCTGAGACCTAATCATAGGACTATACGATGCTTCCTCTCCCCGCATACCTTACCACCATATTACTAAAGGCTTATTTACAATTGTTCTTTTTACCTGATACATCACATCTATCCAGATAAATTACAAGGCACACTGAAAGGCAAAAAACACAATTTGAAGAAACAGAGCAAACACTAGACATGGCAGGAATGCTGAAATTATCTGAACGGGAATTAAAAATAGCTGTTATTAATATGCTAAAGGATCTAATGGATAAAGCAAATAGCATGCAAAAGCAGATGAGCAATGTAAGCAGAGAGATGGATATTCTAAGAACTAAAAGAAAAAAACCGCTAGAGATCAGAAATACTATAACACAAATGAAGAATGCCCTTGATAAGATTATTAGTAGACTGGACATGGCTGAGGAAATAATCTCTGAATTTGAGAAAATATCAATAGAAACATCCCAAATTGAACAACAAAGTGAACAAAGACTGACTAAAATAGGGCAGCATATCTGAGGACTGTGGGACAGCTACAAAATGTGTAACAAACTAGAAGGAAAAGAAAGAGAAAGGAATTGAAGAAATAATTGAAACAATAATGACTGAGAATTTACTAGTAGGTGGACCCCAACAATTCTAATAACAAAAGACAGTCATAAGTACTATAACAGGGCTATAGGAGCCTTGAGGAAAAAAGCTTTATTCCCTGAATGATTTCAAAGCGAAGCAGTGCAGCTTTATTTGAAAATATTTTATTAATTTAGGTTCAGCTGGGAGGTCCATCTGAAGACAGTGGTATGGAAATAACATATTGAAATGAATCAGAAAACTTCAGAGCTGAAGGGAACCTCAGATTGTCCAATTCAACCTCTAAATTAGAGACAGACCCAGAGTGCCCAGTGCCCTACAATGAGTGAGTTGGTGTCAGAACGTGGAATCAGATCCAGAATTCCTGGTCTTCCAGTTGGTGAGCCTTCTATCCCAAGGCCCTCCTGTCTTCCTGCTGTCACATCATTGTGGTGCCCTGGAGTAAGGAGCCTTCTCAGGAACATGTATTATGCAGGTAACTAATATTACAAATGTCCACCAATGATGTCTTGTTGCACAGTCTTTCCTAATTCTTCCCTCTGGCTCCTCCCTTCCGGTCAGTAGTAATATCTCCTACCTCAGACATCTAAAAAAACTATTGTCTATTGATCATTTGGATCCCTTCCTCCCTCTCTTATTTTCACAAATATTTATTGAGTACTTCCTATGCAAGGCACCTTATGTTAGACACTGGGGATAATGAGTGAACAAGACAGACTTTAACATACACATCCATCGTCTGTTAACTCTCTCTCCAAGGCTTTACGTCACCCAACACAGATTGTAAACATGGAGAGAAGGAATCTAACATTATTTTTTATGTTCTACAGAAACTAAAACAGTGCTTTGCTTTAGTGTATGTCATAAGGTTCTCGAACAAAGATATTAAAAGAATTATCGGTGAAATTTGTAAACATACTCAAAAACGGAATAGTATAATAAACTACCAAATGTTCTGCCATTCTTGTTTCAAAGTCTGATGACAGGTGACAGAGAGTGTAAATGGGGATGGCTGGGCCAGTGACGGGGAAACTCTAGGCACTAAGCTCAGTCGGGGATCCCAGATAAAGGGCCAGGCAGTGAGATACGCCACTATTATTTGCATAAGGGGCAATAAACAGGAAGCAATGAAGTTTGCCAAGTGCTGGTGGCAAGGGCAGGACAGAGCAGCATGCTCAGGGAGCTTGAGCTAAACTGTGCTGAACACTGCTGCCCGCCTCTGTGCCTGGCGGTGGGTGGACCATACCTCAGGTTGGTCTTAGAGACACTGTGTGGCCTCTGATGTGTGACTGAGCGTCTTTCCCCCACTGCAGCCTTTGCGGATGCTGTTCCTGTTGAGCGATGCTCTGCTCTTCCACCAGCCTCTAATGGCTGCCTCTTCAGTGAAGACCTCCTTGGCCACACTTTCTAAATTATTCATTATTCAGTTTAGCAACTGCTTCCTTCACAGCATTCTGAATTTTGTAATTAATTGTTAGTTTACTTGTTTATTTTTAGTCTCTCCTTCCAGACTGTAACCTCCAATGAGGGCAGGGATCTTGTCTTTCCCCTTTCACCTCCATTTCATCAGAATCTAGAAGTGTCTGGCACATAGTAGATACTCAATAAATAGTTGTCAAATGAATGAATGATAGACAGTACTAAATATTTTGTTACTATGTCAAAAATTGAAGCAAGAGTTGAGTACAGAGGAGTAGAAAAAAATAAAAAGGTAGTTGATAATTTAATCAGGGCAACATAAACCTCTAATACAGTTCTCAATTCTGGCTTCACATTAGAATCACTTGGACTTCAAAAAAAATATCAACACCTGGGATCCTCTACAGATCAACTTAAACAGGAATCTCTGGAGTTGGTGCCTAAACATACGTATTTTTATAAAAGCTCCCTAGGTGACTATAATGTTCAGCCAGGCTTGAGAACCACTGCTCTAACAAAGAAAGGCTATAAGGATTGTGACAACAAGATGAGGGTGAATTTTAGAGTAGAAGGCAGGTCTTCTGCCATCAAATTTAGGGTAAGTAAAAATGGTGTGTTCTATTGAATCCTTTCAATGCTTAAAACCGAATCAAGGATGAAACAAGCAGAGATTGATAATGGTTGAAAGTTAGTAAGTGAGGTATCTAATGACTGACAGATTCTTTTAAAAAAGTTATTGTGTAGTACATTTAAATAAGAATTAAAAAGCAGAATTTGTTCTATTTCTATTTTTAATAAAGACTTTTGCTTTTATTTAAACAACCACAAAACCATAATTGAGTTAGAAAAAAGCATAATGTATTATCTTGGTTCTATCAGTGGCTTATTTTTTGGTTCCTAAAGGTCACAACCAGACACCATTGTGCCCTTAATGTTTGCAAAGTCTTTAAGATGAAATATTCTTAAATTTGTCATATTGTGGCATTCACAAAAGTGCCTTCCAATCTACCAAAGGACATTTATTTTTTTCCTCTCCCTTATTTCCTTTCTTTTCTCTTCCTCCCTCCCTCCCTCTCTTTCTTCTTAGGTCATTTTTAGATAATTCTTTAGTGTTTTCAGTGAGCTGATGAGGTTAGGTGAGTGCAGTTCTTCTCATTCCAGACCTGACCTTGCTTCTCACTGTCTGCACGTTGCTTCAAGGATGGCGAATTGTGTTCCTAAGCTCAAGTGCAGCGAGACTATAATTGCTTCTTCTCCCTAATTTATTTAGGAGGCCACATAATTTGCTGTAGCTGTAATCCCTCAGTATTGCAATCTAGGAACAATATAAATGGCTGATGGCAGAGTGGAATTTTCAATTGTTGCTTCTCAGTGATTCACATAATGTGCTGTCATTAGCACTTTGATGTGACATATCATGGTTTCCAGGGCTTATTGGGCCATTTATAAATACCAAATGAAGGTGTTGGGGCCTGGTTACTGCCTTAATTGCCTTCACTGGGAAAGGTTGCCAGAATCTTCTCCAGAGGGAAATAAAATGTAATTTTTAGTTTATCTTTAACCATTGCAGTCAGTTCCTCTCAAGTGAAGGAATCATTGCTTTCCTTTTTCGTTCTTCTCATTTTCTAGTTAAGTTACTAGAAAATTATAAAAAGTTAAATTACTTTTACCAAAAAATCTACTTTTCATCCTTTAGTCATCATTGCTTGATTTCCAGATATCTAAATATTAAATGTATATCAAATATATATCAAATGTATATTTGATATCAAATATATATTATCTCACCACAGTTATATTCAGATTATTAATAATAATTATTGTGACTTACAGAATTTTAACAAAGTGACTTTATAAATAATAATAGTGATTAACATTTACTGAGTATTTACTATGTGGTAAAAGATACACATGCATTGGCTCGTTTAATCTTTCTAACAACCCTCTGAGGTAGACACTATTATTGTCTCCATTTTATGAGAGGAAATTGATGTTTATTGATGCTTATAAATCCAAGGACATATAGCTAGTAAGTGATAGAGCTAGTTTTGAAACTTGATTCCAAGTCAATACTTTTAAGCAGTACATTCAAATACTTCCCTGTCTGTAACACCAGCACAGTTAATCCCATTTCACAGAGGAAGAAATGAAGACTCATGTAACTAGAAAATTGTGGTGCTGCATTTTGAGCTTGCACCTTCTGATTTTAGGTCTAGAGTGCTTTCTATTTCCCAAGGGGGCTTCCATCGGCGTGAGCTGTTACAACTGTTAGTGTTGTTGCCGACATCCTGCGCACACTGCTCAGGCTGATAAATAAGGAAGGGAGGAGAACTCCTAGTAGAAAATCAGAGGAGTGTCTAAGTGAAAGCATTAGGAGCAAAAGAACTGCCTTCCTGTCAGATGGTGCAGAGCACAGGCTCTGGTTTGAGCAGCCAGGGTTTAGAGACACAGAGGAGAAAAGAGCAAGTCATGTTCCCTGGGCATGCAGCCCAGGCACTTCGGCCACTGACGTGGAGCCAGCCTGAGTCTCAGTGATTGATCCTGCAGCCAAGGATGCCCTTCTCTCAGCAGCCGCAGGTTCCACAAAGGAAAGCTGCACATGGTGAAGTCTTTGTCAGGGCCTCTAATGGGAGCATTGGGTTTCACATCACAGCTACCCCTAAACAGGTACACTCTGCTTCTTTCATCTTCCTGATGGCTCCCACGGGAAAGAAAAGAAAGAGAAAGGCGGCTTCACCAAGAAACAGGTCACAGGCTGGTTTGGCTGTGTTTTGTGCCTCCCCTGACCTACCACCTCCAGGTCTGTAGCTTTGAAATTCTTTAATTTTCATACACCCTGTGTGGCCACTGGACAGCAATGGGAAAATTTTTCTTAATTTTTCCTAATCCATCTAACATGACTCACTGGAAAATTAATGCCTCTGTACCTTTACATACACTACTGCTTCTGTTTGGAAGGTCCTCCCCAGACCCCAAACTCTTCTTCCTATGGCTAAGTGGCCCTTTTTAAAGATTCAGCTCAAGCATTGTTTCCTCCAGAAAGCCTTCCTTGATGCCCCATGCCTCCCTCCACTCAATCTGGCTTCTGTACTCCTCTTCCAATACACTATAGGGCTTCTGTTATAGTCCCTGCTACCTTGTCTATCTCCCTATCTCTACTGTAAGCTCCTAGAGACTGTGTGTCTAGTGTCTAGCATAGTATCTAGCACATAGCATGAATGCAATAAGTGTTTATGAATAAATGAAACATGAATAATAAGGGAACATTTGCATAGCTATTTAAACACAATCCTTTTGAAATACTCTTTTTTCTTTGAAAAATAGGCCTTTTTTTTAAGATCTTAAAAGCGATAATGCTGATTGCAGCAATTTTACATACAAAAAATTCATGTAAGAATATAAAAACTGCCTGTAATCTTACCACCCAAAGAAAACCACTTTTAACATTTAGATGCAGTCCTTTCCAGTAATTTTCTACATGTATGTATATATACCAAATCACAATCCTATTTTTATACCTAATTTTCTCAAAGATTGTAACAGTAACTTCTGGAGGTAGAGGTGGCATTTTTATACCAATTTAAGTGATGGGAAAACTGGAATACCAAGATACACATCTAATTAATGGCAGAGTTAGGATAGAACTCATGAATCTTATCATAGTTCCAGGCTCCTGCTGTTTCCCAGGTGCTGTTTTTTTTTTTTTTTTTTTTTTTTGAGACAGAGTCTTGCTCTGTTGCCCAGGCTAGAGTGCAGTGGCATAATCTTGGCTCACTGCAACCTCCACCTCCAGGGTTCAAGCGATTCTCCTGCCTCAGCCTCCTGAGTAGCTGGGACTACAGGCGCCTGCCACCACGCCTGGCTACTTTTTTGTATTTTTAGTAGAGACAGGGTTTCACCGTGTTAGCCAGGATGGTCTCGATCTCCTGACCTCGTGATCTGCCTGCCTCGGCCTCCCAAAGTGCTGGGATCACAGGCGTGAGCCACTGTGTCTCAGGTGGTGTTCTTCTTGTATCAATCCAGCATCAATGGAACATGCATTTGTAACTGGGTGTCCTTGCTCTATACAGGGAGAGATTTAAGCCCCGTGTCCACACCATGGCTCAGCAGTGCACACTGGGCATTGTCTCTAACACTTTGGAGGGAAACAAGGATGGAGCATCTAGGATCTTGTTCTAGGATCTTGTGATAGGCTCATCAACTGTGCTAGGCAGGCACCAGTAAGAGTTAGAGTTTCCTTCTGATGGCCAAATGGTATCTGAACAGCAATGGCTTGGTTCAGAGCACATTGCTATGGGAACTGCAATCACAGGTTCAATCTCACCATAGACCAGTGAGTTGTACTCCAATCCACGACTAATGACTATATTCCAGAACAATGTACACAGCAGGCACTCAATAAGTGTGCATTGGGCCGAGTTGAGTGTATATTATTCATCAGGGAAAGTAGGCAAAAAGGCATGCTGACAGTAGATTTCCATACCACTGTGCCCAGTGTGGAAAAGGCAATCCAATGTGATCTAGCTTTTTATTTTATTCCAAATAAAGGACGAAATTGTAGTCCCACAAACACACATCAGATTATTAGTTCCATAGATGAATTTATGTGCATGTCCCTAGAATGCCAAGCATGAAGCCAGACACAACTGAGGTGTCCATGTTTTTTGAATTGAATTGTGCGAAGACAGCCTGGTGTGGGAGTTAAGATGTCGACTAGTAATTCACCATTCCTTTCCCTGAAAGCTCTGTAAATCAAGCTCTTAAAAAAAGCAGCAGGCTAAATTCCAAAACCCTCTCTGAGGAGAAATGCCCATGACTGGTGGGGTCTGGACTATGTCCACCAAATGTGCAGATCTCTTCTGCACAAACATCGTCTACTCCCAAGGGAGCCCGTGACTGACTGACCGGCTGTGGAGACTCACATGTCCCCTCTTTCCCAGTGTTGAGGGGGCCAGGGGAAGGGAGTGGGAGTCGAGTGATGAAGCACGGCTGAACTGAATATTCTCTTTCCAGGAGAAGGAAAATGTTACAGCAGGAGGTGGGTGGCACTTTTCTGGAGGAATAACCATGAAGAACATGGGGTATATTTGAAAATGATCTTTTCTGAGGACAAGTTTCTCTTTTAAAGAGCTATCCTCATATTCTCTCTTACCTTAGATTGGGGCTATTGAAATGGTCCTGCCAGAGCTAGGCTAGAATGCCACAAACTGGGATTAAAGTTGACTGGGCAGGGGGAGGGGTAAAATGGGATATGGGTTGAAGAGCCATAAGGCCAGGATGCTCACTTTTTCTGAATTCATTCAAGAGCACTGGTTTTGGGAGGCAACCAAAATGCAACTCACTAATTCCCTAAGCGCTTAACAAACTCTCTTGAAGATTTAATCACAATGTAAAATCCACAAGTTTTTATTGGCAGTGTTTAGTTATCAATTGCACAACTCTCTGAAGTGGCAACCAGTACAATTCCCAGGTCTGTCTCCATTACACATTCCAGGGGCCTGCTGGCAATGTGTGTGTCAGATTGGTGTTCTGGTCTAGCCTTGTAAATTCCTTCCAGGGGAGACTTAGGATACACTCTCCCAGCTGCCAGGTTCTCTACTTATAAGGTGCAGAATTTATTAGTGAAAAGAAAGATAAAAAGAAAGCCTGCTACCTTTTTAAGTGCTTTTACATACAGTTTCTTTATTACAGTTTGGTGTTTCCAGAAATACAGCTGCCCAGATCATTTGAGTCTTTGTGCTGAATCAGTGGAACTTGTTTTCTCTTCCCATGAATTTCTATGAGCTCTGCTCCACCGTGTATCAACTGAGGTCTTTTGTGCCATGCTTTTAAAGAAAGTCACTGGCAGCAACTCTCATTTGAGGAGACAAAGCCATGAGGACTGACATCCTTAACTTACACATGGCCATGCAAAGGTACAAAGAGGGTTGATACGGAATCCAAGTTTGTCCAACTCTGGAAATGAAGCTTGTCTAGTCACCCAAAGACTCTTTTTCCAGTCTGTTTTCTTCTCTCCAATTTCCCAACATGCCTAGTTTCATTTCCATGCATTTAAGGCAATGTTGGCCTCAGACCACAGCAAAGACATCTAAGAGGCTACCATAAGAAATAGTGTGGTATAGTGAAAAGAAAACACAATTTAGAACTGGAAAACGTGTTCCAGCTCTCTTACTACTCATCTGACCTTGGATAACTCACTCAATAATGTCACAGAACGTTAGTTTCTCTTTAGCAAAATAAGTATAAATATTCATATTTATCTCACCATGTTATTTTCAGAGCAATTTTATGACAAATTGCAATTCTCTGATTTATGTTTATTTATTTTCCATTTATCAGTACAGTTCACTATATTATAAACTCCAAGAGTTCAGGAACCTTGTCTTTTTGGTTCACCACAGTGGCCCATTGCCAGGAACAGCAATCAGCACATAGTACCTGATCAAGAAGAGTGAATGAAATTTGAATGAGTGATGAAAGGAATAAAGGAAAAAAGGAAAGAAAGGAAAAAGAAGGACAGAGGGAAGTGTTCAGAGCATTGTAGATGCCATTTATGAAAGTGATCTGTACATTGTTAAGTATTATCTGCATCCTTTATAACTAACATTTGATGCGTTAATTATGCCAGGGTGAGCTGTTTAAAATGTAAGTAGATCATGTTACTTCCCTAATTAGGCCTTCCAATGGCTTTTCATACTATTTACAAGTCAACTCCTTTCAGCATACAAAGCCCTAGGTGATATGACTCCTGCCTGCCTCATTTCCAACTTCTCCCCCTTCCTCATCATGTCCCGGTCACCCTAGTGTTCTTGCGTTTCCTCAAATGTGCCAGGTTTGTTCTTGCCTTGGAGCTTTTGTGTTAGTTTCTTCCCCAGCCTGGAAAGTTAGTTATAAAGGATGCAGATAATACTTAACAATGTACAGATCACTTTCATAAATGGCATCTACAATGCTCTGAACACTTCCCTCTGTCCTTCTTTTTCCTTTCTTTCCTTTTTTCCTTGCCCCTCCCCAGCTAGCAGTCCCTCTGTTAAATGAGGTAGAATTGGATCATCTCGAGGGGGGATCCCAGCTCTGAAATTCTATGACTTGATGAGAGCAGTCTGATCTTTTGTCATGACCATGACTTCTGTGATAAAGGATAACCCGTGTAATATTTCTGACAAGCGTAGCTTTTCTGGTCTGTGGAATTTCTCTGATTGGCCAATAAGGTCACTAGACAAACCCATATTTCTGCTTTTGCCATTCTAGTTTATTCTTCTCTTTCCTTTTCTTTCCTAGAGAAGTTGACGCTCTTGGTAAATTCCCTCATTGTCACATAAGGCTCAACATCTAACTGTAATTGCACTTCAGCCACTCCTCAAGAGATGGGTTCCTAGTGTGTCTGATCTTGGCTAACACTCCCCCATCTGCTTTCAACATGTTGCATTTGATGTCAACTAATGTCTCCTATTAGCATTAAAATAAAACAATCTGGAAAAATTCACACTCAAGCAGAGTTCAAACAGGCCACAAGTAGATGGGGAATCTCAACTGCACAAGGATTGTTAAAACAATAGTAATAAATATACAAATATGTATAAATGAATGTACGTATATTGCATACTGTACATACATATGTATGTGTATATATAAAAGTGAGTGAGTGACTAGATGTGTGTGCATGTGTGTATGTGTATGTGTGTGTGTGTGTGTGTGTGGTGAAGCCAAAAGTCTGTGAAATGGATCAAGGGAACGAAGACAAGAATGTTTCTGTTCAATTAATGAAATTAACTGGTAACAGCAAGAGGAAAAATATTCTCCTAGTATGGAACAAGGCATGATCAAAATAACTGAATGATATGGAAAAGGAGTTGGGAATCTTTATCCAACACTTACTGGTAATGGGTTAAAATTCTGGTCCACGAGGTGATTGTATCCATGGTCAAAAAATGAGTGCCGTATCACGACATCAATGCCCTGATTGGCCAGCATTCCTAAAGTGTTCAACCATCTAAAAGGCAGAGAAAAAGAGCTACATCAATATATTTTTAAAACGGCATACAACAAGCTCTATGGAGGTTGGCTACTATATATACATATACACCAATCTCCAGTCACCAAATTTACCTAGTACTTTGAAGAGGGTTATTTTAAGCATTAAATTCACAGCTGTAATATATTTTAGAGATTATCAAATCCAAACTCTGCATTTGATAGAAAAAGAAACAGAGGTCTAGGGGAGTAAAATGAACCACTCTTGATCATTAAATAGTTTGTTGTTAATGACTTAACTTTTTATTCCTGAAATAGTAACAAATGAACACCCTAGCCATTTGTAAGCCTAATATCCCTCCTGGCCAGAGGACATACAATTACAGACAGAGGAGCACACATTGTGCATTCCATCCCTCAAACTCCCCTGCTTATACCCTGTCCCTGAACATGTACCTTTAACAGAACTCTAACTCATATACTCCTATGACCTATGCAAATATAGTCTAGTCATTAGCAACCTTCATATATCACTGTCAGTAGTCAATGCAATAATAATTTTCCTTGGCACTATAAGTAACTCTTCAGGGATTCAAGTATGCTACCATCACACATATTTCGCAGTGGAGGATCTGCGCTGTTCACACACTTATCATCTATCCCACTATGCCAAACACCCATTTTCCAGGGCATGCCATCCTTCAAAAATACTGCCTTCTTGGTTCTTCCACACTGCTGACTCTGCCTTCGTTATTTACACTTTCAGCTCATTCATCCATTCATGCATTCATTTGGGGTTCTCTTTCTCTTCCTACTTCTGAAACTTAGGGAAACTTCTACTTGTAATAATACATGGAATAAATGTGGCTTAGAGATTCAGTCTTCTCTACATGTAAGATAAGGCATTTCACAACTTGTCCTAAATATATGTGTGTATAGCTTTATTTACCTCTTCCCCATCTTCTCTTACCCTAAACCCCATTTCCCACAGGCTCCAAGACACATGAAACTACTCTTGGCTACCCAAATACACATTGCTTTCTCACACTTACCTAAGTCCTTATACATGTTTTAATTTCTGCTTAGAGTTCCCTTCCACTCTTCTTTGAACCTATCCCTTTTTGTCTAGCAAATTTCTTCTCATATATTAATCTCCAAATCGAGTGTCATTTTATTCTAAACTCTGCTGCCCCAGCCAACAGTGGTACCTTCCTCTGTGCTTCCCCAGATCTCTTATTCATGCCCTCAGAAAGTCCACAGAAAGAATCACTTAACTTACTTCTTTCCCTTTCCCCTGTCAGGTATGAGCTCATCAAGCATAGACATAATGTCTGAACTTGTACTCCAAACACCCATCACCATTCCTGGCACACCATAGGTACTCAATACTCTGTTGACTTGAAATCTGTCTGGATAAAATTAGATTCTCGGAACTTTGAGAATCACCATTTAGCACACTGGGGAAAATTACACATACTTATGATTTCCCAAATCTGAAACCATATGGAGCTCCAAACCCGTGACTTGAAGAATTACATTTTTTTCCTTGCTGGGATAAAGGGCATTGCTAATTTTTATATTGTGAATAAATATTATTCCTATATTCAAATATTTTTTACATCTACAATTATATTTTATTCTCATAAAAACTAACAAATATTTACTGACAATTAGAGTTACAAAAATAAAACAAAACAAAAAGCAAAACACAAAAGTTTTAAATCAAAAAGGAAAACTGACTATAATATAGTAGAATCATTTTTGTTGTTGTTCTTCAAATTGGAACATTGTGACCCAGGAATTGAAATTACTTTTGGAACATAACATGGCTAAGCAAGCTACTTGCCTTCATAATTTTTATTAATTTGGTAATCCTATAAAATCAAGATATCAGCTTTAGCTTTTCCTTTAGCCACTGAGACATACTATGAAATACCTTGTCAAAGGCTGTCCTGTGGTAGAACTATAACCAGAACCCATGGCTTTCGGAATAGAATGGTTAATACAAAAGATAACTTCATCTTCCTCCTATAATAACAAGCCCCCTCAGAAAGGGAAAGAAATGGTTTCCCCAGGTTCCTTTCTATGCTAAGCTAGAGAGAGTTGATAAAATGACTGGTATATCTAACCAAAGATGCTACCCTGCCATTATTTTCCACTCCACTAAAGGTGAATATCTACTATGTGCCAGACACTATTAGGTGCTTGAGACATAGCAGTATGCCAAGAGTATTTGTGGTCCACCAAAGAATCTCAAAGCCCTAGCTGGGAAACACTACTCTTGAACACTTGGTAGCAAAGAATCCCGATTTATGCATACATGCATGTGTATATGTCCTGGTGAACTCAGAGTTACGTGATATATTAACATTTCAAAAAGGCTGGAAAAATGTCTTCTTTTCAATTTCTTGCTAGCCTCCTAGAGCTTCCTAGAATGCTTTACTGCTCCTCCACCCCTCCCATCCCCAACAGGAAGCAATTTCTGCCCCTTGGAGAACTGAACTCAAAGGGCACATTGCTGGGTGCTGCCAGTGGAGTTGAGACCAAATGGGTGACAAAGAAGTAAGAGAAATTGGGAGCAGAATAAACTAGTTTTCATCTGATCTGTGTCAACTAAGCATTGGATATCTGAATTACAAACAATATAAACTACTATGTTCATCCGTGTTCTGCAAAGTGATTGTAGGAATCTATGGCTATTTGGCTGATGCTCATGAAAAGGCAGTTCTCTTTTTCAACTTCCTCCATGAAGGTCTGCAGTATTTCTCATTCCTTATCATTCCCTAAAGGGAAGAATGCTCACAAAACCACTCAGTACAACTGGGCTGCTTGCTGGGCCCTGTAACAGCATCCTATAGTGACTGCTGAGCAAATGTCATTCCTCTGCTGATTCCAAGGGGGCCCCTGCAGCACTGACGCCCTGGCTTCTCGTCTTTCAACGGGTCTCATATCAAGCCAGTGGAGAGTGGGAGTGTACTTTTGTGGGGTTTTTTTTGGGGGGGTGGGGTAGAGGATGGAGTCTCGCTCTGTTGCCCAGGCAGGAATGCAGCCTCAGCTCACTGCAACCTCTGCTTCCCAGATTCAAACGATTCTCCTGCCTCAGCCTCCCAAGTAGCTGGGACTACAGGCGTATGCCACAATGCCCAGCTAATTTTTGTATTTTTAGTAAAAATGGGATTTCACCATGTTGGCCAGGCTGCTCGAACTCCTGACCTCAAGTGATCTGTCCACCTTGGCCTCCCAAAGTTCTGGGATTACAGGTGTGAGCCACCGTGCCTGGCTGGGAGTGTACTTTTGAAAGAAGATTCTTAATGACACTATATCAAAGGTGACTCACTCCACTTCATGCATTTGAACCATGCTTGCTGCCCATGTCTGTGCTACACAATGTAAGATGCTGAGGACACAGAAATGGAAGACCCAAGGTATCACCATGAATTACACTGACTCATTTTCTTTATCTGCATTTGCCAGAACTCCATCTGTAAAGGCAATCCACTTAACTGGCCTGATTTGTCCTTCATTAATGTATTAAAGAAGTTACCTCTATACAGGGGAACCGAAGCTGCATAATTAGGAACAGCTGTTAGTAGCAAAACACACAGCTGAGGGCAAAGCTACAGTTCTTAGGAGGACATTGCTCAGTCAAAAATCCAAGGCCACAGGACTGTACTGGAGCAGGAACAAGTCACTTATTTAGTGGTCCTGAGGGGTTTGTCCCTGCCACATGACACTGGCAAGCTAATGAGAGGCCCTTATGCTTCTGGCTTAAGTCATTCTCCAGATGACTGTAGTAGCCTTCAAATTCATTTTCCCATTCCTTCCCAACTTTTGTGAATACCATTAACAAAGCCAAAGTCAGAAAAAACACAAGTCAGATTCTCCAGATTTTCTCTCTCTCTCTTTCTCTGTCTCTCCTTCACAATCTTCAATGGCTTACTGTGAATATAGAACAAGGCCTCACTTCCTCTACTGGGTTTTCAAGACCTTCTGTAATTTGGTGGTAAACCCTTTCCTGAGTCTCAGCCCTCATTGCACCCTCGCAGATAACAAGGCTTTAGTCACATTAGCCATTCTCTGCTCCTCTGTGCCTTTGCTCATAATGTTTCTTGGGCTTAGAAGGCTCCCTCTGCCATCACCATGACTCCTACCTATAGAAATTAGAGTAATCCTACTATGCGGCACTCATGCCACTTTTTCCATGAAGTCCTTCCTGATACTCCCAGTCATAGAAATTCTTTATTCCTTTGCATGTCTATCATTTTTCTTTTGTAGACGGACCATGTGAGGCAGAAAGGCAGGTGGTCTGCTGCAGTGGTAAAGGTGCTGCACTCTGGAGCAAACTGCCTGGGTTTGAGTCCAAGCTGTGCCACTAACTAAATGAGTGATCTTGGATAAGTTACTTCACCTCTTTCAGTTTTCTCATCCATAAATGGGATAATAACAGCATCTATTTCACTAAATTGTTATAAAAGCAGTAGCATCTATGTCATTGGTTGTTAAATTATGAAATACAAATAAAGCACTTCAGACAGTGGTAAGCACCGTATTATTAAAAGTATGATTACTACGGCACTTACCTCCTACAGCTTTACAATGTAGTTATCGCCTATCCCAGTTCCACCAATCATATTTTTTCTGGAGGGAAAAAACCATGCCTTATTGTTACCTATCTCCCAAGACTATAGTGAAAATTGGCTTAGAAAATGTATGTTGTTTACACTGTGTTTTGAACTTTAGACAATCAATAAAGCCGTTATTACTATAATTATTACTGTTACTAATATTACTTACTATAATCTTTGTTCTGATGCCTGTGCCTGACATTTTAATATCTAGAGAAGGCGTTGATCATTGTTGAATGGTTTAAGACATATACAAATGAAGGAAATGAACTTTCAACAGGAAACATGCCTCACCCCTTGGATGGGCAGAATAATCAGCAATATCAGAGATTCACTGTCCTTTCCTCCTGAAAGCCCCTGGGGGTGAAATTTCAAGTGTTACTCACAAGAATCCTGCAGCATAGGAATCTGATAGATTGTTTGTGCCTCCAGCTGAGGTGGTCACCACACCTTCAAGCCAAATCTTCTTTCCTGGAGTGTATGTATTAACCACCTGTTTACACAACAAAAGCAGAAGGGGATAATGAGGTTTTAAAAACTATTCCCACATGAGAAGAAACATACATTCCCTTAAGGAAGTTGATCTGATTTCCTGTTTTCAGGGGGTCATGATTTGTGCTTTTTTATGATGATGCACCCAGTTCAGTGAGTTGGCATTCACAAACCAAAATGCATTAACATTGACACGTGCCACTTAAAGAAATTATCATTTTTCCCTAAGTAAACCCAACTGACAATGTGACAGAACAAGTGCATACACCAGGATGTAAACTGACTGCAGTACTTTCCACTAAAAAATATAAATCATATTGTGTTTCCAAATTACCAAGCATTGAGAAACAATGCTTTTCAGTCTCTCTTATAGCACATCTATGACACATGCACTACCTAAAAGCCACGAATGCATCACAAGCATCAAAAGTCACAAATCACAAGAAAGTAGAGAGAATGTTCGCGGGAGACGTATTTTATAATTACTAGTGCAGGTAGATTGTAATCATATTTTGAAAATAACTGCAGTAAGGGTAAAAAGAAAAGTCACTGACCCACAAATGACACATTCACACAGGGAATAACTGCATGCCTTCCAAGCAGAAGCAAAACTTCTTGTCGAAAGGTAGCACGCTGAAGATTTGAAATGGCCCAGTCTCTGACCCACAAGATGAAGACTGAGCAAACTATTCAGATCAGGGTGAAGATGCTCTGGATTGCAATCTGGTGGCACTTAGGAGTAAGATTGTATGCTGGGTAGCCCCTGAAAGCAGAGCCTGAGTCAAAGTGCTGGCAACTACTCAGTCTCACAGGGATCTTGGTAAGAGCCTTACAGACTGTGTCTCAGAACTGACCCCCAAGGGGGTACAAGAGAAAGCACGAGTAGCCTTGTGACCATTAACCCCTTGCTCCTCTATCCCTATTTCAAGTGCAGGCCTGAGTGCTGAGTAGATTCTCTGAGTGTTCCTTCCTCATCTCTGCCTCAGAGAAGGAAATAAGAAGTGAGGTACTACCTAGTACACCGACACCTAGCTGGCTGCAGCCTGCATGCTGGCCCAGCCCTGATCTCTACAATGATGGCTAGAGTAGGAGGTGGGACTGGGAGGATGCCAGCTACGCACTAAAGAGGCTGGACAAAGAAAATAGTGTATTTAGGTCCTATGGTCCCCCAACTACTCTCCTAGGCATACACACCAAAGCAATTCTTCCTCAGGTCTCTAAAGAGTAAGAATGAGAATTCTTTCTATGTCACTGTAGCAGATGTCCATTGCTAGAGGAATGGAAAAATAAAATGTGGATATATACTATACAATATTATGCAGCAGTTAAAACAATAACGTCAATGTAAATCCAACACCATGAATAGTCTTTAAAGGTTTAGTGGTAAATTAAAACAAACAAACAAAAACCAAATGAGATTTATGGCACAATATTACTTATAAAATTGCTCATTTGCACCCAATAACACTAAATACCCTATAATGACACATGCCTCTTAAGAACATATATCAAACACATAAGGAAAGCATGTATAAGAGAGAGGTGAAAATTAAAACAAAAACAAGACCTTTCATGAACTGATGATAATAGTTTGCTGTTAGGTTAGGAGTATTATGTTAATTTAATTCTCTGCACCTGAGGGCTGTCAAAAAGAAAAAAATATATGTGGCCAAACCCATGGGTACATAGACATCAACAATCAATCATATTCCTCTTTTCATTTCTAGCGAGGTACAGCTCCCTGCCCTCTCTCCCCACATTTGCTAGACAATGTGCATTATTTGGAACGTATTTTGGGTTGGCAAAGTTACTGACCTTTTTCAGAAACAAAATTGTAAGAAAATTACACAAATTTGAGATTAAAGTGAGTATTATGATCATAAATGGAAGAGAAATCCTGAGAATTAACGGTGGTGGCCAATAGCATGTTGGTAAAGATTAAATAAAAATGCACTCTTATACACAAAAAAAGAAGAGTCATTTGAGGATACTACCAGGTAGTCCTCTTACTCCTTTCAATACTGTTCAGCCTGCCCAACTCAAGGGAAGCAGGGAATTGTAGGAATAAGAAAGGAAGAAAAATGCCTTAAATAATCAAAAGACACATCCATATGGCCAGATTAAAGAACTACATCTATGATTTCCCTTAAAATATGGTGCTAAAAACATCCGTGTACATGATAAACTATCTACTTCCTTTATGAGTAACTAGAGCAGAGTAATATATTTGTGTTTTTCTTTTTTTGTCTTTGGCTTGGAGGATATTTAATGTTTAATTTTGTGCTCAAAGATATTAAAGGCAGTTAGAGAAAGGAGATTTGATTAAACAAAACAAAAAGGTAAATACTGTAACATAAATGAACCTTGAAAACATTAAGCTAAGTGAAAGAAGCCAGACACCGAAGGCCACATATGATATGGTTCTATTTATGTGAAATGTTCAGAATAAGCAAATTCTTAGCGACAATAAGTAGACTAATCGTTTCCTAGGGCTGAAGAAGAAGAGGAAGTTTAAGATGGGAGGGGGAAAGGAGAGTGACTGCTAATCAGTATGAGGTTTCTTTTGGAGGTGATGAACATGTTCTAAAATTAGACTGTGGAGATGATTTCAAAATTCTGTGAATATATTAAAAACCACTGAATTTCACACTTTCAAAGGGTGAATTTTATGCTATGTGAATTATATCTCAGTAAATAAATATATGTAAAAGAACACATTTACAAAAGGAGAGTTATGGTCTCAGTAGGCAAATAACCATAATGTGGAAATAAGAATGTACCTTGGAAATTCTGGGTTATGCTACATGCTACTTGTGACACTTGTAGTAGTTATTATCTTGGACTTCAATTTCTTCATCCACATTTAAAGTCATGAATTTGTGGTATATGAACTCTTAAGTTTCTTTTAAATATAAATGTTAAAATGTGTTAGTATTTTATAATGATAATGTAGATTCCCTTGGTTATCACTCAAAGGTCAAGAGTATCTTTGATTCTGAAAGTTAAAACAACAAGTATGGGAAATGAAAAAAGTCAAACACAGCTCAGAGCTGGTCATCTCAGAAACAAAGATCTGGGCTGGAGGAAAACACTGAGAAAGGTAGAAAAATCCACAGGAGTAAATGAAATTGCCTAGGGAGAATATATAAACATGAGGCTAGAAAGCGCTGAGGATTTCCCATCAAAAACATTAATGCATTATCAAGGGCATTAACTAATTCATTCAACAAATATTTACTGAGCACCTACTATATGCCAAGCAGAGTTCTAGGGGTGGATCTATAGCAATGAAGCATAACAAGTCTTTGTTCTTGTTGTCTTACATTTTAGTCAAGGGAAGGAGAATAATAATAAACAAGTAAACAAATAAAAGACATTTAGATAATAATAAGGGATGGAAGAAAACAAAACAGAGTAACACGCTAGAGAGCAATTTGACAGGAGGGTAAGGTCAGTGCTTTAGATAGTGGTCGGAGGAGGCTCACATGGAAGGTGGTATCTGAGCCGAGAACAGAGTGAAGAAGGAGCCAGCCCCTTAATGGATCTAGAAGAACAGCACAGTAAAAGGACCTCAGGTGGAAACAGGTCTGCTGTGTTTAGAACCAAAGAAGACTAT
The DNA here is from genome assembly GCF_000951045.1 of Mandrillus leucophaeus. Classification (NCBI taxonomy): domain Eukaryota; kingdom Metazoa; phylum Chordata; class Mammalia; order Primates; family Cercopithecidae; genus Mandrillus; species Mandrillus leucophaeus. Next base: position 4,092,670 of record NW_012099987.1, read on the forward strand.
CTGGAGTGTAGTAAGTAAGGGAGTGAAAGATTTAAAAATGAGGTCAGAGAAGAAAGGAGTATTTTTATTCTGAGTGTGATGGAAAGCTATTGGAGGGATTTAACCAAGAAAGTGATTGGATCTCACTTATGTAAAGATCCCTGCAGCTGCTATGAGATCATATATATATATAAAATGAAACTATACCATGATACAGTTATTTGTATATCATTTTAATTGTTAAATGATAAAAACTGTAAAATGATATACAAATTAGTTTATCATTTTATAACCACTTTGAGCTTCAATTTCCTCACATGTAAGCTGGAAAAATACCTGATAGGATAGTGTTAAGGACCTTTCCTTGTCAAAGGCCAAAGACACATATACTAGGCCAGTCCCAGGAAGATCCTGAGAGCGAGTGAAAAGGAGCACAGACCTAGCAGACACACATTTATGTGGGTCTGTCTGTGGTGATGCGTGAATTCGGAGGAACTAGTGCCAATTATTCTTACGGTTTGGTGGCAGGATTCTGAACTACCATTTTTGATCCACGTAAGAAATTCAGGAAATTTCCTAGAAACCTTGAACCATTAGTTCTTTGAAGGCAGGGAATACTCTTATTCACTTTTGTATTTACTTCCTATCAGAATGCCTGGCACAGAGTAAGTGCTTCACAGGAGATTGTGTGTAACACAAAGAAGTTAATGCAATTCCACACCTGCCCTCGCACAAGCTCACAGTAAACTACCACTCCTTAGAGAAGTCATGTGACCTGACAAAGGGCGACTAAACTGATCAAAGACTTGGAAGCAATGTGCTGATTGCAAAAACAAAGGCATACAGTGAAAACCTATTACAACATGAAAGATCTAGATAAGAGCAACATGCTTATTTGCCAAATCTCAGGATATCAAGCCTCTCCTTGATCTGAGAGGGAAAAGGAAAATTCTGCTTTGCTTAGCAGGTAATTTATGTATGGAATTCAATAACCTCAGAAGTGTTAAAGGTCAATGACCACACAAGGTGATTTGGATACCAGAAGGATTTTATGTGTTATCAAGCTCGTTATAATACTCTGATATTAAGAAAAGAAAGAATCATGTATTTCCACATTTATCACTTGAGGACGTTTGTTATAAGTACAATAAGTCTTCACTTAAAGTCATCAATAGGTCCTTGGAAACGGCAACTTCACGCGAAAGAATGTATAATATAACCAATTTTGCTATAGGCTAAATGATATTAACAAGAATTAAGTTCCTATGACATATTTCTGGTCACAAAAACATGACCAAATTTCTAAATAAAAACCCCCAAACTTTTAATACTAATCACTGAAATAAGTGTGATCTATATATACATTTAAAAAAGATGAATAGGCCGGGGTGTGATGGCTCACACCTGTAATCCCAGCACTTTGGGAGGCCGAGGCGGGCGGATCACGAAGTCAAGAGATCGAGACCAGCCTGTCTAACACGGTGAAACCCCGTCTCTACTAAAAATAGAAAAACAAAATTAGCCGGGCGTGGTGGTGGGCACCTGTAGTCCCAGCTACTTGGGAGCCTGCGGCAGGAGAATGGTGTGAACCCGGGAGGTGGAGCTTGCAGTGAGCTGAGATCGCACCACCCACCACACTCCAGTCTGGGCGACAGAGCGAGATGCTGTCTCAAAAAAAAAAAAAAAAAAAAAAAAAAAAAAAAAAAAAAAAAAAAAAAAAAAAAAACTAGAAAATTATTTGCCCAATTTTTGGTGAATCAGTGAGTGGTGGTAGTCATGGAGGTGGGGGGGTTAAATCAAGGAATTTGTTTGCAAAGCAAAAAGGAGCACCTCCTACCACCAGGAATTTCAAAAACAATCACAAATATGACAGACTTGCTGTGTGCTTTACTGCCACATTGTTTATTGTGCATTTGTATAATTATTGTAGACTTTACAAATTTTTATTTTACAATAATTTTTATTCATTCATTCATTTATTTTCCAATGTGCTTATACCAGTTCAGGGTTGAGAGTAGCCAGAGCTTATCTCGGAGGCTCAGGGTACAAGGTGAGTACCAGCCATGGACAGGTCACCATTCCATTGCAGGACCACTCATACCCACACCCATACTCACTTGGACAGGGACCATTTAGACACCCAGGAAACCTAATGCAATCTACATATTTGCAGGAGTATCTGGAAAAAACCCAAACAGACAGTGGCCCCAGCTGGGAGTTGATTTTTTTTTTCCATCAGTATTATAATAAAATGAGGTTAAATGAAATGAAATTATTCAAGAACCTACTGTACTTAGTTGGATGGTGGCATGCCGAACTCAGAGGGGTGATTTGTATGAGACGATTATTTTTCAAAAGGAATTCAAACTCTAGCTCCTTTAAGTGAGGACTTGATTCCAGAAAACAGTGGGATTTATAAAATACTGTGTCCACAGGACCCTTCAAGGACATAGACTCTGTGTAAATAAAAGTTATGCCTGTAGCCCTACTACTTGGGAGGCCGAGGTGGGAGGATCACTTGAGGCCAGGAGTTTGAGACCAGCCTGGGCAACATAGCTAAATTCCTCGTCTCAAAAAAGAAAAAAAAAAAAAAAAAATTAGCCAATCATGGTGGCTTGTGCCTGTAGTCCCAGCTACTCAGGAGCCAGCCCCTTAATGGATCTAGAAGAACAGCACAGTAAAAGGACCTCAGGTGGAAACAGGTCTGCTGTGTTTAGAACCAAAGAAGACTATC
>NW_012099987.1:4095432-4169042 GCF_000951045.1 Mandrillus leucophaeus
AAAAAAAAAAAAAAAATTAGCCAATCATGGTGGCTTGTGCCTGTAGTCCCAGCTACTCAGGAGGCTGAGGCAGGAGGCAGTGAGTTATGTTCACACCACTGCAATCCAGCCTGCATGAGAGTCTCTTAAAAGATAAAAAGTAAAAAAGTTAATCAGAATTCTCTTCTGACTTGCAGGGAGATTTGAAAGGAAACAATCTAAAATTGAGGAGCAGTTAGGGGCATGGACTCTGGAGATGGATTGCCTGCGTTTGAATTCTGGTTCTATTATTTACTTACTGCACGACTTTGAGTGAGTTACATTACCTCTCTGTGTTTCAATTTCCTCAACTGTAAAATCACAATAATATCTGCCTTAAAGGATTTTATGATATTTAAATAATATAATATTTGTGAAGCAGTTGAAGTAGTGTCTGGCATATAGTAAGCACTTAGAGGTGTAGACCAGAATGTTACCTAGACCACTCTCCTTGTCCAAGGCACATGAGCTTGCGTTTGAATGAATAACATTAGAGTTGGTTGCTTTTCCTTCAGACGTAACACTTGCGGTGATAGGTAATGGCCCAGATGTATGCTAAGCAGCAGGAAAGGCCAGTTTAGAATTTAAAATGCACATGGATAATTCACACAAACATAATTATCATTCAGAGTAGTTCATTTCTCCACTCTCAGTACAGGGGTAGTTCCAGTCAAGCCACATGAACGAAAAACACACAGTGAGGGACAACTTTGATACAAAAACTAAACCAGTTACATGAAATGTTGTTTGGGGAAATAGTCCTAGAAATTTTTAATGTTAAAAGTTCTAGGAGTAGTCAGTACAAACCAACAAATATTTTCTGAGTATTTACAGTTTGGGGCATGGCGGGAGGCTTATGACCTCTGTATCTTCCATGAGCAGAGAAGAGCATCATGGTGACATGTCATGGAGGTACAGACACTGAAGCTGGGTGCTGGTTGGGTCCAGAAAGGAAATCAGCATGGGCAGAAGAGGAGAGAAAAAAATTAGGAGAAACAGATGGAACCAGCTGCAAAATTCCCTTAGAAAGTAAAACTCTAAGAAACTGAGGGCTATAGTTCAACACTGTTTTTTTTTTTTGTAGTAAACATGATTCTCCCTGTGCTAGAAGAGAGAAAATTGGAGTACTTTGGAAAGAAAAAGGGTACAGTTGCTGGTGAGAAATGATGTGCCAATGAAGGCTATTTTAAGGGATACACTGGGGAGAAAGAAGTACAAATGCTGAAATTACTTAAGTGAAGGTAAAGGGAGCTGAGTGGTTGGCTGCCTTTCAGCAGTTCTTCTGTTCCCAAATAGACTTCAATCCTTGGGTCCATGTGGTCAAGGGGGCTTTCAGGTACCCAGAAAACTGCTCAGTAAAGGGCCAGTGGCTGCTTTGAATCCTTGGACCTCCCAGAGGCAGAGTTGTATAAAGGGAAACCCTTCTAGCTCCATTTCTTCATATTTCAGGGCTGGGGACTATGAGTACTGTTTCACATGGACATGCTGAGGGAGGAATAGGGAGACAGAAAGAGAGGGGAGACTAGAGAAAACAGCCTGGATTTTTTTAGTTTATTTTCCCTACCATTTTGAATTAAAAAAAAAAAAATGAAAAAAAAAACCAGTAAAAATAAGAAAACAACAATGTATGTAGCACATTTGCAAATCTGGGCTTCCTTTTCCTGTGTTTCCTTGATATCCTGCCTCTAAAACTGTGATCTAAGTCCTTTAAAAAGACTCTTGAGAGCCTGGCTTCAACCACTGGCTGTGTAAGAAATGGTAGCTTGCAGCAGCAGACATGTTGTTTATGGTTATCCAAACCCAACACCTTCCTTAATGAGAAAGGAAGCAATAAAACAGGAATAGTGGACAGGCCAGCTGGGCTAATCAGCCCTGGCAGGAGGCCCACCCTCCAAATGAAGCTGGAGCCCATTAATTCTAGCATCTCATCTAGTTGGAAATCAACCTTCCCCAGAATTTCAGGAAGAACAGTAGCTCTTTAAGTAACCCAAACTAGTCCTCTACAGAGTTGGTTACAAAGAGCTGAATAGCTACAGGAAACTTCTTAAACCTTACCTACTCACAGAGCTCTTCTTAGGGACATCCTTGCCTCTTGGCAGTCTTTGTTCCTTATTGTATTTATAAGTGGTCAAGGCAAGAGCTCTGTGCCTTTCCTATGTTTCTTTCCATCCTTCTTTCGCGTTTTTTGACTCTCCACTTACCTGCTACATTAGGGCAGAGGATATTGACTCTGTCCTCTTCTTCCTCACTGCCCCTCCCTGAGTTCTGGATCTTGTCAATTGTTCCTTGGTCGTCCTGCCTCTAATCTTTTCCTCTTCTAGTCCATCCTTCACACTGCTGCTATTTGTTAACTTGACAAATCCCTCTCCAGCCTTCAGTGGTTCCCTATTGCCAGCAGCGGTACTCAATTATTTGTGCTCAGAGAGGTCTGTTTGATCAGCTGGGAGATGTGCTACAAGCACCTAGTTTCAGATACTATTGAAAACAGTGATTTGGGAATAATTTACTTCAAAATAAAAAGAGTGGATTCAAAGTTGTCATAATATTTCGCCAAAATTCTGAAATGTTTCCTTAACTGGGAAAAAAAAGCTAAGGAGCTAGTAACTGCATACAACCCATAGTCTATTTTATCCATTTGTCCATGCGAGTATTTTAGACATGATAAAATAAAGTTGAGAACCACTGAACCACAGGACAAGATGCTAACTGCTTTACTTAACTTGTTATCTTAGACTTTCACAACCACCCCTTAGCTACCACTTCCCCCATTCCTCCCCTATGGGAGGAAGACCTATGGTTCACTGCAAAGAAAGGACTCCTACTTTTCAACTACATGAAGTAATAGTTTTTTACTGATTACCGTTCCCCTACTCACTGCTCATCCACATAGTCGGATTTTTTTTTCAAGCCTATTTCAAATGTTATTTCCTCTGTGAAACTTTCCTCAAACCCTCAGAAAGTTAATTATTCTCTCCCCTGGGTTCCAAAGCTCTTTGAACCTACCTCTGACCTTGACCTTATTATACTGAATTGTAATTTTCTATTTTTTTTCCTTTTTGCATGCCCTATAGAATGCTTGACAATTACTTTGCTTATAAAATACTTATAAATAAATGAGAGAGATAATATTTCACTGATGAGAAACCTAAGTTTCAGAGAAGATACCTCAGCATCACAAGGGCAAACACCAAACCCTCACAGTTCCAGTTTAGGGCTCTGTTAACTTTCTAATTGAATTTCCTGTTTGAGGAGACCCACAACTTCTGGTTGGCTAAACTGCCTCCATATTTAACATGTCCTTCTTAGGTTAGACAAGCTGGGCTATTCTGAGCTCAGTCATTCCAGTATCTCATCACATTGCTCTTGATGTATTTCTTCTGTCTAATGTACTTCCTGTCAGTTTCATTAATCTTTCTCTGTGTAATTTCTTTTTATCATCTCTGTGTTCTGGAGTGCCATCTTTGCCCATTTTCTTTCGGTATCAGATCAATTTTTAATTTGCGGCTTCTGTTTCTGTGACATTTTTAGGATTTAAAATTTGCATTCTCTGCACTTGTTATCTCAAACTACAGAAAAGCAGTTGAATGTAATTGCAACAAAACATAAAATTAAACTAAGAACATACACAAAAAAGACAAAGTCACTGGGGAGGCAAGGACATTATGATCATATGCAAGAAAATGGGAAATAAAAGTTTCACAGAGTCCCAAAGCAATGACGACGTTCAAGGATAAGTGCTAGTAGAGAGACTGGAAAGTAGCCACTTGCACATAAATTACTCTTCCTTTCTTTCCCAGTCCTTTTCTGTGACTAACCAACCCCTACCCACTTACAAGTCATAGGCTCCAGTAGCCTCACTGGTAATTTTACTCTTGCTTAGGACAAACCCTATAGTCCTCCCACTTACATGCTGAAACACTGCATGGTCATCCTAAGTTGCCCCTTCCTCCTGATGAAGCTTTTTGCCCCAAACAGCAATTTGCTCCCAGGGCCATTCCTCCAAATGTCCATGGGTAGCACATACCTCCTTCACATTGTCATTGCCTTGCATATTGCAGGACCTTACTAAACACTGACCAAGAGCCTGTGCATATGAAACATATGAATGGAATCCAGTAGATCAATGCAAATAACACTAAAAAGTCTTGTCCTCTTCCACTATCACTTGCCTAATATCATGATACCCAACTTCATTCATTCATTCAACCCTCACTTCATTCATCCATTCAATTCATTCAACCCTCACTTCCAGGACACTCACCCTAGCTTATTAATTGATGGTGGGGTCAAATTGATGTTCTTTCACCAAGCACATTCATTCAGTATTCTCCCTTGAAAGGCTTCCTAATCCTGGGTGGTTAGGAATATAAATATTACATCGGTTATAAAATAAATAGTTGATAAGTGTGGGTGATACTGAATAGTGTAATGGATAAGAGTGCAGGTTCTAGAGTCAGATGAGCCTCAGTTTGAATTCAAATTTTAATACTTAAAAAGCTCTGTGGACTTAAGCACATCACTGGTTTATTTAATAGATTAATAATATATAGTACACTCAATAAACAGCATTTATAACCCAAAAGGTAATACAATTATTAAATTTCTGTAAGTTAATGATGCATTTTTCACAATTCAATGCTTTTGGAATCAGGATATTATTCAAAATCAGTATCAAATGAAACTTGCCTGCTGTTTACCCTCTCCCTTCCCAGTTGTTATTAAATTAATGGTGAATTTTCTAATATTTGTTCTAAGATTCAAGGAAATAATTGTATCTAAGAATCAAGGAAATTAAGGTTCATGGAATGACAATGACTAAAACTTTGGTGTTCTTTGACAGTAAACATACCTTTCGGGTCAGACTCCCCAACTATAATATTGTTCATGTCTTGTATATGAAGGCAAAGAGTCAAAGTTTCCCTTAGGTCATATTCTCCCATTTGCAGATGCACAGCCAAGTGGGGTCACAGAGGCTAATTTACCAAGAAGTTCACGGAGCTTAAATTTCTAGCTCCCTGCTTTCACAGGCATCTAACAATATCCTAAGAAGGGCCCTGCTAATGTGTTCATATGGTCAAATATTTACATAATTTGCAGATTTCCTTGTTTTATTTTCCTTATAAAGGTCCCCATTGTATAAATGTCAGGCCCCATAAAACTCAGAATCACTCATTGATGTTATCCCGAGGTATTAATGTGGTACAGTTTGTATTTGGGGTCCTGTGCCTTCTGAGTACAGGTGACCCTTAAATGACATGGGTTTGAACTGCGAGAGTTCATTTATACGTTAATTTATTTCAATGAAAATTATATTGGGTGCACCTGCCTCTCTTTTCTGCCCTTCCACCTCCTCCACCTCTTCTGCCTCTGCCATTCCTGAGACAGCAAGACCAATGCTTCCTCTTTCTCCTCCTCCTCAGCCTACTCGATGTGAAGACAAAGAGGATAAAGACCTTTATGATGATGATGATCTGCTTCCACTTAATAAATAGTAAATATATTTTCTCTTTCTTATAATTTTATTTTCTTTCTTTTTATTCCTTTTTTACTTTCTTTTTTTTTTTTCTTTTTGGAGACAGGGTCTTGTTTTGTTGCCCAGGTTGGAGTGCAGTGGCAGGATCCCAGCTCACTGCAGCCTCAACTTCCCTGGGCTCAAGCAATCCTCCCACCTCAGCCTCCCAAGCAGCTGGTATCACAGGCATGTGATACCATGCCCAGCTAATTTTTGTTTGTGTGTGTGTGTGTGTGTAGATACGGGGTTTTGACATGTTACCCAGGTTGGTCTCAAACTCCTGGTTCAAATGATCCACCTGCTTTGGACTCCCAAAGTGATGGAGAGGTGTGAGCTGCCATGCCCAGCCCATGATTTTCTTAATAACATTTTCTTTCTTTTAGCTTACTTTATTATAAAAATACAGTAGATAATACAGATAACAGACAAAATATGTTTATCAGTTAGACTTATGCTATATTATCTGTAAGTCTTCTGTTATGTTATCAGTAAGGCTTCTGGTCTACAGCAGGCTATTAGCAGTTAAGTTTTGGGGGAGTCAAAAGCTATAAATGAATTTTCGACTATACAAGAAGGTCAGCGCCCCTAACCCTCATGTTATTCAAGGACCAATTGTATTTCCTTGGCCTGTGTTTCTCTTCCCCTCCATCAAAACCTGCTCTTGGGAAAGGATCTTCTATTTGCCTTTAAAGCCTTAGTGTGAATTTAAGCCAGTGTGGTCTACCTCTTCCCAGATAGTTTACATTCTTCATCATCATCCTAATGTAGAATGAAAGATTGTTCACTCAAATGAAATGTCTGAAACAGACTGAAATATTATTTGGGGCCACAAAAAGACTTTTCCATCACTCCTAAACATACACTGAAGATACTTTCCTACTATGTCTATATGTAGGCATAGCTCATAGGGCTGTCTAAACTGATTTCCATCTATTCAACACTACTGCAAAGTTAGCAGCAGATAAGGTTCTTCTGCAGTGTAAACAGCGGAGACAGCACATATAAATGTGAATGAGATAAGACATTACTTCTTTTGTACTTCAGGTGCTTTATTCTGCTCATTCACCTGCCCCTCGCTTTGTGCATCCTTCCCTCCAACATGCATTGAGCACCTGCTAAGTGATGGGCACTGGGACATTGAAATAAGCGTCAATATTGCCGAACGAATGAGGGAATTTAGGAATGAATCAAGCAAACACTGATTTTTGTGGTGATACTACGGTTCTGTCCCTAGTTTTCATTTTCCAGTTTTCTTCATTAGAGAAGACTAATATTATCATTGTCCTCATGTTTCCTTTAATTGTGCCTCCAGTTATTCTATGGTCCTCAAGAATAAATGGGTTTTTGTTTGTTTGTTTTGCTCTTTTCTTCTTATTTACTAAGAGGCTCAAATAAGCAGGTAAACTGGAAAGCTGGTTAAAAGCAAGGGTTTCTTTTAAAATCTATTAATTACTTCAAATAAATTACATGTCCTTCTCCCTTACTTCCATGGTCCTGCAACTACAATATATTGGAAGAAGTGGCATAATGTCACTGCATTTATTGAGACTTCAAAAGAGTTGATCTTTTTTCATATAAACAATCATAAGCAATGATAACAAATGAAGGACTATGCTCATATGACAAACCATACAAACCATTCCTTTATCCATACATGTCTACCATCAGTGGTCCTCTGATCATACCCTAAGAAGAACTGTATAAATTAGAGAGAGTCTAACTTTTAGGTGTTAGCCTCAATGTCATTTTCTCTGAGAGGACTTCCCTGATTTCCTTTTCTTCACAAACTAAGGTGGGTACTTCCCACCATGGACTCCTATAGCATCCTGTAATAGGAATCATAACATCTTATTACTGTTGCTTGCTTAATTATCAGTTTTTCCCACTGGACCATAAGGTCTATGAAGACAAGCATCACGTCAGTCTTGCTCACCATTTTATTCTCAGGGACCTGGAAAATTCTAAGAATGTTACAAATAGTCAATAAATGAAGGAAGGAAGGGAAGAAAGAAGGAAATGAAGGCAGTTAGAATGACTACTATAAAGAAGACAGTAAGAAATGCTGTGAGGTATGCAGAAAAGAGAACTCTTATACCTGTTGGTGGGAATGTAAATTAGGACATCCATTATGGAAAACAGTATGGAAGTTCCTCAAAAAGCTAGAAATGTAACTACTGTGTGATCCAGTAATCCCAGTACAGGCTATGTATCCAAAAGAAAATAAGTATGCCGAAGAGATATCTATACTCTCATGTTCACTGCAGTACTATTCACAATAGTCAAGTTATGAAATCAACCTAAGTTTCCATCAGCAGATGAATGGAGCCAGGTATGGTGGCTTAGGTATGTAATCCCTGCACTTTGGGTGGCTGGGGAAGGAGAGTCACTTGAGACCAGAAGTTTGAGGTCACCATGGTCAACACAGCAAGACCCTGTCTCTACAAAAAAATGAAAAAATTAGCCAGGTGTGGTAGCGCGGGCCTGCAGTTCCAGCTACTTGAGAGGCTGAAGCAGGAGGAGCGCTTGAGCCCAGGAATTCAAGGCTGCAGTGAGCTATAATTGCACTACTGCACTCCAGCCTGGGCAAAAGAACAGGACCCCCTCTCAAGAAAAAAAAGAATGGATAAAGAAAATGTGGCATATATATTTGCAGAATACTATTGAGCCATAGAAAAAGAATGAGATCTTGTCATTTGAGGCAACAAGAATGAGCCTGGAGGACACTGGGTTAGGTGAAATAGGTGAGGCATAGAAAGATAAATACCACATATGTTCTTGCTCATATGTGGAAGCTAAGAAATTTGATTGCATAAAAGTAGAGAGTAAAACTGTTGTTACTAAAGGCTAGGAAGGGTGGGGAGCGGAGATAGAAGAGGCTGGTTAACAAATCCAAAATTACAGCCAGATAAAAGGAATACATTCTAGTGTCTGATAGCACTGTAGGGTGATTATAATTAACATAATTTATTGTACATTTTCTAATGGCTACAAGATTTTGAATGTTCCCAACACAAATAAATGATAAATGTTTGAAGTGATAATTGTGTGAATTATCTTGATTTTTTTTTTTTTTTTTTGAGACAGGTCTTGCTCTGTTGCCCAGGCTGGAGTGCAATGGTGTGGTCTCGGCTCACTGCAACCTCCACCTCCTGGGTTCAAGGGATTCTCCTGCCTCAGCCTCCTGAGTAGCTGAGATTACATGTGCCTGCCACCATGCCTGGCTGATTTTTGTATTTTTAGTAGAGATGGGGTTTCGCCATGTTGGTCAGGCTGGTCTCAAACTCCTGACCTCAGGTGACCTGCCTGCTTAGCCTCCCAAAGTGCTGGGATTACAGGCGTGAGCCACCGTGCCTGGCCAAGTTATCCTGGTTTGATCATTACACATTGTATACATGTATTGCAATATCACTCTGTATCCCATAAGTATGTATAATTATTATATGTCAATTAAAAATAATTTTAGGAAAAAGGAAGGGAGGAAGGAAGAAATTTTTCAAATATTGGGGGAGCCAATTGTTGAGTTTATTTAGTATTCAAAATGCAATAATATGGACAGTACTTTTGGAAACACTTCCTTTATGACTGGGATTTCACCAACTCCTTTCTGTGCTTATTGAATTACTGAAAATAATATCAAAAAGTGTTATTTCCTCTTCTGATTCCTCTAGGAGATGAAGACACAAATCACAGAGTCCAAATGACTTCAGCAAAAGTGGTTCTTCTTGGTTCTTAAGTCATTGTTTTGGAGTCAGCCCAGCTATCCAGACTATACCATCTGCACTGTGTCCTAAACTTTCTCACTTTCCCATCTGACTCTTCCCTGTATTTTTAGATTATCAACTCTTTCCTTTGACTCATCTCCCAATGTACACATGATCATCATCATTCTAATGAAAGGGAAAGAGTGTGTGGATCATCCAAAGGGGTGAGTTGTCCACACATTGCTCAAACATGTCTCTATTTGGCTTTCAGATGCATCATGTAGATTTTCATATAACCAGATAATTCACCCACTGCTCAGAAAACTGAGAATTCTTCTCTAAGTGGCAGTCCAAATTTGCAAACCACAGCTGTTTTTAGCAATTGAATCATTGTCTTTCAGGTGCCAAAAATATCACCTATCATATTCCCCAGAGTTCAAAAAAAGAGGAAAGAGGAGAAAAAGCAAAGAACAAGTTGAGGATAAAGGTAATGTAAAGCTTCTCTAGTCACAGAAATTATTAAAAATAGCTATAATAACTATAACAACAATAATAATAGCAATAAGAGCTAGCATTCAATAACAATGAACAAAACAGGGCGTTCTCACATGACTTTCCTAATCTACCTAAGAGGGAGGGAGAATAGTATCCTTAGCATCTTCATTTTACAAAGAGACAAAATCAGAGAAATCAAGTAAGTGACTGGCCCAAAGCCACACAGCTATACTTAAGCCAGGCCATCAGACTTCAAATCCTGGGCCTAATACCCTATCAAACAGCCTTACCAGTGATTTATAAAGCCACTCCCACATGGCACCATTTTGGTGAAAAATCTGCCCCTTTTCTACCACTGTGGGCCTAATGGGGTCCTTAGGACTTCAATTCCTTTTTTCTTTTTTTTTTTTTTTTTGAGACGGAGTCTCGCTCTGCCGCCCAGGCTGGAGTGCAGTGGCCGGATCTCAGCTCACTGCAAGCTCCGCCTCCCGGGTTCACGCCATTCTCCTGCCTCAGCCTCCCGAGTAGCTGGGACTACAGGCGCCCGCCACCTCGCCCGGCTAGTTTTTTTTTGTATTTTTTAGTAGAGACGGGTTTCACCGTGTTAGCCAGGATGGTCTCGATCTCCTGACCTCATGATCCGCCCGTCTCGGCCTCCCAAAGTGCTGGGATTACAGGCTTGAACCACCGCGCCCGGCCTACAAAGAGAGAAGAAACAAAGTACACTTCCAGCTTTGGGGTGAAGGTTCCAGGTATAGAGACAATAAAACCTTACTTGGAAGGCCAGGCACCGTGGCTCATGCCTGTAATCCCAGCACTTTGGGAGGCCGAGGCGGGTGGATCATGAGGTCAGGAGAGCGAAACCATCCTGACTAACATGGTGAAACCCCGTCTCTACTGAAAATACAAAAAAATTAGCTGGGTGTGGTGGCGGGCGCCTATAGTCCCAGCTACTCAGGAGGCTAAGGCAGGAGAATGGTGTGAACCCAGGAGGTGGAGCTTGCAGTGACCTGAGATTGCGCCACTGCACTCTAGCCTGCGCGACAGAGCGAGACTGTCTCAAAAAAAAAAAAAATTTAAAAAACGTGAAACCTAACTTGGCCCATCTCTGAAATGATTTGAGGAACTTGTAAGAAAGTCATTTGCTAGTGCGCCCTAGTTTGTACTTTGGACCCTAATTCCCAAGAACCCTCCTCCCCACCCACCAGGGACTTCAGGAACAGTCAAAGCAACATTTCAGCAATCAAAGTTTGGGGATCCTGGTCTAGTCTCCTAGCTCTCATGTCCCCAGGGAAGGCCAGTGCTTAGTACACCTTGGGTTGTGGTGAGAGAGACTCTCCTCTTGGAGGCCCTAACAACTGGGTCCAGACTGCTTTAGCCAATGAGAAGTCTATCCAGTGGTTCAAATCTCAGGGAATCCATGATCCAGCAACACCTCTAGCATATACTCACTTAAGGCAGTATCTGGCAAGAGCTTTGTAAAAGAGAATCGGGGGAAAAAAACAGGGAAATGACTTAAAGCCTACTAAATGAAACAGGGAGGATGAAACTGGAAGATCATATTTTCCAAAAATGACTGCAAAAACATTTCTGGTCTTATATGCTTTTCCAGAGTATTGCTACTCCCCCATCGAAAGGAGGAGTTAATTTCTTTTCACCTTGAAGCTTGGTGGGTCTTGGCGACTCCTTCAATGAATAGGATATGGTTAATGTGATGCCGTGTGACTTCTGAGGTTAGGTTAGGAAAAGTGATACAGCATCCCCTGTCAGAGATGGAAGTGAACAAGTCTTCTGATGGTCCCAGATACTAACCTTTCAGTAATCCCAGCCTTTAGGTCTTTTAGCTCAGGCTTCAGACATCATGGAGCAGAGACAAACCATTCTCTCTGTACTCTTTGAGAATTCCTGACCCATACAATCCTTTGGCTTAATAAATGGCTGTTTTATGCTACTAAGTTTTGGGGTAATTTGTTGCACAGCAAGAGATATTCAGAATAGGAACCCTGGTTTGAGGGGTTCTCTTTGGACATGTTCTCTTTGCAACTGCCAAAAGGTAAGTCCAGACCCTGCTGCGAAGCCTAGCCCTCCCCTGCCAGGTGCTTTCTGCATACAGTCATCTCTCAGGGGTCCCACTGTTCCTCCCTGTGACAGCACTTACCCTTCCCCTTCTAAGTCCGTTAGGCTTGTTTTTAAAGATCTGAATACCAATTGGGCACAGGGTTTTAGCTCTTTTTCTGAAGTTTCTTGGGCCCAGATAAATCAGGAGGTAAGTTATTTCAGTTTTAAAACTGGTTCATATGGTGAAGGCATATGCAGTGGGGGAGGGTAACGGGAAGTGGGGATAAAGGAAAGAACCTAACTTCCAACACCTTTGTCTTAGTTCTGACCTACAGCCACTTGTTGTACTTAAATAATAACATGAGTGCAGTTAGAACCTTCACTCTCAGTGCCTTGATAGAACTGAATCATTTTACTTCCAACAACAACCCTCTGATCAAACTCAAAACGCGAAAAGCCAAAACTATAGGAACTTGACTATCTTGTACACTACTGTAATATAAACACTTAGAACAGTGTCTAGATATAGTAAGCACTCAATAAACATTTATTGAATGAAGTAATAAACAAATGAATTAATGACAGAAAATTCTTCCCTCCTTCTAGAGGGCAATATGTAATATCAGATTAGCATAATGTGCTTAGAAGACTACAGTATTCAATAGGTTAACATTCTATTACATTAGGTAATATGTTTTCAATCTGCTGAAAGTAAGTGTTAAAACTTACTTTATCTTGAGGGCAGAGACCATGTCTTATACCACTTTGTATCCCCAGCATCTGACACTTTGCCTTAGGTACTCGCTAAATGCTCAGTGAATATTTTTCACTAAATGAATATCAAACAGGGACTGGTAGAAATATTTCAAATCATTTAGTTCTCCTAGGCTTTGCCTAGTGAAAGGCAGTGACAGATAAGGGTGCTGGCCAATGCACCTGCTCCCTGGAGGGATCAGATTGGGATGTAGTAGTTCAGAAGTTCTGAGGCTTCTCAGCCTATCCAACTCTTGAGAACAAGAGAATTCCAGATGCTGTTTATAATCTGAGTATGACATTGGGATGAATACAAAAAAGGTGAAGCCTTCCACTTCAGCTGTCAAAACTGATGTTCTTTGATTTCTTCAAACAGGATTTCCTTTCAGAGCTATAAATGAGCTATTCATTTGTCTGTTTATTAATTCATCTTGTATTTATTGAGAGCCTGCTTATTACAAATTTTTTCCAAAGATTTGTTTAATTCGCTCAAGAAATAGCAAACTATTCAAAGGGTCCCCATTCCCTGGAAAAGAACCTTCACCGGACAACCAAAGATAATAATATGTTGTAGAGGCCCATGACAATTGTAGATGTAAGATCTTCACAATTTAGAATTAACTAATCCAGGATTTCAAAATGTGATCCATAATTGGCATTACGGAAAATCACTTGACAGATTATTAAAAATAGAGACCTCTGGAAGCCACTCCAGCCATATTAAATCAGAACCTCAGGAGTGAAATTAGAAACTTTAGTGAGCACCACTGGTGATTTTGATTGTCTTCAAGTCTGAGAATCACTGACCAAAGGTGTGCTGACAGCACCTACATGCAATTGCTTAATATACTATAGATTTCCTCTCAACTTTACAAAATTAAGATCTTACTTGGCTAATTCTAAGACACCTAGGAACAGTGTAAATATGGCTTAGAATTGCCAGTGCCCCAGACTGGAATTTCACTGAATGAATATAATCATTTTCTCCCTTAAGTAACCTAAAATAAACCCCTCCAAAAAAGAAAATATCAGGTAAATCTATTCTTCCCTTACGAAACTCACAGTTTAGAAGCAATTAAAATAGAGATGCTTTAGGTCAGGCACAGTGGCTTACACCTGTAATCCCAACACTTTGGGCGGCTGAGGCAGGTGGATCACTTGAGGTTAGGAATTCGAGACCAGCTTGGCCAGCATGGTGAAACCACATTTCTACTAAAAATATAAAAATTGGCTGGGCGTGGCAGCTTGTGCCTGTAGTCCCAGCTCCTTGGGAGGCTGAGGCAGGTAAATTGCTTGAACCCAGGAGGCAGAGGTTGCAGTGAGCTGAGATCATGCCACTGCACTCCAGCCTGGGCAACAGAGCAAGACTCCATTTCAAAAAAAAAATTAATTAAAAACAATAGAGATGCTTTAAACCTTGATATGGCACACACAGACCCTTTTCAATTTGAAAAACAACAAATGACAGGCAACAATTTTGATGGGGGGCTTGTGACCATGCCCATCTGGACTGTACTATTTTCCTATTTTTCTACCCTGGTTCCCACAGTGCTGAGGCCCAGCTGGGACTTTGTGTCTTTTTCCTTGCCTTACCCCCAGACTTGCTCCTTTTCTTCCCAGGATACTTTTACTCACTTTCTGAATCTTCCTAATCTGGTCAGAGAGTGTGTCTAACAGGCGAGTTTTCAGGAAGTCCATCACCTTGACCACCCGGCCATCAATGTAGCAACTGGAATGAAAATAAAATAAGAATCAGATAAAATCTCAAGCAAAGGACTATAAATACATTTTTCTAGCCGGAGGTCTCTGTTGCCTGAGGAAACAAACCAGGGTTCCACCTGGGCTCTCACATTCTAAAAGGTTTTGACCCTGGGTACTTTTCAAACAAATAATAACCTTTTTATCTTCTCCATTTCCACTGCTATTTGTGGGCTAATACTGTTATTTTTTTCAGCTTTTGTCACATGAAACTCCATTGCTTACTTGACGGAATTGATGGAAATTCCATAATACAAATTGGGTAATGAGGAAAAGCTTACTTTTTTTCCCTTGGGGAAATAATTTAACACCCATCCCATGCCCATCGCTAATCCCACCTTAAAGTAATAAAAGTATGTGAGAGGTTTGAAATAATACTCAATCATTTTAATAAGTTTTTTCATACCTTTAAATAAGAAAAGAAATACCAAAGCAAAAATCTGACTTAGTGTAGTGAGTGAGTCTCCAGCTCATTCCTGTGGGCGAACACTCTGTAGTCAACCTGCTACCAAAATATGCTGTGGTTGCCCACTATCCCCAGAATGAATGAACAAAGGAATGAATGATGTACACAGGTGGAAGAGCCCTCTCCTAAAATAGTAACAACTTCATACTCATCGGTTTTTGTTTTGGTTTGGTTTTTCTTAGCTTAAATGAAACATTAAGTTGTGTTGACACTATGTTGTAAATATTTGACCAAAACAGGCCCATCCAGCTTTGTGGAGATATGCTTTGTGAGACTCTTTTCTGAAGACTAAGCTAAGGCTGACCCAGGGTTAGGTGACCTTTGTTACCTCAGACCTTCCCTTACCCCCATCTTGGCAAAGTTCTGAATTCCATCAATTTCTAAATGCTTGTGATTCCTGGGTGCCTTTTCCAATCCACTAAGTTATCCTTGGTTGCTGGCTAATGATAAATTATTTCACTTTTAAGAAGCAGCCATCTATCACTACATATTATAGAACTATGTGAAAATTATTTTCAATGTCAACTCGCTATACCAACATGTGATGTATTGGAATGGTTAATTTTTAAATGTTTGTTATATTGTAAGGCAGGTGCTTTCGTTGAGGTAAGGGTAGTGATCTACCTACCCAGCCTTCCTTTTGGCCTCACTTACCACTTCACGACATTTCCACAGAATCCAGTGCTTAAACCATTGGAATGTTGGAGTAAATTTGGGTTTTAGCCAGAAATATCTGAGTTCAAATTCCAGATCTGGTATTTACTAACTATATGATCTTGGGTAAGTTACGTAGTCTCTATGGGCCTCAGTTTTTTTATTCTTAAATGGGGGATAATATATCTTCTCCTCAGGCTTAATTGAGAATTAATGAGATAACAAACGTAAAGTTCCTGGCATACAGTAGGGACTGAACAACTTTTAGTTCTTTCTAATTGTCAGCTCACAAAGATGGGATTATAAACAATAGGAGACCGATTAATTAAGTTATGTGTAAATATAGAATACTATGACAGTGGAATTTCTGAGCCAGGGGATACATGTAATTGAAAATTTTTGATGGTTACTTATATCAGGAAATAAAATAATAACATGTCCTTTGCCTCATCCCTTGTATAGATGCCAGACTCAGATCCAATAAACATTTATTATGTGCAACATATAGCGCTGGGCATATCCATGTTCATTATCCTATCTCATAACCTGTTCATAGTAGTACTTCTTAATTAGCATCTCTGATTTTTGAAAAAAGATCAGATACATGGCATACTACATGGAAGCCAGGCATATTGTGACAGAGTAGTGTTAAAATTAAAAATAATTTAAGCACTACTAATCTAACACATATTTGAGGAACATGAATACTTGCTACTATATTATATGGTGACCAGGAATATAACAAGTAATGCATTGTAATTATTCTTTTATTATTTAATCAAATATATTATAGTTTCCTCTTTTCTCAGTTAGTTCCCCAGTAACTATATTAAACATCAATATTTATAATTTTTGTTAGCAACACAGATAGTTTAATACTTATTGAGATAAAAATTCCAGATGTAATTTTTCAGTATGTAGGATTTCCTGTGAAGAACCTCTCTAGCCTACCCCAATCTGTGGCCCATGGTTGAGGGTCCCTTCACTCCTTTCCTCCTTCCTTTTCTCAAGTACCCAGAACCCGGAGTTACAAAACCTTGGTTCAGTCCCTTCTTTAAAGTGGGTTTCAAAAAATCCAAATCTATAGTATTTTCACAGGGTTAGTGTACTGATCACATAAGGAAAAATGCTGGGCATGGGACCTGGCATATAAAAGCTATTAAATAACCAGATCTACCCTGTTCAGATTACTTAATGGCCCAAGGCAGCAGAAACTTACACTGAAAGGCCATGGATGGGATGTGCAGGGGAAGCATCCCTCTGGAGGAGAGCATGCTACTCGCTGTAGAACTTGGAGTGAGGAAAGTGTAGAGCAGCAAGAACAGACTCTGGATTCCCAGCAGGTGTGAGGCAGAGGCAGGGATGGAGATGGCTGTGATATGTTGTAAAAATTTGGAGTTTGAAAAGACCTTAGTGGTCAGCTGGCCTAAAGCATGTAAGCTTGATACAATATCCCTTAGAAGTGATTTTCTAGTTCTGCTTGAACATATCCAGGGAAAGGAATTCACTGTCATACACTACTAGGACTGTTTCACTGCATCACAGCTCTAATTGATGAAAAGCTCTTCTGACATGGTGCTGAAATCTGATCCCTGTTACCTCCTCTCAATGGTTAGCATTCTATCTTCTTGAACCCGGAAATAGTCCAATTGCTCCTTCATCTGATACATGGGAGATGAAATCCAGTAACCTTGGCTTAAGCTTTTTAGCCTATTCTTGTCCCCAGTTTTAACCTTACAAGCTGGATCCAGTCACTCTCAGGTGGTCTTGGGCTATTCCCATGGGCTGTGAATTGGATTGGAGCAGGAGGAGATACAGGCATGGAAACCAATAAACAAAGTTATCTTATCTCAATAGTGCTGGCAAGAAATGATCTGGGTCTAAATAAGGGAGAGAACAAGAAAAGTGAAAGTGAGCAGCCATGAAGGAAGAAGAGGGTAAAAGAGAGGAAGGGAGTCACCGATGACCATGAACATATAAGAGAGATTGCCTTGGAGAACACTGTTGCCAAAGAAATGTAGGTTAGTCATATGGGAATACAGTTTGTTAAGAGAGATGAAAGATACTGTCTGACATATCAAAAGTGTACAGAATATCAAGAAAGAACTACATACCAGGTAGCTGGAGATACGAGAAAGAGGTACAGAGAAAAGTTGAGACAAGAAATGTTGACGTGGGGGTCTTTTTCAGGTTATAAGTAATGGACAAAGCCATGGCTGCAGATGAGCTCTTCAGGAGAATAAGGGAAATTAAAAGAGATGTCAGAGACCCTTTAAAATGCTTCTAAAATATGGCCCTGGGCATTGCCTCTACCTTTGACCCAGCTAAGGACCCCTTCCTCCTCTAGCCTGATGATCACAGCATCTTTTTAATAACTTCAGTCTGAGTCCAATTCACATTTGAATGTCAAAGGAATCCTCACATTATACTGAGAAGTTTCAGCAACGTTCATCTGCAACCTTAAACCCACATTTATATTGTACTATGGAAATATGAACTTTGGTCACCCAGAATTCAGCATCGCTTTTAAGAGAGGGGATCATTTAACCATAGGGTATGGCCGGACGCAGTGGCTCAAGCCTGTAATCCCAGCACTTTGGGAGGCCAAGGCGGGCGGATCATGAGGTCAGGAGCTCAAGATCATCCTGGCTAACACAGTGAAATCCCGTCTCTACTAAAAATACAAAACATTAGCCAGGCATGGTGGCTGGCGCCTGTAGTCCCAGCTACTTGGGAGGCTGAGGCAGGAGAATGGCATGAACCTGGGAGGCGAAGCTTGCAGTGAGCTGAGATCGCGCCACTGCACTCCAGCCTGGGCAACAAAGCAAGACTCTGTCTCATAACAAAACAAAAACAAACAAACAAACAAAACCCATAGGGTATGAATTTATCAATACCTAAACCTTTTTCTTGGATATTCTTGGACAACTAACTTACTGCACTTACCCATTGTAAATGTGAAGCTTCTAAGAAAACATTCAGCATCAGCAATTTGTGGCTATTTGAAAGCTTCTTCCCAGTTACAGAGCTTTGGTTCTCTGATGGTAGTTGCATGTGGTGATAGGTCCAATCTAAATATATCATTTATATTTGGGCATGAAGGAGGTGGAGTAGTCTGTGGTGACCATTTTGTAAGAATAAATTGCTAAAAATGGTGATAACGGTGATTTCTTTTTTTCTTTTCTTCTCTCTCTTTTTTTTTTTAAACCTAGCAGAATGGTCTAGAATCACCTAGACTGACACTTTTAGGTAAATCATAGTCATCCTTCAAGCTCTCTTGAAATTCAGCATCACTTAAGATCATACCATAAGTGGCCAAGCTGTTCCACTAAAAACCAAAGCCAAAAAAGGCTGTGCAGAAATAACCTTTCTGAGAACTATCACAAAGGCAATGAAGTTGAAACTTTCGTATTAATACATGGTCAAGAGGTCTGTATCGCCCAATGCCAGCAATTCATTCCTGCCTCTAGATTGGCAGCTCACCTCAAGCATGTATCCAGGGAAGTGGCAAAGATAGCAGACTATACAAAGTAAAAGGAACCACTTATCAATGCATTCACCAACTCTCCTGTCCCCCTTAATTTTACATTTTAGTTCCAGCACAATACTCTTCATCTTATTTCATTTAGTGTTGCCCTTTATTTTTATTATAAAAGAACTAAATGCTCATTGTAGATGAATTAGAGAATGAACATGAACAAAATAGAAATAGGAAAATGGAAAATCACCTACAGTATAAGCACAACACCTAGAGAGGCTCATTGCAACATTTTGCTGCATACTCTTCCAGTTTTTCAGAGTAAATAAACATAAAATTTCCCATAATTAGTTTTTCAATAAACCTGTATTCCAGATCCTATTCAACTAGCATTTAAACTTAAAATTGCTCCAAATGAGACATCCAAGCCCATCTCACGGGGATACTGTCAGAATGATTAGAGACTCCCAATCAAAGCATCTTACTCTTATTTTAATTTCATTTTGGCCATTTAGAGGTCCTCTGCCAGGGGCAGAGCTCACCTCCTTCCTGTCTCTGTCAGCCAAGTTTTAACCCCATTCCCATCCCACTGACCCCCTTCCTCAGGCCGCTAGATTCAGTCTTCAGGATTGTACTACAATTAGCCACTTATGCCCATTAGGCTCTTGAAACATTTAATGAGGAGAGTTTGTTGGCTCCAGGGGCAGCTGGTTTTGTTTACCTGGCCCTTTACTTTAAAAGGAAAAACCTTTGCCCTTTATTATCTGACCCCTTCTTTTATTTCAGGTAATTGCATTAGTGCGGGCTTCCCAATGCTCAGGAATTTCCGGACTTATTTTGCTCCCTGCTGGTTTCAAGGAGGAGGGGCAGTCTGCTCCGAATTCTAACACCCAGCCTGCTGACTGGGCAGGTAATTCCAGAAAATCGGGGCCTTCCCTACTGAAGGGGAAGAAGCTTGGATAATCATTAGAAAAACCCTGTTGACCTATAAAACCTAGTCTGCCACCTCGAAGCAAACACTGGAAAAAGGCTGCTTTGAGTATTTAGGCTTTATAAGTTGCACTTGCCCCTCCTCCAGAGGCCCTCAGCCTGGGCTCCTGCTGAGCACTTGGCATCAAGCTTTTCTTCTGAGGCTACATTAGTTTTCATCTTCTTTGCAATGGGTCAGCCTTCCTATCTGTGTTTCAGAACTGCTTTGGGCAGGAAAGCTTAGATGAAATGAACACTGTTACAAAAAAAGTCAACCTTCCTATCCTGTGTTTCAGAACTGCTTTGGGCAGGAAAGCTTAGATGAAATGAACGCTGTTACAAAGAAAGGTTCTACAGAATACAGATGTTTCTTTGGCTTTCTTAAACCAGTTCAAACAATTCCATACGGGAATCATCTAACCTACTAAAGGGACATAGTTCAGTAAGAAAGAGTTTGTACTCTGGAAAAATGGTGTAGAAAAATAGTACAGGTAAAGGTCAGAGTTGTGAGCAATACTAAAGGCAAATAATGTCTTTAATGAAAGAATGAGTGCCTGTAAGATTTAACCCACAATGAGCCAACCGAAGCTCAAATGCTATGCCAATGGCTCCATTTTCTTCAACTTCTTGCTCTCCTAACTCTTTGCACACTTTGAGTCCTGCGCCTCAAGCCCAGACCCTTTTCCCCATATATCGAGAGTTGTATGTGGAGAGGCACTGAGTGTGGGCAGAGACTCAAATCATCTTGATCCCAGCGGTGTTAAGGAGAGGTGTACGGGAAGCTGGGAAAGGAAAGGGGTAGGGAAATCATACACAGCTCCAGCCATTGGAGTGGGCTCTGGGGAGGGACCTCTGAAAATGTTCAGAATAGTAGCAGGTGACGGCACTAGAATTGTGGGCAGAAGTGGATCCATGTGCTTTTGGTCTGAAACTTACACAAGTTGTGGGGCCCTCTTTAAGAAGAGGAAATCAAAAGTACAAAACAAGGCTGGGCACAGTGGCTCATGCCAGTGGTCTTAGCACTTTGGGAGACCAAAGTGGAAGGATTTCCTGAGGCCAAGAGTTTGAAACCAGCCTGGGCAACAGAGCGAGACCCTCATCTCTACAAAAAACAAAAAAATTAGCTGGGCGTAGTGGCACAGGAGGATCACTTGAGCCACAGAATTCGAGGTTACAGTGAGCTATTATGGCACCAGTACTCCAGCTTGGGTGACAGAACAAGACTCTCTTTAAAAAAAAAAGTTAAAAAGCAGTTTTTAAACTACAAAACACATCATACGTACAAAAGTAAATATTTATATCGAATGACAAATCACAGCAAACTCCCAGAAACTTAGAGAATCGAATTCCTTTCTTCTGAGACTACTTCAGGCAATTTACCAGAAATGTTTACATAATGCTTCCTCATAGCAATCTGCCTCCATCCCCTTACTACCTAGAACATCCTACAACTCTCAGCACTCATAGGAATCCATGCAAGAGAGGGGTCTGAAGCTTAATTCATTAGCTTCATGGTAAATTTAAATTGTGAGGCATCAATAACAGGAATGATAGGGTCTAAGTTGCCAGAACCCAACCGTCTATGTGCAGTATTTTAAAAAATTCAGTGTTTGCAGCACTATTCACAATAGCAAAGACTTGGTATCAACCCAAATGTCCATCAGTGACAGACTGGATTAAGAAAATGTGGCACATATACACCATGGAATA
This sequence comes from Mandrillus leucophaeus, assembly GCF_000951045.1. Lineage (NCBI taxonomy): Eukaryota > Metazoa > Chordata > Mammalia > Primates > Cercopithecidae > Mandrillus > Mandrillus leucophaeus. Next base: position 4,117,005 of record NW_012099987.1, read on the forward strand.
CTATGCAGCCATAAAAAAGGATGAGTTTGTGTCCTTTGTAGGGACATGGATGCAGCTGGAAACCATCATTCTTAGCAAACTATCACAAGAACAGAAAACCAAATACCACATGTTCTCACTCATAGGTGGGAATTGAACAATGAGATCACTTGGACACAGGAAGGGGAACATCACACACTGGGGCCTATTATGGGGGTGGGGGAGGGATAGCATTAGGAGATATACCTAATGTAAATGACGAGTTAATGGGTGCAGCACACCAACATGGCACATGTATACATATGTAACAAACCTGCATGTTGTGTACATATACCCTAGAAGTTAAAGTATAACAACAACAACAACAAAATTCAGTGTTTGTAAATTGGGGGTTGCTTATACTGTTACCATATTCTTTCCCTGGCCTCTTTTCATGTAATTGTCATTGTGGCAGGATAGCACAACTCAACTATAATTGAGTTAGTATATTACTAACTAGGAGAAAATAGAAAGGTGAAAGAGGAAGGGAGGAGTCTTACATATATTAAGTTCCTTCTTATTTGCTATTTTACATGTAGTGTCATTTAATCTTCATGAACACTCTCTATTTTGCAGATTAGAAACTACAGCTCACATGGTATTAGTAAGTAGGAAACCAGAGATCATATAGGCACTAAGTAACAGATACCAAAAACTTTTCCTTCTGTACTTTGATCTGCCAAGTATCCCAACAATACAGCACCATGCTTACTTCATTGGTCCTGTAGTCAAGTAAAATTGTTTTTCAACTGCCTTTAGTCTTGCCTACTTCAACCAAATTTAAACAATATTGAACTAAATGCAAATTTCTCAAGAAAACAAAATAATTACAACAAAACCAACCCCAAACAATAACAAAAGCAAAAACCGGGGTAGATAAGTAAAAGTGTGGAGGTGGTAAAATTACCCTTTTCTTTGTGAAAAAGTTTTTCAAAGTGTTTTAGTAATTGTTATATAAAGAAAAGGGGGCTCCATGGTCAAATAAGTTTAGGAAATGCTGGGTTAAAACCAAATTAAGTAGTACTTCCTGTTTCAGCCATGATAGAATTGAACGGCAACCAATTCAGGCTGTGATTCTTGAGAGACGGTAGGGCACATGAGGCGAACTTCAGATCCCATTCACCTGAGCTTGCTCCTTGGGACAGGGTAAAGACAGTTTACTGATTACCAAAAATTTGAGCTTTCCTTCCATAGTGCTGAGCTGTTGCCAAGAAGCAGGTGCCCAGCCAGAACCTACATTTTTGCCCCTCTTACATGGTAGAGGCAGGGGAATGCCAAAACAATGTGAGCAGAAATAATGTGTCACTTCAGGGCTAAAGTAGATGTAGGTGTTTTTCACTTTCGAGCAGAAATTAAGAAGCCATGTCTTCTTTGTAGTGTCTGTCCCCATTGCCAGCTGAATGGAAAAGTCTCTGAGGAAAAGCCACAAAATGGTAACTACCTGGGTCCTGGAATGGCCACATGTGAGGCCATCCCCGAGGTACATCAGCATTGGACTGTCACGTTAGTGAGAAACAAACTTCTACTGCCAGGCCACTGAGATGTGGGGATTTAATTGTTAAAACAATTTGTGTTATATTAACTAATATATGGGTATTCATTACAACAAAACACCTTTATACCAATCAATCTGTTCGGCCAACAGTTCATAATAAAAGAGGTTTTCCTTTGAGAAGAAATTCTCCTTGTACGAAAATTAAAAAGATTATCCTGGAGAACTTACTTACAATTCTAGTTTGAATTGACTGAGTGTCTGTCAGTGATTGGCTGAATAATAACTTTCATTCTAATCCCATGCAAGAACAGTTGATGAGGGGAGATATTATTCTTATATTTCTATATTTAGACATACTGAGCCTGGTGTAAAAACACAGTGACCAAGGTGATTACTAATGACCAAAAAGGACATGGAATCTAGAATGTTGGAAGGGAGGCCAGTTAATAAAGGTCACGTATCAGTAGGTGGCAGCCTTTTGACTACATAGAATATTCTCCATTAGGCTTCTAGATACCTTAGTTTTCACTCAGGGACAGCCAATAGTTTGAGGTAGATTTACTGAGACATTCTCATTATTTTGTATCTCACTGAGGACATGAAATCACATGTCCTAACTTGCATGCATCACAAAAGCTAGAGGTTAAACTCTAGCCTGCATGATGTTTCTTATGTCCAGACAACCCAACACACACATCAAACTGCTTTTCTACCTACACTCACCAACACCTTGTATATTTTAGTTCCTGTACCTAACTTTTACAACCAGCAAACTCAATGTCATAGAGCTATACCTTCTCAAAGGATGCTCACTGTGAAGAATATCACACTGAAAGGAAATCTTACCTCACTATGATTCTTTTCATGACAATTTCCACTTCTTTGTTTAAAAAGAAAAGCTAGTTCTCACCATATAAAGCCTTTAAAGGGATTATTTACCATGAAGATATATGTATGTGCATACAAGCCTGTGTGTAGATATGTGTTAACAGACACAGAAAGAGATTGAGAGGGAGAGACAATCAGTTCTGTATGATGCAAATCACATCAGGACCAGGAAATAAAATTTAAGTTCCTTGAACTAGTGCTCAGAATATATAATATTTGAAACTGATAGATAACTCAGCTAAATTTATTCAGCTAATAGGAATTCTAATGTCATAATTGTAAGGTAAAATTTCACATGTCCCTCCATAACAGAATGCTTCTTTACCATCCTTTCTTTTAAAAGATTTCAAGGAATTTTAAGAAATGGTGCTCTAAAACATTCTATTTTTTTCCCTCCAATCTCCTACAAATTCACTGTGGTTATCTAACCAAAAAGAGTCTGAGAATTAGCGAAATATCAGCATATTATCTTCTTCTCTGTGATTGAGGAAAGTTTGCTTTGAACACAAAGAGAAAGCAAGCTGACTGCTATCATTTTGAAGTTAAGTAGGAGGGTAGATCCCCTTTAAAGAACTAGTTCCTTTTTTTTTTTTTTTCTTGAGATGGAGTCTCGCTCTGTCACCCAGGCTGGAGTGCAGTGGTGTGATTTTGGTTCACTGCAACCTCCACCTACTGGGTTCAAGCAATTCTCTGCCTCAGCCTCCCAAGTATCTGGGATTACAGGCACCCGCAACCACGCCTGGCTAATTTTTGCATTTTTAGTAGAGACAGGTTTCACCATGTTGGTCAGGCTGTTCTCAGACTCCTGACCTCAGGTGATCCACCTGCCTTGGCTTCCCAAAGTGCTGGGATTACACATGTGAGCTACCATGCCCAGCCAGAAATAGTTCCATTTTAAAAAGTTAATTAAAGACAGAAATAAAAAGCAATTGCTCCTTGAAAGAAACAATGATAGTTAACTTTCTAAATTAAGATCCGAAAGGGTAAAATTTAATTTAATATATTCTCATCACATATTTTAGACAATTAAAGTAGAAGCAAGTATATACATAGAATGAAAGGAAAATAGGGAATAGGAAGGTAAGAGCCAGATGAGGAAGGAAACACCAACATAGTGCATTGGGGATCTTTTGGTTCCCCCAAGCCAACTCATCTTCTCTGCCTCTGTTCTTTACATCTGGTGTATCCTACTAACCCTCATCATTCAGCAACCAGTCCCACATACACCCTTTCAGCCATCTGCTTTTTCATCACCAAGTCCATAGAGTGACCTCCCATGATTCACCAGCTTTATACTACCACCTGTCCAATCCTACCTCGGTTAGTGAAACACAACAGAGCAGCTTTTACCCCCTGCCCATTCCCAATCTCCCACTATCTAGCACCTACTCCAAATCCCCTGAGTTCTGTCACTTGAGTGGCAAACCAAGCCTCAATCTCCACTTTCATTCTCCAGGCAGTGCAACTCTTCTTGGCAAAACTACAAGGTCTACATGACTGGTTTTTGGAGACCTTCATCTGTTCAGCCTTCTCCACACAAAGCCTAGGCTTAATTAAATGGTATCTTGGCTAAAATGTGACCTGGACTCTCTCTCTCTCTTACCCAGTAGTTCTTAATCCTGACTGAATTTGCATTAACTAAGATAATAATTATTCAAACAAAATTTTTACTTACTAGATAGCAATCTGGACAAGGAGCTAGGAGACTCGGGTTTTCCAATCATTAGTCTTGTCACCTTAAGCAAGTCACTTAGATTCTTTTGTCTTCTTTCATCTACCTAGGTTTTTAAGCGTAGATCAAGGATGACTAATAACTAATTGTATTCTATCAGTTTTTGCCTCACATATTTTGACACACTGTTGTTAGGTGCATACATGTTTAGGATAATTCTTGGAGAATTAATCTATACATCATTATGTAATGGTGCTCTTTATTCATGATAATTGTCCTTGTTCTGAGGTCTGCTTTGTCTGAAAATAGCTGCTTCGGCCATCCTTTGATCTGTGTGTTCATGCTGTACTTCTCTCTCCCTTTACTTTTAACCTGAGTCTTTATGTTTAAATTGGGTTTATTGTAGACAACATATGGTTAAGTTTGTTTTTATATCCTTCCTGACAATCTTCGTCTTTTAATTGGTACATTTAGACTATTCACATTTACAGTGATGATTAATATAGCTGGGATTAATATCTATTATGCTCTGTTTTCTATTCCTTGTATCTGTTATTTTTAAATCTCTTCTGTTTCTGTTTTCTCTGGTTTTAATTGAGCATTTTATATAATTACATTTTATCTCCTCTCTTAGCATACTATTATACTTCTTTCTAAAAAGTTTTATGTGGTTGCCCTAGAGTTTCCAATATACATTTTTAATGAATCTAAGTGTGTCTTCAAATAACCCTGTACTGCTTCATATGCAGTACAAGTAATAATAGAGTATCCTAAATTTATCCCACCTTTCATTTCTATCATTCATTTCCCTTATATATATGTTATAATAACCCAGTACATTGTGGCTATTATTACTTTAAACATTTATCTTTTAGACAAACTAAAATAAGGAAAATAAAATTTTTATTTTATCTTCATTTATTCCTTCCCTGACACTCTTCCTTTCTTTATGTAGACTTGCAATTCTGACCTATATCACATTCCTTCTACCTGAAAAGCTTCTATCAATCTCTGATGCAAGGAAAGTCTGCTGGTGATAAATTCCCTCAGTTTTTGTTTGTTTGAAAAAGTCTTTATTTCTCCTTCACTCTTCATGGATAATTTTGCTGGACACAGAACTCTAGGTTGGTGAGATTTTTTCTTTCAACATTTTAATGATTTCACTCCACTGTTTTCATGCTTGCATTGTTTCTTATGATACTTCAGATCCTTGTTCATATTGCTTCATATGAATGCACTTCATTGCCTTGTTCCTGTTTAGGTAAGGTATTGTTTTCCTATTGTTTTTCAAGATTTTCTCTTTTTTCTTTGGTTCTCAGCAGTTTGAATATAGTATGTCTGGCTGTAGTTTTCCTGGAATTTATCCTGCTTGGTGTTCCCTGAGCTTCCTGGATCTGTGGTCTTATATCTGTCATTAATTCCAGAAAGTTCTCCGCCATTATTACTTCAACACTTGAATTACTTAAAGCCATTATTATTTCATTATTCTTCTGCTCTGTTTTCTCCTTCTTCTCCTTCTGCTATTCTAATTATGTGTATGTTACACATTTTGAAATTGTTCCACATTTCTTGGCTATTCTGTTGTTTTCATTCTTTTACCTTTCTGAATTTCAGTTTGGGCAATTTCTATTGACCTATACTCAAGCTCACCAATTCTTTCATCAGCTGTATCCAGTCTACTGATGAGCCTACTAAAGGCATTCTTCATTTTTGTGACAATGTTTTTTATTTCTATCATTTCCTTTTGATTCCTTTGTAGAGTTTCTATCTCTCTACTTATATTAATGATCTATTTTTGCATGTTGTCTACTACCATTAGAGCACTTAATGTATTAATCATAAATTCTCCATTTAGTAATTCTAATAACTGTCATATATAAGACTGGTTCTGATACTTTGTTCAGATTATGTTTTTTCTTGCTTTTGGCTTACTTTGTAATTTTTTGTTGTTGAAAACTGACATGCTGAATTAGGTAATAGGAACTGAGGAAAAAGACCTTTGGTGTGAGGTTTTGGGCGAGGAGCTGGACTGTGTTTGCTATATCTGTAGATATCAGAGGCTTCAAATTCCTCTAGTATCCTTGTTTATGCCTCTTTTCTTGACTTTAGGCTTTCCTAATTACTCCTCTTCAGAGAGAATTTGTGTCTGGTGAACTCTATCAGCTGTATTCACAGTTACTATGCTGCTGGTGTGGCAGTAAGTTGTGGGAGAAGGCAAGTGTTCTGTAACTTTATGGTTAAATCTCAGTCTTTTAGTGGACCTGTGTCTCTGAGCTATGATCTTCACCTTTTTTTCCCCAGTAGTATAGCTTTCCCTCTCTATGTAAGACAGAAAGGCTAGAGGGGGTTAGAGTGGGGGGAATGCCCTTTCCCATCTGGGATAAGGCTTGGAGAGTTGGCTTTTTAAATGGAAAATGCTATGGTCATATTTCACAATGATTTACTCTCACTCCCTGACAGAGTTACTAGGAAATCTTTTTGGATCCCACAAATGTGTGGAGCCAAAGACTGCAGCTCCCAGGTTTCTATACTCAAATTAGTTCACACAAAGACTCCAGCAATTCATCGGAGTTACCACTTAAGTGTTGACACCAGCTTATGGCTTCAGCAGTTTCTGCTCTTATTAAGCAAATTTTGGTGGTAACTGTGGATTCACCTGTCTCTCCAGATTTCAGGGTGGTGTTTGCTCTGCAACATCAATTCTCTGATGCTTTCAAGAAAAGTCATTGATTGTCAGTTTGTTCAGCTTTTGCTTGTATGAAATTTCAGCTTTTTCAGCTTTTTCTTGTACAAATAGGAAGTAACAACTTCCTATTTTCATGTTTGAGCTGAAACCAGAAGTCCACTAATGGAATTCTCATCATGTATGTCAACACTGATCTTTTGCAGTTATGCTGGGAAATACCCTTAATCTCCACTTTGTATTGTCAATTAGTAAGGAATAAAGGTGCATGTGACACACATGTATCATTTCGACCAAGATGATTTCCAAGACCCTTTCCAGATGCAAGACTCAAGCTCTCCTCCTTGACACAGAGTGAAATGATACCATAGGGTGTCCCCTCAACACATATGAAGATCCTATATTTCAGTCAGTGAAATTGCATTGTATAGAATGTTGTCCAACAGATGTGAACAGGATAAAATGTAACATATGAGAAAGGCAAAACAAAATGACTTTCCTAAAGGTTTCACATTAGTTTCCTATTTGAGTTTGATTTTTCTTTTTTTTTTTTTAAATTGAGATGGAGCCTCGCTCTGTCGCCTAGGCTGGAGGGCAATGGTGCAATCTCAGCTCACTGCAACCGCCACCTCCCAGGTTTAAGCGATTCTCCTTCCTCAGCCTCCCGAGTAGCTGGGACTACAGGCGTGTCCCATCACGCCTGGCTAATGTTTTGTAATTTTAGTACGGATGGGGTTTCACTGTGTTAGCCAGGATGGTCTCAATCTCCTGAACTCGTGATCTGCTCGCCTCAGCCTCCCAAAGTGCTGGGATTACAGGTGTGAGCCACCATGCCCAGCCTTGAGTTTGATTTTCTACACCTTCATTTATACGTGAGATTGATGAATCATTGTTGTTTTGCACTGTTCCTATGCATGCCTCTTCCTTAATGTGGGTTATGCTTCTATGCCTTTGAGAGAATAAGATAGACAAAGAGTATTATATTATACCAGATATCAGCATCCATGTCATCACATAATAGACTTTTTTATGAGGACCCACCATAAGAATTTGCATCAAGGCTTAGTATCAGGAAAATGATGCTTCTCATGAAAACTTACTTTAATTTCTTACTTACAGACACTAGATTTTGTTTTCCACTTTGCTTTGGCCACTATGAAAGACAGAGTCAAACTTATACCCCATCTCTCACAAGAGAATAGAATCAGCTGATGGGCATTTTTTTTTTTTGAGATGGAGTTTCACTCTTGTTGCCCAGTCTGGAGTGTAGTAGCCCAATCTCGGCTCACTGCAACCTCCATCTCCCGGCTTCAAGTGATTCTCCCGTCTTGGCCTCCTGAGCAGCTGGGATTATAGGCACCTGCCACCACATTTGGCTAAATTTTGGTATTTTTGGTAGAGATATGGTTTCACCATATTGGTCAGGCTAGTCTCAAACTCCTGACCTCAAATGATCCACCTACCTTGGCCTCCTAAAATGCTGGGGTTACAGGCATGAGCCACCATGCCTGGCCTGATGGGCATTTTTTACAGTACTAATCTTTCTCATCATTTTATTGCTACTCTAACCCTATTTTCCATTTACTCTTCCTTCCTGTTTAAAAAAAAATAATTTTGCATTGGATAGCAAAGTGACCAGAAGAAAGGTTGAGAGAAGTTGTGCCAAAAAAAAAAAAGCATTCAATAATTCACTAACTGTATACTTAGCCTTTATTTATACAAAGCAAAGCAAAGACCTTCAGTTTTGTATCCTGCTTATGTTCCTTCCCTCTTTCCTCCAAAATCCTTTTTTTGTGTGTGTGGTTTTTCTTCCTTGTTTTGTTACCACTCTGTTACCCAGGCTGGAGTGCAATGGTGTGATCTTGACTCACTGCAAACTCCACCTCCTGGTTCATGCGATTCTTGTGCTTCAACGCCGCCTGCCCCAGTAGCTGGGATTATAGGATCACGCCACCATGCCCAGCTAATTTTTGTATTTTTAGTAGAGATGGGGTTTTACCATGTTGGCCGACTGGTCTTGAACTCTTGACTGTAAATAATCTGCTCGCCTCGGCCTCCCAGAGTGCTGGGATTACAGGCGTGAGCCACTGTGCCCAGCCCCAAATCCATTTTTTATATTATAAGATATTTGGGAAAGATTCAGTAAGCTCTGTGCTCTTATTAAGTTTAAAAATACTCTTTGTCAGATAAAATATTGTATTTGGTATAATACAGTTTAAGGTTGAATCACAAAGACATTAACCTTTAGTCTGCTGTAAATAGATTTCCCTTTCTGATAATTCTTAGACATGTTTATGTTTTCCTGGGGCTGGAATTGACCATCTTAAGTGGCATCAATACTTGGCAAGGTTGAAAAATTAATATAATCAGGACTACCTGGTATTTTTAGGACATATTTTCCCAAAGATCACAGAGTACTTCGCAGATAACAAACTTAAGGGATTTTTTGGGAATGAGAACAGACAAAGTTTTGGTTTTTCTCTTCTTTCATAATGAAGAAGAAAGTCCAGGACTTCACTGCAGGGCACATTCCATCTCACAGTGTATATGATTTGGGGGTTGGGAGGATCAGAAAAGTAGAGGCAGTTGTGGTTTCTTTTGTATGTACCTTGATTGATACTGGCAGAGTTGGTTTTTTTTTTTTGTTTTTTGTTTTTTTATTGAGATAAAAGCCACATAACATAAAATTAACCATTTTAAAGTGCAATTTAGTGACACTTAGTACATTCACAAAGTTGTACAACTATCATCATTATCTAGTTCCAAAATATTTTCATTACCCTAAAAGGAAATCCTATATCTGTTAAGCAATCATTCACCATTTCCTACCTCCCTGGAGAACCTGGAAACTACTAATCTTTTTTTTTTTTTTTTTTCCCTTTAGGAATTTTTTACCTCTACCTATTCTTGATATTTCATATACATTCATCCCTCAGTATGTGTGGGGGATTGGTTCCAGGACCTCCATGTTACCAAAATCCACACATAGTCAAGTCTTGCAGTCAGCCCTGCTGACCGTGTGTAAACAAAAAAGTCAGGCCTCTGTATACTCAGATTCTGCATCCTAGGAATGCTGATTTTCCATCCACATTTGGTTGAAAAAAAAATCCATGTATAAGTAAACCTGACCATTTCAAACTGCATTGTTCAAGAGTCAACTATAAATGGAATCCTACAGTATGTTGTCCTTTATGACTGACTTCTTTCACTTAATGTTTTTGAAGTTCGTTCACATTGTACCATGTATCAGTATTTCATTTCTTTTTTATGGCAGAATAACATTCGATGGTATTGATATATTTTATTTATTCATTCATCTGTTGATGGACATTTGGGCTGATTCTACCTTTAACCTCTTGTGAGTACTGCTGTATGAACATGCGTGTACATATATTTGTTTGAATGCTTGTTTTCAATTCTTTGGAGCATACAGACCTATGAGTGAAATCACTGGGTAACAGTAACAGTAGGAGGGTCCAACGGATGGAAATCACTCTCTCACTGCAGAAGAGTCAGTAAAGAGTCTCCTTTGAACAAATTTCCACATGAAAAATTAGAAAGATAAAGAAAACAAACAAAGACATCTGGGTTAGAGTGAAATTGAAATTACACAGGACAATGGGTCCACTTAGAGAAGAGGAAAGGAAAGCTGATAATAGATGCAAAGAGTATTAGCATTTTTCTCCCTAGGAGACTTGGTGTGGCTAACTTCACTGAGTACTTGTGAGACATTAATGAACTAAGAATGGGAAAAGTTGAACTATTTTTTCAATTAAACTTTGGTTGCAGCATCATTAAAACTAAGCTGTTCTGCCTGCTACTGATTTCATTCTTGGCTACCAGGCTGGTTATTTGTTGTCTGAATGAAGAGAGAAAGTGCTGCTGGGGGGGGCGCAGATCAAACAGAAGTACATATGAGGGGAAGGAATAGTCATGTGTTAACGAGTAAGAGGCAGCTGATCCCTGAGGGGTTCTCAGCACAATCTTCTCATTGCAAATTTATTTTCTAAATTTGTTAACACTGTGAGTGCAGAATTGTACAAATGCCTGGGATTTCTTTTTTCCCTTTTCCAGTTGTGTTGGATGGTTTTATTACTTTAGAACTGGAAGGGACTACATGATCATAAAGTTCTCACCTATAGATGTAGAAACTGAGACCTAGAGAGGTGAAATTGTGGTCCAAGGGCATACAACTTATTATTGGGGCTCCTTTCCATGCCTCTGAAAATAGTTATAAGTTCTACTTTTAAAATTAGCCACTATTAAAAATGCAGATTTTAAAAGGTGCCCCTGGCATGCCATAGCCTCTCTTGGCCATGGAAACATCTTGACAAAGGGTTGGCAAGGGAGCCCATTTGAACAGGGAGGCAATTCTTGGCACCAGCTGTGTCTCTGCACTTTGGCTTTCCCATAACAGCCCTTATACACTCAGGATGAAGTTTCAGTTTGAAGACGACCTTCATCTTTCCTTTCCTTCTGTTTCCTTTATGAGGGATGGCGGTAGAACCAGAGACCTTGCAACAATGCTACCATATGGTCATGGCATTGGGTGCCCCTTGAGCAATTTTCTCTTCACGATGAATCCCTGTCTTTCATCTACACGGAACCCACTGTGTTTGCCAAGTACTTTTTCATCTACACTCTCAGTGAACCTAAAAACCTTCCTAGTCAGGTTCCATTATCCCAATTTTCAAGAGAAGAAATTTAAAATGTAAAGAGGGAGTAGGCTGAATTGACACCAGAGGCCAGGACACATCTCAGGACACCCACCTTGAATCTGGAGTGCTAGCCATTCTTTAGCCCTGACACAGCCTTCCTCCCCGGGTGTATGAGCCTGTCTGGCATAGAATAACCTGCACTAAGGCTCCCCTGGGAATCACAAGCTCAATGCAGGCTGAGAAATTGGAGAGACTGGTGAAGGAAGTGGGAAATAATTATCTCCTTCAAAGGATACATAAGAAAAGTCACTGGAAGCAGCATGATAAAACTTGGACTAATGAAGTCTCAAAGGATTCTGGTCTTGGAGAAGAAAATATAGTTTGTTGGTTTCCAAATCCCTGTTGCATTAGAATCACTTAGGATTGCTTTTAGTTTATTTAATTTTAGTTCCTAAGTAGCTAATACATGTACAAGGCTCAGAAATCAAAAGGAACAAAAAGTATATGGAAAAAAGTCTCCTCCCATCTCTATGTCCTAGTGACCTTATTTCCCTCCTTGGAGGCAACAAATGCTATCAGTTTCTTTTATATAAGTGACTTGAAGCACATATAAGCAGAATATATATTTCCCCAAACATATTTTTATACAAAAGGTAATATTCTATGCACACTATTCTTAATTTTCCTTTTTTCACCTAAACAATACATCTTTAATTGTTTCATATCAGTCCACAAATAGCTTCCTCTTTCCCTTTTTAATCTGAATTAGTATTCTATTACATGCCTGTACCATAATTTTTATCTAGTCAAGTCCCTATTACTAAACATTAAGTTGTTTTTAATTTTTTTTGCTATTATAAACAAAGGTGAAATAAATGACCTTGTGCAATGAATGTCCAAGAGAACTCAGTTTAAGTCTAAACTCTTACACTATGCAACTGTGTGGCCTTGTGCAAGTCAGTTAGGACTTTGGCTTTTTCAAAATGGAAGGAATCATCTTTTTGTTTATTTGTTTTACTGAGACAGAGTCCTGCTCTGTCGCCAGGCTGGAGTGCAGTGGTGTGATCTTGGCTCACTGCAACCTCTGCCTCTCGGGTTCACGCGATTCCCCTGCCTCAGCCTCCCGAGTAGCTGGGACTACAGCGTGTGCCAACACGCCCAGCTAATTTTTTGTATTTTAGTAGAGACGGGGTTTCACCATGTTGGCCAGGATGGTCTCAATCTCCTGACCTGTGATCTGCCCCCCTTAGCCTCCCAAAGTGCCGGGATTATAGACATGAGCCACCGCGCCCTGCCAAAATGGAAGGAATCTTAACGACCATTTGTTGTAGCATTTTTCCAAAGCATGTTCATGGAACTCTCATCCCAAAGGGTGCCCCCCTGGAAACTGACAGTACACATTAGATTGAGAAGACCACAGTGAACATACATGAATTAATCCAGGGTTTCACACATATATTTAATAATACTATGAAGTCATAAAAAAGAATGAGATTATGCCCTTTACAGGAACATGGATGGAGCTGAAGGCCATCATCCTTAGCAAACTAACACAGGAACAGAAAACCAAACAATGCATCTTTTTACTTATAAATGGGAGCTAAATGATGAGACCACATAGACACAAAGAGGGGGAACAGACACTGGGATATACTTGAGGGTGGAGGATGGGAGGAGGCAGAGGATCAGAAAAAATAGCCATTGAGTACTAGGCTTAGTACCTGGGTGATGAAATAATCTGTACCACAAACCCTTGTGACACGAGTTTACCTAATAACAAACCTGCACATGTACCACTGAACCTAAAATTAAAGTTAAAAAAAAAAGACTTTTTTTTTTCAGGAATCTATAATTGTCATGCTGTGGAATTTTCCTTAGAATGCACTTTGAGAAAACAACATCTAGTATAGTCCAACCTCCTCTTATTTTACAGCTAGGAACTCATAGAAGTTTTGGATGTTCAGCATCTAACACATGCTTGAATAGTATAGCTCAATAAATACAGTTTGACTTACATTAAACAGAGATCTATTTAGGGAGATAATACAAGCCTATATAATAAATTTAGAAAGATTTAAAGTACAATAAAGAACAATTTGATGAGACCAAGATAGGACATGATAGGACCACAAGCGTTTAGAAATAGATGAAGGTCATTTAATATTTATAGGGGAAATAAGACTTAGCATGGGTCACAAAGGATGAACAGACTCAAGGGCAGGGGTATCAGGGCTAGCCATTCCATGAAAACACAAAGCATGTTCTGGGCATAATGAAAATCAGTTTGATTAGGCCCCCAGTCTTCACCAATCTTCCTTTAGTTCCCTCATTCAACAATCATTATCAAGCATCTGTTATGTGCCAGGCACTGTTCTAGGTACTGGGGATAGAGCAGTGAATAAGAGACCATGCCTCTGCTCTCATGGAACTTATATTCTAGAAGGGTGAAAAAAACCTAATAAGGGACTCATATTGAGGATAAGTGCTATAAGGAAAAAAAATAGGGCTAGAGGGTTCTAGGGCTGACGAGAAGTGGCTAGTATGTGCCATTCTCACAGAGAGGAAACAAAGTAGTGAGTAAATAGTGACTCTCCAAGTGGCAATTTTAAGAAACCATGTTGGGATCCAACAAGGGAGCAAGGGGACACAGGAAGAACAGAGAAGACTGAAGCTGGGGAGAAACCCACCCTGGACTGGTGCAGAGCCAGGAGATGCTCCCTGGCATATGAGGAATATGAGGAAAGAATGAGAAAGTAAGAACCACCAGGTGATCACACTTCCCACAGGGGCCTGTGTAATCTTGGGAACAGGAGAACTCGCCTTACCCCATGGGCCTCTAGACTGACACAGAGAGCCACCCAGGTTTTTGTAGAGGTACCATTCAAGACCACAGGGAGCCCCATGGCCTTGGATCCTTGAGCAGCCTGGCACCAGCTACCATAACACCAGTAGTGGTCACAGTCACAGTGCCAGGGAAGAGTCAGACTGCTCCATTCCTCTTTGCCAGACAAAGCTCGGCTCCCACTTCCAGCACAGTGGCCTTGCCCTTGTCTGAACACGGTGGGTAGGCTCAGTTCTGTGTTCCCTGGGAAAAAGGTGAATTGGCTGACTTCACCCACCCCTGCTGCTTCTAGTAGGGTAGGACTCACTGACTTGGGCTTCCAGTGCAGCAACCCTGCCACTGCTTGAACTCTGCTGGTGGGTACAGCTCTGTGTTACCCTGGTAGGTACCCAGATGGCAGACCAGATGATTTCACCCATCTCTGCTGCTCTTAGCCAGGCAAAACTGGCTTGGGCTTTCAGTGCAGTGGCTGAGACCCTGCTTAAACTCTGCCAGTGGGCACAACTGTGTTACCCTGGTAAACACCCAGATGGTGGACCGGGTGATTCCACCCACCCCCACTGCCCAAGTAGGGGAAGAGCCCCCACTCTCAGAACACTGAATGGGGTGAGATGCCTGGGTTTGTGTGCTGGCAGGCAAACAGGGCATACCTCCTTCTGCAGCGCCAGTCTGAGAAGGGTGTAGCCTGTTTGCCAGCAGCGCCAGTCTGAGAAGGGTGTAGCCTGTTTGCCAGCAGCGCCAGTCTGAGAAGGGTGTAGCCTGTTTGCCAGCCAGGGACTCTGCTTGAGGCAGCCCCATGGCTCAGAACACCTGGCAAAGGAAACGTGGGCACAGTACCACTGATCAGAGGGGGCTCTTCCAAGGCCCAGGAGTGCACCTGGTAAAGGGATCACCTCTCTCACCCACTATCACAGGGCACTACCGACAATGCACCGAAAGGCAAAAGAGCCTGGTGTCTAAGGGCTTATCTAACGGCCATCACTCTCAGGCGCCATCTACTGGACGATAACCCAAATTACACCACTAAAAATATTTTGCCGGTATATAGCCCTTGTGAAACCTAAGGCAAAAATCTAGACAAAAATAAAGATCCTGTTAAGAGCCTTTGCCCTCTGAAAGCACCCAGAAATTAAGTCAACTGACTATACTCATCTTACATCACAAAGAAAGAAAGACCAGCCCTCTCAAATGAGAAAGAATCAGCACAAGAATTCTGGCAATTCAAAAAGCCAGGGTGTCTCCTTACCTCCAAAAGAATGCAATAGCCACCCCAACCCCCAAATGTTTCTTAACCAGATTGAAATGACTGAAATGACAGACACAGAATTCAGAATCTTGATGGCAAGGAAACTCATTGAGATCCAGGAGAAAGTTGAAACCCAATCCAAGGAATCCAGTAAACTGAAAGATAAATAGCCATTTTATGAAAGAACCAAACTTAACTTCTAGAATTAAAGAATTCACTAAAAGAATTTCATAATATAACCAGAACCACTAATAGCAGAGTAGACCAAGCTGAGGAAAATCTCAGTTTGAAGACTGACTCTTCAAATCAACTCAGACAAAACTAAAGAAAAAAAAAATTTAAATGAACAAAGCCTCTGAAACATATGGGATAATGTAGAGACAAAATCTATGACTCACTGACATTCCAGAGAGAGAATATGAGAGAGTAAGCAACTTGGAAAACATATTTGAAGAAACAGTCCATGAAAATTTCCTCAGTCTCTCTAGGGATGTTGACATGCAAAATCAAGAAATACGGAGAGCCTCTGTGAGAGACCATGTAAGACAACCACCCTCAAGGTACACAGTCATCAGATTCACCAAGGTAAGTGAAAAAGAAAAAATCTTAAATGCAGCTAGAGAGAAAGGTCAGGCCATTTAAAAAGGGAACCCCATCAGGCTAGCAGCAGATGTCTCAGCAGAAAACTTAAAAGCCAGAAGAGATTGCGGCCATTTTTCAGCATCCTCAAAGAAAAGAAATTCCAACCAAGAATTTAATATCCCACCAAACTAAGCTTCATAAGCAAAGGAGGATGAAATCCTTCTCAGACAAGCAAACAGTAAGGGAATTGGTTATTAACAGACCAGCCTTATAAGAAGTCCATAAGGGAGTGCTAAACATGGGAACAAAAGGTTGATACCTGCTACCACGAAAGTCACTCAAGCACATAGCCCACAGACAATATAAAACAATTACATGATCAAATTTACAAAACAAAAAGCTAATAACATGATGACAGGATCAGAATCTCACATATAAATACTAACCCTGAATGTCAATGGTCTAAATGCCCCACTTAAAAGGCATAGAGTGACAAGCTGGATAAAATGACTAGACCCAACATTCTGCTGTCTTCAAGAAACCAGTCTCACATGTAATAACATCCACAGGCTCAAAGTAAAGGGATGGATAAAAATCTAACATGCAAACAGAAAACAAAAAAGAGCAGGAGCATCTATTCTTATATCAGATAAAACGGACTTTAAGTCAACAATCAGAAAAGACAAAGAGGAGTATTGCATAATAACAAAGGATTCAATTCAACAAGAAGTTCTAATTATCCTAATACATATGCAGCCAAATTGGAGCACCCAGATTTACAAAACAAGTTCTTCTTGACCTATGAAAAGACTTAGACAGCCACACAGTAATAGCGGTGGACGTTAACACTCCACTGACAGTGTTAGATTATGGAGGCAGGAAACTAACAAACTAACAAGGAAATTCTAGACTTAAATGCAATTCTTGACCAATTGGACCTAAAAGACACTACAGAACATTCCACGCAACAACTACAGCATACACATTTTTCTCATCTGCTCATGGAATATATTCTAAGATTGACTACATGCTCAGTCATAGAGCAAGTCTCAATAAAATTAAAAAAATCAAAATCATACCAGGCAGTGCAATAAAAATAGAAATTAATACCAAGAAGATCTCTCAAAACTACACAAAAACATGGAAATTAAACAACTTGCTCCTGAATAACTCTTGAGCAAAAATGAAATTAAAGCAGAAATAAAAAATTCCTTGAAACTAATGAAAATAGAGATACAACTTACCAAAATACTTGGGATGCAACTAAAGTGGTGGTAAGAAAAAAGTTTATAGCACTAACCACCTTTATCAAGTAGTTAAAAAATTTCAAATTAATAAGCTAATATTGCACCTAGAGAAAAGAGATAAAAATAATTATTTCTAGAAGAAAAAGAGTAATAATTAAGTCAGAGAAGAATTGAACAAAACTGAGACTCAAAAGTCCATACAAAAGATCAATAAAACCAAGAGCTGGTTCTTCAAAGGAATAAACAAGATTGTTAAACATCTAGCTAGATTAACAAAGGAAAAAAAAAGATCCAAATAAGCAAAATCAGCAAGACAAAGATGACATTAAAACCGATCCCACAGAAATAGAATAGAATAGAAAAGATCCTCAAGGACTATTATGAACACCTGTGTGTACACAAAGTAGACAATCTAGAGGAAATGGATAAATTCCTAGAATCACACAACCTCTCAAGATTGAACCAGGAGGAAAGTGAAAGTCTGAACAGAACAACAATAAGCTCAGAAGTTGAGTCAGTAATAAAAAGTCTGCCAACTAAAAAGAGCCCTCAGACAGATGAATTCACAGCCAAATTCCACCAGATATACAAAGAAGAACTGGTATCAATCATATTGAAACTATTTCAAAAAATCAAGGAGGAGGATCTCCTCCCTAACTCATTTTATAAAGCCAGCATCCATCCTGATACCAAAATCTGGCAGAGACACAATGAAAAAAGAAAACTTCAGGCCAATATCCCTGATGAACATAGATACAAAAATCCTTAATAAAATATTAGCAAACCAAATTCAGCAGCACATCAAAAAGTTAATTCACCACAATCAAGTAGGCATTATTCCTGATATGCAAGGTTGGTTCAACATATGCAAATCAAAAATTGTGATTCACCACATAAACAGAATCAAAAACAAAAACCATATGATCACCTCAATAGATGCAAAACAAGCCTTCAATAAATTTTAACATCCCCCTCAACAGGGGCTAGGCATCAAAGGCACATACATCAAAATAATAAAATCCATAGCCAATATCATATTGAATGGGCAAAAGCTACAACCATTCCCCTTGAGAACTGGAATAAGAAAAGGATGCCCACTTTTACCATTCCTATTCAATGTGGTATTGGAAGTCCTAGCCAGAGCAATCAGGCAAGACAAAGAAATAAAAGGCATCCAAATAAGAAAAGAAGAAATCAACTTATTTCTTTTTGCTGATGATGTAATTCTATACGTAGAAAACCCAACAGGCTCCTGGAACTGATAATTGATCTCAGTAAAGTTTCAGGATACAAAGTCAATATACAGAAATCAGTGGCATTTCAATACACCAATAACATTCTAGCTGAAAGCCAAATCAAGAACACAATCCCATTTATAATAGCCATAAAAAATAAATACCTAGGAATATATCTAACCAAGGAGGTAAAAGATATCTATAAGAGGAATTACAAAATACTGCTGAAAGTAATGAATTTACACAAAAAATAGAAAAATATTCCATGCTCATTGATTGGAAGAATCAATATTGTTAAAATGGCCATACTTTCCAAAGTAATTTACAGATTAAATGTTATCCCTATCAAAACACCAATGTCATTTTTCAAGTAGAAAAAACTATTCTAAAATTCACATGGAACCAAAAAGGAGCCTGATTAGCCAAAGCAATCCTAAGCAAAAAGAACAAAGCCAGAGACATAATGTTACCCAACTTCACTAAAAGGCTACAGTAACCAAAACAGCATGGTATGGGTACAAAAACAGACTTATAGACCATTGTAACAGAATAGAGAACATGGAAATAAAGCCACACAGTTACAACCATCTGATCTTCAATGAACTTGACAAAAATAAGTGATGTGGAAAGGGCTTCCTATTCAATAAATGGTGCTGGAATAACTGGTTAACCATATGCAAAAGAATGAATCTGGACCCCTACATTTCACCATATATAAAACTCAACTCAAGATGGATTAAAGATTTAAATGTAATACCTCAAACTATAAAAGTCCTAAAGAAAATGTAGGAAATACCCTTCTCCATATGGTTTTGGTAAAGAATTTGTGGCTAAGTCACCAAAACCAATTGCGACAAAAACAAAAATTGACAAGTGGGACTTCATTAAACGAAAGAGCTTCTGCACAGCAAAATAAATTAACAATGGAGTAAACAGCCTACAGAAAATATTCACAAAGTATGTATTCAATAAAAGTCTACTATCCAGAATCTATAAGGAACTTAAATCAACAAGCAAACCCAAATAATCCAATTAAAAATAGGCAAAGGAGATGAAGAGATGCTTATCAAAAGAAGATGTACAAGTGGCTCACAAACATATTAACAAATGCTCAACATCACTAATCATCAGAGAAATGCAAATAAAAACCCACGAAGATACCATCTCACATCAGTCAGAATGGTGATTATTAAAAAGTGAAAAATAACAGATGCTGTTGAGGCTGCAGAGACAAGGTAATGCTTATATACTGTTTGTGGGAATGCAAATCAGTTCAGTCATTGTGGAAAGCAGTTTGGAGATTTCTAAAGGAACTTAAAACTGAACTATCATTCATTCCAGCAATCCCATTACTGGGTATATACCCAAAGGTAAATAAATTATTCTACCAAAAAGACACATGCTCTTCTATGTTCATGGCTGCACTATTCACAATAGCAAAGACAGGGAATCAACCTATGTGCCCATCAATGGTGGATTGGATAAAGAAAATTTGGTTCGCATACACGATGAAATACAGTGCAGCCATAAAAATATTGTGTCCTTTGCGCAACATGGATGCACTTTGAGGTCATTATCCTAAGTGAATTAACACAGGAACAGAAAACCAAATTACAGCATGTTCTCACTTATAAGTGAGAACTAAACTTTGAATACACACGGACATAAAGATGAGAACAATAGACACTGGGGACTGCTAGAACAGAGAAGGGAGTGAAGGGGTGTGGGATGAAAAACCACCTATTGGGTACTATGCTCACTACCTGGGTGACAGGACCATCTGTACCCCAAACCTCACCATCACACAACATACCTATGTAACAAACGTGCACTGGTGCCCCCTGAATCCAGAATTTTAAAAAAGAAAAAGTAAAGAAGGATAAAGGGGTTACAAAGAGGGTTGAGATGGGGAGAAAAGATTGCTCTTTTACAAAAGGAGGCCAGGAAAGGCCACTTTGACATTGGGGCAGAGTCCTGAAAGAAATGAGGAGTCATGCAGATTTCTAGAGAAAGACACTCATGTTTCAAGGAACAGGAGGTATGCCAGAGTAGAGCATGGCAGAGTATAGGACAGTGGTGCAGGAGATGAGTTCAGGCAGCCAGTTAAGTAGAGTCATGCAGGCCACTTTAAGGGCTTTGGTTCTTATTCCAAGTCAGATGAAGAGACATTAAGGATTTTGAGCAGAGGAATGGTAGGATCAACATAGTTGCTTACTGGAATAGGGTATAGGTGGAAGCAAGCAGATAGGAATCTATTGCAATAGTCTGGGGAAGAAGTAAAAACTGTCTTTGAATTTTGGTGATCCAGCTTTAGTATCCCTTAGAAATGCTCAGGACCAGAAGTGTTTCAGGTTTGGGATTTTTTCAGATTTGGGAATATTTGCATTTATATACTTACTAGTTGAGCATCCATAATCTGAAAATTCAAGATCCGAAATGCTCCAGTGAGCATTTCCTCTGAGAATCATGTTGGTGTTCAAAAAATTTTGGATTTTGGTGCATTTCAGATTTTGGATTTTTGAATTAGGGATACTCAACTGTAGTAGTAAAAATAACTAGAGTTTGAATCTGGATCTATTTTGAAGACAGAACTAACAGGATTTGCTGATGAATTGCCTGGTGGTAGTGTAGAAGAAAGAGTTCTGCATGAGGAACATAAAATCCTGAGTTATGGTCTCTCCTGCTACTATTTGGTCGTGGATTTGGGGACTTAATCCACCTGTAAAATGGGGTCACCTTATCTTCTTGCTTGGAGTTAGACAGCCAAGTCAAATGGTCTCTTTATGTGCCTTCGGTACTAAGATCTATAAATTTGGTTTAGTACATGCCTCAAAATTAGCACTCTCTTACCTACTCTTTTGTATTACTCACTATAGTTTCATGTAAAGATTGTAGCTTTCCCACCACATTATAAAGGAGGATAATCTAACAGACCTTGTCTAATACTTCTATATATCATTCAATATTCACTTATCAACTGATTGAGAACAACCAATTCTCAAATAATAACTCTAGGTGAATAATAGTGTTGCATTCAGTTTGCTAATAGACTTTGTAATTCTTCACCCCCTCCCCCAACTTATTTTATTTTTCTTGTGGGTCGTTAAATTTAGTGCTTAAGAACAGGCCCCAGTTTCAAAGAGTGATAAAGGGAAGGGAAAGAAGAAGGACTTCCAATTCGATTGTTGCTATGTTGAGATGTAGATTCATTAAGAAAGGCTTAGCAAAGAAGATGAAAGTTTGGCATTGAAAGGCAACTTTAAAGGAGAGGTAAGATTCTGCAAGATGATGAAGGGAATGAAAGGCACCCCAGGGAGAAAAAGTTGCATTAGCTTGGAAGAGCACAGTGTGGAAAAATAACAATTACCTACATTGGAGCATGGCATGTTAAGGATAAAGGAGATAGAAGAATGGAGAGGTAAGGTAGAAGCTGGAAAGACAAGTGGCATCTAGCTTATGACAGGCCTTACATGTTGTTCTAAAGAGTTGATCTTACCAAGGAGAAAATAGGAAGTTATCTCTAGAACACAATTGCTATATTAACAGCTCCTCATGTCAGTCTTTTTCTCCATTGTATTCCTAGTGTCCATGACATGCTTGGTATATATTATGTTCAACAGATAGCTACTGAATGAATCTTTATTTTTAAACAGAATAATATATTCAGATGTATATTTTAGAAAATAACTAGTGGCAGTGATAATAAGGGATTGAGAAGTGAAAGAGACCAGAGGTAGGGAGAACAATTAGTTGATTATTGATAGTCGGGGTGAGACTAAATAGGCCAATCATACAATGATTTTTATTAAAATCTACAAAAATCTTGTTGAATAGAATTAAAATAATTGAATGCTAATAACAACTATATTTTCTTTAAAAATATTAACACACAGGGGTGTTCAATAAATATTTGTAAAATTAAGGTAGAAAAGGCATTAATTAATTCTACATTATCTAATCTGCTTTGTTTGCTGAGAGGTCAATGATAATAACATCAAATTTGCTATAACTGATTAGTTTTTACTTTAGAGAATAAAGTTTTCTATGATATATGCAAAATAGTTATCTCCTGCAGTGGTGGCTGGTTTACATAAACTTTATTTACTAGCTGATGTCAAAATCATAAAACAGCAAAAGGCAAGAAGATAAGGGGGGTATTTATTGAAAATGTTAAGGAAGTAAAGGATGAGAGGCTGAGGCAGGAAGATTGCTTGAGGCCAGGAGTTCAAGACCAGCCTGAGCAACATAGCGAGACCCTGTCTCTAAAATAAAAAAAATTAGCTTGGAATGATGGCACTATTTGGAGGCTGAGGTGGGAGGATTCCTTGAGCCCAGGAGGTTGAGGCTGCAGTGAGCTATGATTACATCACTGCACCCCAGCCCAGGTGAAAGAGCAGAAAAGGATGCAGGACATGGAGGAATTCCTTTACAACAAAAAGAATTTTCAATAAGGGCTAGAGAATGAGTAAGAAAGGGGAGTCCTGGTCCAGAAAGAGTAAGAACCTAGAAAAAAAGGAATGAGAATAAGGGAGAAGACAGGAGATGAGACAAAGAGAACAAAAGAGGTCAAAACTCAGAGAGAGAAAGGACTCCAAATGGCAGCAAATATTCATCTTACACACACACACACAAGGATCTTCATGTAACTGGGGGATAGATGCTGGTGGTGCCCCCCGCCCCTCAGAAAAGAATTAGGCCTAGTTTTAAATCCTGGGTAACTTAGTGAAGCCCTCTGAGCCTTGCCTTTCTTATGTGTAAAAAAGGTATAACAATTCCAACCTTCCATGGTTTTTATAAGGATTAAATGAGATGATGCATATAAAGTACAACGTACATAATAAGTGCCTAGCCCATATACCTATTAATTCCATCAGGGAGAAGGCAAAGGGCTATTTCTATAAGAAAAAGGTCTTGGGTAAGGTAAACCTGAGATAATAGTCTGAAAGAGGAATTTCAGCATTTGTCACTTTGGAAGCAGAGCAGAATCATACCGAATGATGATATTTACTTATTCCTTGGTACCCCTTATTGCACTGATTTAGACAGATATTTGATGACCATTCCAGGATTGTCATGAAAATCTTAAAAGACAGCAAACAATTAAAAAAGCCTAAAAGTGGTTACAAGGAATTAGAACTGGCTACATAATTTGTGGAGCCAAGTACAAAACGAAAATGTGGAACCCCTTGTTAAAAAAGTATTGAGAATTTCGGCCAGGTGCGGTGGCTCATGCCTGTAATCCCAGCACTTTGGGAGGCCAAGGCGGGCAGATCACGAGGTCAGGAGATGGAGACCATCCTGACTAACACAGTGAAACCCCGTCTCCACTAAACGTACAAAAAAATTGGCTGGGCATGACGGTGGGCGTCTGTAGTCCCAGCTACTTGGCTACTCAGGAGGCTGAAGCAGGAGAATGGCATGAACCCGGAAGGTGGAAGTTGCAGTGAGCCGAGATTATGCCACTGCACTCCAGCCTGGGCAACAGAGTGAGACTCCATCTCAAAAAAAAAAAAAAAAGAAGAATTTCAAGACCGTAAGACTGTGACAGCAGCTTATTAAAGCAAGTAACAGGGCCCTGGTGAGCTCAGAGCCCCATGTGACTACACAGGTTATAAGGCCATGAAGTGGCCCTGCAAGGAGTACACCATGTTGGCATTCAGGTGGTCAAGTTCATGTGTTAAGACTCTAATAGCACAAGCATGGCACCCTTGGTAATGAGTATTCTAGAAACATGTCACTTAATTGTGAAAGTCTGGGGGTCTGGAAGATACTTGAAATAAAGCTGCTAGTCACAGAGCCACCTGGCCCTGAAATACTGGTTGATTGCTAATTGACATTAGAAGGGTTGGCACCTAGTGGAGACCTATATGAAATGTAATAATTTTTTCCTCTTTGATTTTTTCACATTTCAGTTAATTAACTCCTACTTGAAGACAAAAAGTAACCCACTGGCTTAATTTAAAAAAAAAAAAAGGTTGGGCGTGGTGGCTCACGCCTGTAATCCCAGCACTTTGGGAGGCCGAGGTGGGCAGATCACGAGGTCAGGAGATTGAGACCATCCTGGTTAACACGGTGAAACCCCATCTCCACTAAAAATACAAAAAATTAGCCGGGCGTGGTGGCAGGCGCCTGTGGTCCCAGCTCCTCAGGAGGCTGAGGCAGGAGAATGGCCTGAACCC
This sequence comes from Mandrillus leucophaeus, assembly GCF_000951045.1. NCBI lineage: Eukaryota > Metazoa > Chordata > Mammalia > Primates > Cercopithecidae > Mandrillus > Mandrillus leucophaeus. Next base: position 4,141,750 of record NW_012099987.1, read on the forward strand.
GGGAGGCGGAGCTTGCAGTGAGCTGAGCTTGCGCCACTGCACTCCAGCCTGGGCGATAGAGCAAGACTCTGTCTCAAAAAAAACAAAAACAAACAAACAAAAAAACAACCTTCTACAATATGTAAAACTTTTATTTTGGATCCCCTGAAGTAGGTACACCTCTACCTAACTGGAGGAACACAGCCATTTCCCCCCAAATCCAACATGTCTTAATGGGTATACTAAAGGCAGTCTCAGCCTTGGGAAAACTGGTTCCATTTAAAGGGATAAGCTTGTTTTAGCACTCCCAGTTTTCATCTCCCTTTCACTGTCCTTCTAGTAAATGCTCAGAAAAAGACAATGCCTCTTAGAAAAAGTATCCTATATGGTCATGTTTTTCAATATTTTAAACCTACCACAGATAAAAAGATATAAACAGCAAATATCCTTGGTTATTGCTCTTTCCCTGCTACCTTCATTTTCCAATCTTCTTCCTGTTTCTCTGCTCCTTTATTTTCTTCTACTTCATCTCCCTATTTACTTATATCCAATGCAAATGTAATACCTGATTACAAAGTGCCTCATTCTGCCATCACAAAATTGATTACACAGTAGACTAATCTTGTTTCTAGTCTACTTACAGATGCTTCACTTATCTGCTTGGGTAGAATATGAAAAATCAGCACCAACATCATTATTATAGTGATACTTGACATTATTGATCTTGTTTCTATTTAGAATAGAATAGTATTTAGAACTAAAATGCACTCTAGAGATGACTCAGCTTAAACATCTAATTTGACAGATTAGAAACAACCTCAGAGATAAACTTGCCAGAGGTAAACTCAGGGGCAGGTGGAGAGCAGGATTGGCAGAAGTCAATAAACCATACCATGAGACTGAACAGAAGGAGCATAGAGCCTGCCACACAGCAGGTTCTCAATTAAATATATTTCCAATCAAGTAAAGAAATGAAAGAAGACATGAAATTCTAGAAATTTAAGTTCTAGAAAATACTTTGCTACTGACTAAATATATTATAATAAAGACAACATACTGATTAAATTATTTCACTTTTTTTCACTTCTATTTTATCATCTACAAAATGCAGTTGACCCTTGAATAACATGGGTTTGAACTGTGTGGTTCCACTTATATGTGGCCTTTTTGTTTCAATAAAAATTATACTGAGTTCACCTGCCTCTCCTGCCTCTCCTACCTCCTCCTCCAGCTGTTCTGCCTCTGCCACTCCTGAGACAAGACCAACTCTTCCCCTTCCTCTTCCTCAGCCTACTGAATGTGAGTACAAGATAAAGACTTTTATGATGATCCACTTCCACTTAATGAATAATAAATATATTTTCTCTTCCTTATGATTTTCTTAATAACATTTTCTTTCCTGTAGCTTGCTTTATTGTAAGAATACAGTATAAAACACATAAAAAATATGTGTTAATCAACCATTTATGTAATCAGTAATGCTTCTAGTCATTGAAAGTTAAGTTCTTGGGAAGCCAAAATGTCTTTGCAGATTTTTGACTGTGCAGGGGATGGTTCCCCCAATCCCTGTGTTGTTTAAGGGTCAACTGTAGAATAATAATATTGCTGTGACCAAAAGCATAGCTCCAGGAACAATATGCTTAATACATGTGCTATGACATAATTTTTATTAATTAAATAATATAACTTTGACCAGACTGCTGGAAAGTTGAAAAGTATTGTATTTAAGTTTATTCTTTTTATGGGAAATCTTTTTTTTTTTTTTTGAGATGGAGGCTCACTCTGTTGCCCAGGGCTGGAGTGCAATGGCATGATCTCGGCTCACTGCAACCTCTGCCTCCTGGGTTCAAGCGATTCTCCTACCTCAGCCTCCTGAGTAGCTGGGATTACAGGCACGCACCACCACGTCCAGCTAATTTTTGTATTTTTAGTAGAGACAGGGTTTCACCATGTTGGTCAGGCTGATCTCGAACTCCTTACCTCGTGATCCACCCACCTCGGCCTCCCAAAGTGCTGGGATTACAGGTGTGAGTCACCATGCCCGGCCTTTATGGGAGATCTTTAAACCTTCTTGTAATCTAAAACTATGGGCTTGAAACTTTTTGTATTTTGTGCTCAGGAGCAAGTTGTGATATAGGATAGACCTAGAGTTGTCTCCCCATAGCACTATTAAGGGTGTTCTTCAGGAAAAAAGTATGCATTTTACAGTGTGATCAGGAAAGTTATCTTAAAAGCAATCCTTAATTATCATCATCCCACTTCCTTCCCAAAAGAAACAGATTCAGACTCAACATTTATTGATGGTTTCCCAGTTACAATGATCTGTGTTAGATATTAGATTGCCTTTTTCTGTGGGTTAGAAATTGTGGCAATTTCACATGGTTTAGCATAATTCTTTAACATATCTTTTTTCTCTTACAATTATTCTATGAGGTAGGTGATACTAGTCTAATTTTATAAGTTAAGAAATAAAAGCTCAGATAAATTAAACTGACTTGCCTAAAGCCCCACAACTGATAAGTAGTTGGGGACCTAGAAGTTAGCAGTGTGGTATGAGGCTATGAGGGCAGGAGGAAGTGATGCTCAAACCTAGTTCCTTTGTTTTGTTTTGTTTTTTTTCCTGCACCTTTTAAGTTCTGGGGTACATGTGCAGGATGTGCATGTTTGTTACATGGGTAAACATGTGCCACGGTAGTTTGCTGCACAGATCATCCATTAACTAGGCATTAAACCTAGCATCCATTAGCTATTCTTCCTGATGCTCTCCGTCCCCCACCGCCCCTCACAGGCCCCAATGTGTGTTGTTCCCCGCATGTGTCCACATGCTCTCACTGTTCAGGTCCTACTTTATAAGAACATGTGGTATTTGGTTTTCTGTTCCTGTGTTGGTTTGCTGAGGATAATGGCTTCCAGCTCCATCCATGTCCCTGCAAAGGACATGATCTCATTCCTTTTAATGGCTGCATAGTATTACATGGTGTATATGTACCACATTTTCTTTATCTAGTCTATCATTGTTGGGTTCATTCCATGTCTTTGCTATTGTGAATAGTGCTGCAATGAACATACGTGTGCATGTATCTTTACAACAGAATGATTTATATTCCTTTGGGTATATACGCAGTAATGGGTTGGCTGGGTCAAATGCTATTTCTGCTTCTAGATCTTTGAGGAATTGTCACACTGTCTTCTACAATGTTTGAACTAATTTACACTCCTACCAACAGTGTAAAAGTGTTTCTTTTTCTCTGCATCCTTGCCAAAATCTGTTGTTTCTTGACTTTTTAATAATTGCCATTCTGACTGACGTGAGATGGTATCTCATTGTGGTTTTTATTTGCATTTCTCTAGTAATCAGTGATGCTGAGCTTTTTAAAACATGTTTGTTGGCCACATGAATGTCTTCTTGTGATATGTGTCTGTTCATGTCCAAACCTAGTTCTTAATATAGGGTATTTAGATTCCTTATGAAGTCCATGGATGGGCTCTTGGTATCCACAAAAACCTTGAGCTCTTTGTAAAATTGTGTATATGTGTGTCTATTTCTGCACATACACTAATGCATTTTTCTAAGATCAATACTTTTAATCAGAATTGTAACAGAATTGACTACCTTAAAGTATTTTAAACCCCAAAAATGTAGCATTAGGGTTTCGGCTCACATGGTAAAGGGCAAGGATCTGAGAAATCTCTTATGTCCTGGAGGTCTTTCCTGGGATTTCAAGTCTCACCAGTCCACAGTCTGCCCACTCATTTGGCTGAGTCAGCTGGTTTTCTCAAGCATTGAAAGATTGCGAGTAGTGGTGATGCTACTGATTGTTCCCTGCCTGGAACAAAGGCTTTGTGCCCCACTTATGGCAAAACTCAGCTCTTGGTGCAATGAAAACCCCCAACATGTCACCAGGAAATCACTATCCCTTCACTCAGGCATGCCAAATATCCAAAAAGGAGGGGCATCGTCCAAACCCACCACGCCAGCTCCCTTCTTGCTCCCCTTAAAGCTTGTGAGGCTAACCTCAAATTCACAAAATTACCTACACAGAACAGGAAATGCAAATATTGAAGTGCTCATAATGTTTGACCATATTTTTCATGTGATTCACATTAAAGCACTGGAAAAGCTATACTAATTATACACAATATACATGAATAAAAATTACATGACTTTTGAATTCCTTGACTTCTATAGGCCAAGTACAGAACTTTAACAGAAGTGGTTGCTGTTGGTAGTTCTTTCATGTTACCCTTAACTGTGTTGCTTTTTATTTAGATGAAATGAAGTGGCAAGGAAGAGAAAAAGGGGAAAAAGTGACAGGAAACAGCTATCCACCTTCGTACCAAAATACTAGCAGAAAACCACAGTGATGCTGCCATCTAACAACACTATATTTTGTTTAGGAAACTCTCTGATCCCAGAAACAGTCATGTAACTCTAGACAATAACGGAATTACATCTTACACAAGCTCAAAATCCTCCTCCAGAGCTTCTAATGACATTTGTCTATTTTTGCTTTTATGCTTTCCTGAGCTGTCCCATGGGTTGTTCTTCTGAAACAAGCCAAGAGTTTCAAAGAAGATAATGATGGTGGTGATGGCGGGCACAGACGTGTAACATAATTTATCAGGCCCTCCAGTTTCAGCTGCCATAAATTTGGGAGATGGGATAAGAGTGCTTGACCATTTCTCATCAAGGAGAGGAGAAAGTGAGCACTTTTCCTAAGGAGAACAAATGTCTGTCAGAGTAAATGATTCATGCAAAGCACTCAGCCCTTTCTCTAATGACAGTAGCTGGGCTCACTCTCAATTTGTCATCAAGACCTCAGTCATTTCTAAGCTTCTTAAGAGGAAAAATGTAAACAGTTCTTGAAATCACACAGGTGCATTCAATTTTATTCTGTAAACCTTTAAAAGGTGAGTATCTCTTGCTTAATTTTTCCAGAAAAAAAAAGATAACTACTAATGATAACTCATACTGAGCTCAAGTTTGAAAAGTGTTGCTTACAAAGATCACCTGAGATGAGGAAGTAGACTATATTACCAGAAATTGGGGGTGACTTTGAATATCTGCATGAGTTTCCCAGACGCTATAAGGTATAATTTGCCCCTGAAATCAGCGTTCTGAGGGTGGTAAATATAAAGATGGTTCCATAAGATCCTGGGTTCCAGTCATCTGTGAGGTTGCCAGTGACTGTAATCCTAGAATGCAAACTCCCAAATGAGTAACTGTCTGTAATCTGAGGAATACAATCAAACAGACATGTTCACTGCACAGAGTAGGCCAGAAAGTCAAACATCTACACTGAGATAATACAGCTCTCAAAGGGATCAAATGACACTAGAGACAAATGTATCAAGTTGTTGTGGCAACTGATCCAAAGTGTGGTCCAGCTGTTACCAGTCTGTTTTCCCAACATCAGAGGCTATTCACTCAAGGCAAACCATAAAAATACCTCTTTGCTCATAAAAAAAGACATTCCCTGTCTCATACACCAGATTGTTCATCTCCTCAGGCCATAGTCTGCCTTTCCCCATTTGCTCTTGTCTTCTGCTCATCAGAGCAGAATTTTAGGAGAATACTGCCAACAATTACACTTAGGTTCCCAAATTCAACAGAAAGGCAGGTTACCTGAAGAGAGCAGGGGAGCATGTGACTTATCCACCCACAGCCACACACAAACTCAATTATCATCTTCCTGTCCTTCTTCTTTGGACTAGGTGTTTATACTCAGCCTGTCTGGGCAAATGCTTTCAAAGTACATTCAAGTGGGAGCTGACTGGTTTCTTGTATGTTTTTTTCCTGTAAAACAGATTATGAAATATACCTATTAAAAATGAGTAGTGAGGGAAATAGTGCAGGGGAAAAAGCATGAACTCCGCTCCGTAAACAGACCTCAGTTAAATCCTGGACCACCATTTACTACCTGTGAGTACTTAGATAAGTTATGCACTCTCTCTAAAGCATACTTACCCCACAGGAGGAATATAGTGTTAATGATATTTGTCTTGCTAGGGAAGTTCTTTTCAACTTCATGTGCATATGAAATACCTGGGGAATCTTATTAAAATACAGATTTCTACTCAGTAGGTCCAGGTTGGGGCTTAAGAGTCCCCCTTTTTAGAAACTCCCAGGTCATGCGGATGCTGCTGGTCTGGACCACACTTTAACACCAAGGTAGGAAGGTCTTTCAAGGATGTAACTTTATATAAAGAAGCTATAACAATATTTGGCACATGGAAGGCTTTCAATTAATGTTATTTCTTACCTTTTATTTTCATCATCCTCACTCCCATACTGTATATTACACAAAACACTAATGTGCATGCAAGGACTTCTATTTCTCTGAGGATATGCACTTTAAGACAGCAAAATAGAATTCCAATTACATAAAACCTCCCCACTCTTTTATTCCAAAATGAAGAGAGGAATGGAAAAGAAAGATGGCTAGCTTGGTTGGGAATAATGGAAAGTCCTCCCTAGAAAGTGGCTATGCTTTTAACAGTAGCAGCCTTTCAGATAAAAAGCACTGAGAACTTGATAAAAGCAACTGAAGACATGAGAACAGTAGTCACATCTTACATTTAGCTTTCGGAAAATTCTTAATGTAACATAGTTTACACCATTGACATGGCTCTTGCCAAGGAAGAAAGTAATTCAGAAATAATAAATGTTTTCATCTCAAGATTGCGTGTATAAAAGTCAAAAATACATAGAGAAGAAAATAGCCAGGCACGGGGACTCATGTCTGTAATCCCAGCACTTTGGGAGGCTGAGGTCGACAGATCACCTGAGGTCAGGAGTTCGAGACTAGCCTGGCCAACATGGTGAAACCCTCTCTCTATTAAAAATACACTAAAAAAAAAAATAGCCAGGTGTGGTGGTGCGGGCCTGTAATCTCAGCTACTTGGGAGGCTGAGGCAAGAGAACCACTTGAACCTGGGAGGTGGAGGCTGCAGTGAGCTGAGATCACACCAGTGCACTCCACCCTGGGAGACAGAGAAGAAAATAGCAAATTCAAAGAGCCACCACTACATGAATGTGTTCTATGGATCATTTTAAAGATTCTACAACATACTAAGCATTTAGAAATGTGACTTTCATAACAATGATAATTAATAATTATAAAAAAAACTTATTAAACACTTGGGATTGCACATATGATACTAAATGCTTTACATGCATCATCTCATTTCTCTTCACAATAACACTGTGTATTGGGAACTGTTATGACACCTAAAACCCTCTCTCACCTTGAAGCCTTCTATCTAGCTGCTCCCTCTGCCTGGAACATACTTTCGTAAGGTGTCTGCTTAGCTACCTCTCTCACTTCTTTTACATCTGTGTTCAGATCTCACCTTCTAAAAGATCACTCTATTTTACAAATGTGAAAGCTGAGATACAGTGCAGTAAATGACTTGTCCAAGATAAATATGTATTGGAGCCAGAATTCAAAACCAGATAGTCTGACTCCAGACTACTGCAATACTTGTGTAACAGAGGAATAAAGAAAGCAAGGGGCTGGACACAGTGGCTCACACCTCTAATCCCAGCACAAGAGGGAGGCCAAGGCGGGAGGACTGCTTGAACCCAGGAGTTTGAGACCAGCCTAAGCAACACAGTGAGATCCCTGTCTACACACACACACACACACACACACACACACACACACACACACAATAACCAGCCATGGTGGCACACACCTGTCATCTCAGCTACTTGGGAGGCTGAGGTGGGAGGATAACTTAAGCCCAGGAGGTTGGGCTTTATAATAGTTACATAGTTACAGTGTTACAGTGTAAAACTACTTTTACATAGTTACAGTGAACTATGATTATGCTACTGCCACTACACTCCAGCATGGGTGACAGAATAAGACCCTTATCTAAGAAAGCAAGCCAGACAGAAAGAAAGAGAGAAAGAGAGAGTTAGCCTGTATTTCCAGAACTTTGCTGAGGTGGGAGGATTGCATGAACCCAGGAGTTTGAAAACAGTCTGGGAATTTTTTTTGCAGAGATATCAAGACCCATCCCTACAAACATTTTTTTAAAAATTAGCTGGTGCAGTGGTGCATACCTGTAGTTCCAGCTACTCTGGAAGCTGAGGTGGGAGGTTTGCTTGAGCCCGGGAGATCGAGGCTACAGTGAGCTTTGATTGTGCCACTGCCTGGGTGACAGAGCAAAATGCTGCCTCGAAAAGAAAAAAAAAAGGAAGTGAAGGGCAGATTGGGGATTTCATGCCTAGTAAGTCTTTAACAATAGCCCTTTCAATATCCATACATTTAACAGATGCCCCTGATATAATGTATAACAATGTGCTTGGGAAGCTTTAATGAGTGGTCAGTGTTATTAACTATGTGCAAGGTCCTAAACCAGTTTCTCAAACTTTCCCTCCTTAGGCAGGGAGATACCTGTGAACTGAACTGGAGGTTGCTCAGACTGTTGTTCAGAGTTTTAAACACTGTACAGCCCTCCAGCCTTACTCTTCAAGTAAAATCCAGAAAGATGCAACTTTGTTTATCCCATGGCTTTGAATACTTGCTGGACCTACATCTAGGTCTCCATGAAATACTGCTCCCTTTTGGGGAGTACAGCCCCAGGCCCTTCTAGAAAGAATCATTACAATTTCTTAAGGCCACTATCTTAGTCAATGAGCCAGAAGAAATCAATTAGCTCATGAGGCAGGATCTTTCTCCTTTGGCTAGCTGATGATCTGCAGTGAACTAACTGGGCAAGAATCTGAAGAAAGAAAAGGAGGTAAAAGGGCTGAGATATTTGGCACGGGAGTGTAGAGGAGAGGATTCATGTAAAACACTGTTCACTGACTGAGGGGGTCACTATGAGGGGACCCCCCAGAGATCTAGGCCACGAGACTCTACATTTAGATATGGAGCTTAGGTCCAAGGGAGTTAGAGAGCATAAAGTTCAAGTTTTCGCTCCCTGGCTGTGTTTTGGATATTATTGTGCATGCATAGTATTCTCTTTCTTAAATAACTCTTTTTGCTTCTTTAACCTTCTTTTAGAAAGCTATCTTTTTCTTTCTGTTCCATTTTTTCTCTTTTTTTTTTTCAGCTAAGTTCCATATGTCATTAATGGTTCCCTTTCCTCCTTATCCTTTCCTTTTTAAATCCTCTGCAGCAGACATTTGTCTATGTCTAGACAAATGTCTAGTCATAGTTCTGTCTGGAGCCCATGAGAATTTTCTCACTATGGAGTCCTTACTTCCTCCACCAGGAGCACCTCTCCCTTTCTGCCATCTCTTTCAGGAGAAAGAAAATAAGCTGTACTTGTAGAAGTGGGCACTAGAGGGAGAAACTCCTTGCTAACTAAGCTTCCTGGGATGAGGGATCTTGCGTCTTTCTGCTCCCTTGTCTATTCATAACATCTATCACCTTCACATAGTAGGTGCTCAGTAACTATCTTTTGAATGAATTAATAAATAAAAAGTAACAGAATCATGCAGTTTCCTCCTTTGGCTGAAATGGCCATAGGCAAAAGCCTTGTAGCATCTGTAGAATGTATAAAAATGCTCAGAAATATGGGCTAAACATCTGTCTATTCTACAGTGAGACACTTTCATAAATACAGAGAGATTGTGAGGGATCTAGAAAAAAAGAAGGAAACTCACATTTTATGAGGGCTCAATGTATTATATGTACTAAGCCAAACACTTTTCATATGTTACCTTATTTAGTCTTCATGATAGTTTTGTGAGGTGGGCATTATTAACCCCACTTAATAGACAGGAAAACTGAGCTCTGAAGGATTTATTTTTTCTCAAGGCAACAAATCTACTAAAGGTCAGAGGGATTCTGACCAGGCTTATTTGACTTGAAAGACCTTGTTGTTTCTACCAAATCATACTATACAAGAGATAGATAATCTATACTGGAGACAGATAACCTCTAAAAATTATGGTGGATTTTTCACAAAAAAATCGTGATGGATTTCTTTAGCTTTTCTTTTCAAGCAGAATTTTTGCTTAACAAGTCATTCTAATGTCCCATTACCCTTGGAAATGTTCATGAATTTCCAATAGATGCTATTAGCAGAGTCATTTTGCTTACGTTTACTTATATGGTGGGATAATTCTTAGCTGCTCTTGCAATGACTTTTGAAAATGTTCATTTCTAGACTTTAAACATAGCTAAAAATCTAAATTATGTTCATTTTTAGGCTTTAAACAGCTAAAAATCTAAATTATCAAATTGATCTCTTTAAGCCTACAGCTGTAGTATATCCACCATATTTTGTTTTTCTTCAACAGCAGAAGTGAAGAATGATGAATATAAGTGTGGGCTAAGACCAAAGAGAGAAAAAGTGCTGACTTTTATATAAAGAACAATGTATTGAAAATTAGATGACTTGAAACTATGACTTTCAGTATAAAGGGCAGGAATTCTCTAAAGGACAATGACCAGGACAATTTTTCTTACATTTTTTCCCCCATCCACATGTCAGAAAAGAAGCTACTGAAGAAAGTTTTATGCCAAAAACTGTGGTGATGGATGTCTTCTGAGAAATCAGATCCAGGCAGCCATCTTCTGTGGTAGTGGTGCTCAAGCTTTAATGCACATCAGAATCACCTGGAGGGCAATTAAAACAGACTGCAGGGTCCCATTCCCGAAGTTTCTATTGCAGCAGGGCTGGGATGGGGCCTGAAAATCTGCATTTCTCACAGGTTCTCAGATGATGCTGATCTAGAAACTACACTCCATGGAGTGGAAGCACCCGGGCGTTACTGTGCTGAGTCAGGTGGCTCCAGGGCAGTCGTAGTTCAGACTCACCTAACGAACTTCTTAAAAATACTGATGTCTTGATCACACAGACAGAAATTTTGTTTTGTTTTTCACTTCTTTTGGTCTCTGGTGGAGGTTCTTAAAAATTTTTTTGGTCTCTGGTGGGAGCGAGGCACTGGGAACATCTGAGTTTGGCTAACTCAATAAATATTAAAAATTAATTTCATATTTTTTGGAGATAAAATTTTAATTTGCCTTATTAAAAATAATCCTAGAGAGAGAAAAAAGTGCAGAAAGTAGGATTTCAGTTTAAAATGGTGGTTTAAGCACAGGCATTTACTAAAGCTGTCTCCCCAAACACCACTAAAACAATAGTAACAGAACCAAAACAAACAAACAAACAAAAACCCCAGGGCATTAGCTCACAAGGTCTAAAAGAAGTGGGCAAGAAAAACAGCAATGAAAATGTTGGTATTAGAAAACAGAAGGAAGAGTGGTAACTATCTTAGCTGACCAGAGAAAGCTGAATTATACACCTGTGATGAGGGAAGTCTAAAAGCGGCTGATTCTTGTGACAGAACCCCACAAAATCTCAGGAGCTGGAAATACCATGTGTCTTTGAGAATGAGGGGCTGCGTGGACTGAAACAGGAGAAACAAGAAGCAGTTGGACCTGCAGATCCCCATCCTCACTCCACATCAGCAATTCTCCAGGGAATGCTCCAGGGACTCTTGGAGGTCCCTAAGACCCCTTTGGTAGTCCTGGAGATCAAAACTATTTTCATAACAATACTAAGACATTATTTGTCTTTTTCATTCTCACCTCTCACAAGTGTACAGTGGCATTTTCTAGAGTCCATGTGACATGCGACAATGTCATTGCTCTGACAATTAATGGAATGTATGCTTGTATATCCTTGTTTTCTAGGCTTTTCTAAGGTATGGTTTTGGAGTATACATATGTATGTTTTCAAAGGTCGACTCAGTTTGCTCTCAATACTTTCTACTGTGTTTTTTTAATAAGCTATTTTTATACCTGCTATAACCAGTATAAGCTCATAAACATCCAATAAGTTATTTTGAAATCTTAATGTTTTTCTTGTGCCTACATGGAAATAAGAACACTTTGTGGGATTATTTTAGGTTTTGTTTTCTGAGAAATAGGGTCTTGCTCTCTTGCCCAGGATGGAGTACAGTGGTGTAATCATAGCTCACTATATAACCTCCAACTTCTGGGCTCCAGAAGTCCTCTTGCCTCAGTGACCTGTGTAGCTAGAACTACATGCACGCCACTACACCCAGCTAATTTTTTTTTATTGTTTTTGTAAAGATGGGGTCTCCCTATGTTGCCCAGGCTAGTCTCAAACCCCTTGACTCAAGAAATCCTCCTGCCACGGCCTCCCAAAGTGCTGGAATTAACAGGCATGGGCCAGTGGGCCCAGCCATGTTATTTTGTCTTCCAATAACATTTAAAAATTTTTTGAAAACTGATTTTTAAATTTAGAAAAGCATCTTAGAGGGTAAGTTATTGTGCTGCATTGACTGGAAAAATACACAAAGTAGCTCAGAGATTAAAAGAGCTTTGTACAGTTGATATTGCTGAATGCCCATTGGATGAAAAGTCATTAAAAGGAATCATACTCAGTGGCACGTCCCAACAATTCAATAACTTGTTAAATGAAATATTTAGTTGCAAACATGAAGACAAAGTTAATATCTTGTTAGTAAAAGTGTACTTTTGCCTTACAAATGGATAAATCTATACACATAGTTTTTGTTTTTCTTGTATCAGCACTATCATTGATCAAGATCTTTTATGTGAATGCCTGGAAATAAATACAAGTGATGATGAAATATATAAAGTGTTAAATCATTTATTTGACTCTCATAGTTTGTATTGGAAAAACTATGTTAACACTTGGACTGACTGTTTAAAGCAATAGTGGATAAAACTGCTGGTACCTTAGCACAAATCAAGTCAGGAACTTCAAACTGTACTGGTAGTCACTGTCACATACTTGAAATAAAACAAAAATGTCACTTTCATTTAAGAATGTCCTTGATAAAGTAATTAAAGTTAATTTTATTGAGTACACATATAAAAAATTCTGTGTAACTAAATGGGAAAATACACATACTTTGCTCCATTAGCAAAATATGGTTGTTGTCTTGAGGAAAAGCACTTGTACGATTGAGCTGCAAACTGAATTGGTCATTTGTTATTTTTATTTTTTTGAGACAGGATCACTCTGTCATCCAGGCTGGAGATCAGAGGCATGATCTTGGCTCACTGTAATCTCCACTTCCTGGGCTCAAGCAATTTTCCCATCTCAACCCCCAGAGTAACTGGGACTACAGGTGCATGCCACCATGCCCAGCTATTTTTTGTATTTTTAGTAGAGATGGGGTTTCTCTACTAAGAGATGTTGGTCAGGCTGGTCTCAAACTCCTGGGGTCAAGTGATCTACCCACCTCAGCCTTCCAAAGTGCTGGGATTACAGGCGTGAACCACCACGTCTGTCCCTGAATTGGCCATTTTTTAAAATGGAATAACTTTTACACCTGAAACAATTAAAGAGAAATTATTTAGAGTTAGGCTTTTGAAAGACATTTTCTCAAAAATGAACAAAGTGAGCTTGTCGAGAAAAACATCTGATAAAACCTGTGGCTGATTATAAAATTTGAGCTGTTGAGTGAAAATTAAAATTTTCAAAACTTCGTATCTGCCACCGTGAGCTTGTCAGCTTTTCAAAACTTAAAGACTTCTGACTAGATAAATGGTGATATTGGTGAACGTGATTTAAAAAATATTTTATAATGAAATGTGTCAACATTTGGAACATCTTTATAACTCATAACTGGTTTTGTAATATTTTCCAAATGACCAATTCATGATGTTATAAAATCATGCATGGGTAAAAGGTCTATTCCAAGTATAAGACCAATGGAATTTGATACATTACAGTATGAAAAGTTCATGCAAATGGTTTAATAGTCCACATTGTAACTAACTTTTAAGAAACTATCACTTGTTGAATTTTGTAATAGTATATGAGAACAGCTACAATTACCTGAAAAGGATATTCAAATACACCTCCTTTTTCCAGCTACCTCTCTCTATGAGGTCAAATTTTCTTCATATTCTTAAACAAACCAAAACAACACATTTCTACAGAATGCAAAAGATATGGGAATCCACGTGTCTTCAATTAAGTCAGCTATTGGATTTGTGAGAATATAAAATAATGTCACTCTTCTAACTATTTTTTCTGGTTTTGGAAAATATACTTTCCACAAGAATATTTATGTTAAAATGTAATGAGCTTATTATTTTTAAGTAAATAAATAATTTAAAAACGTGTTTTAATTCTCATACAGATGCTCCTTGACTTACTATGGGGTTAGGTCATAATAAACCCATTGTAAATTCAAAATATCACATGCATTTAATATATCTAATCTACCTGACATAGTTTGGATGTCCCCTCCGAATCTCCTGTTGAAATGTAATCCTCAGTGTTGGAGTTGGGGCCTGGTGGGAGGTGACTGGATCATGGAGGCGGATTTCTCATGAATGGTTTAGCACCATCCCCTTAGTGCTATCCTTGTGATAGTGAAGAATTTCTCCCAAGATCTGGCTGTTGAAAAGTGTGTGGCACTCTCCCCTTCTCTCTCTCTTGCTTCTGCTCTCATCACGTGATGTGCGCGATCCCACTTTGCCTTCCACCATGAGTGAAAGTTCCGTGAGACCTCCCAGAAGTGAGCGGATGCCAGCACAAGGCTTGTACAACCTGCAGAACTGTTAGCCAATTAAACCTCTTTTCTTTATAAGTTACTCTGACTCAGGTGTTTGTAGCAATATAAGAACAGCCTAACACACAACCAAACATCATACCATATGCTAACCTAGCCTACCTTAAATGTGCTTGTGACACCTACGTTAGCCTAGAGTTGGGCAAAATCATCTGGTAACACAATACAGAGTATTGGTTGTTTAACCTCAAGATCAAGTGGCTGACTGGCAGCTGTGGCTCACTGCCCCTGCTCAGCATTGTGAGAGGGTATCATACCACACATCATTAGCCCAGGAAAAGATCGAAATTTGAAATTTGAAGTATACTTTCTACTGAATGCATATCACTTTCACACCATGGTAAAGTCACAAAGTCGTGTCAAGCCATTGTAAGTTGGGAGCCATTTATATAGTCTATAAACATGATGCACATAAACAAAAGTGAATTGGAGTCCTTAATATTTTTCAAGAGTGAAAAGGGTCCTGAGACAAAAAAGTTGGGAAGCCACTTCCCTATGTAGTTAAGAAACTGCCTCATTTCCAAGAAAGCAGAGTGCTAGAGACTGAACTATAGTCAGGACCACCAACCACAGTGGAGGTGGAGGGTAATCACAATGAAACGTAGAGGATTACGTGTGAAAGGCTATATTTTAAGAAATGAGACATCCAGTCCTTTCTCTCAGATGTGAGTATGCGAGAAGATTTATACTTCCAAAATGGCAGAATAGAGAATTCTCCTCTAGAACAACTAAATATCCCAAGAGAAAAGATGAACAGATATGGACAGTTAGGAATCCCCTAATGACCTAATCAAATCACCTTACGTAGACTGTTACTAGTTAAAAATAAATGTCCATAAACAAAATCATCCAATCACCTTTTTATGCCTCTCTCCTAAATAAGAGTAGAGATTCAGGGATCATCAGATATTTGAGGAAAAACTTTAAAGTCAAAACCAGGGACTAAGACAATTAAATGGGGAGAAGAGGGAAGGACATAGAGGAAATAACAGTAATTCAGGGACCATGAAAAAAAAAAAAAAAAAAAAAACTACTTACTGGAAAAGCAAAGAAAGCAACTGAATGGAGCAAAGAAAAAAAGAGGAAAGAAAAAAATAGGAAAAGAAGATAAATAAAACTAAAACTGATATCCTCAGAGTCAGAAACAAGAAAACAAGCTATAAAAGGGATATTTTGAGGAATAAAAAAGAGCTTTTGGAAATCAGAATATGATAGCAACATGTAAGTTTCAACAGAAAATTTAAGTGATTAAGAGGTTCATCAGAAAAGGGAGGAAAAGTAAAGAAGAGAAAATATATAAAAATTAGAGTACTGTTTGAGGAATTCCAATATCTGACTAATAAAAATTTCAGAAGGAATAAACAAAAAAGGAAAGAATGACATTATCAAAGAAAAAATTATCAGGAAAATTTCCCTAAACTGAAGGGCACTCATTTCAGATTTATAGGATCTAACCACATACTTAGCAAACAGAATAAAAAGAGAGCCACACAAAAGATCACTACGAACAGGGAGAAGATCTTAAAAGTATCAAGGCAGAAAAAAAGCAGGACCAAGAAAAGGACTGGAAAATTTTAAAGGTACTGGATTTCTCAATAGTTAAAGGAAAACTAGGATGAAATGGAACAAAAGCATCAAAATCTGAGGGAAATCTTTGTGCATCCAAAATATAAATCAAACTCTGCTACAGGGTCTCAACATGTTGACCTCTCATTTATCTTTTCTCAGGAAGTTCTTGGAAGAAATGCTTCACCAAAATGAGGGAGTAAACCTCAAAAAAGGGCACAAATCCAACAAATAAGAGTCAGAAAGAATCCCCAGGATAATGGTGAAGGGCACTCCCAGGACAACAGCTGTTCAGGAAACACAGCAATCAACCTGTCCAGATGGGAACAGAAGGAGGGATGGCTCCAGGAGCAGATCTCCAAAGAGAAGATGAAACCGATGGTTACCTGAGGTGTCTGTATATAGAAAGAGATTTACTACTCTGGTACAGTTTAGGGATGAATTTAGAATAGATTAATAGGAAGTTAAGTAAATAAAAAAAGAGATAGTTAATAACTCCAGGGTAAACTAAAAGTTGTGAAAGAAAGAAAATGTCATCATAGCATACCACATGTCCCTGCTGTGAATAATATTTACATAGTAATAAAAATGTAAACAATGAATTCTGACCAATATTTAAGATATAAACTATTGCAGGATGAGAAAAGTATGTAAATAAGTATGTTTGGGTGTATGAGTGGTTAGGAGGTATGAGAGCTAAATTCTCATCTTCCATAGGAGCATCAGACTGTTATTTAGAAACACGAAAGCAGATGTCAGAAGTGGGAACACTGGGAAGGTGGCTTCTGGAGTGGGGCAATTTGGAGCGGGAAGGGAGGAGCTGGGCACTGATGATTTTTAAATTATAAACAAAAATGTATTACAAGCTCATTACCAAAAAAAAAAGGAAACTACAGAAAAGTAAAAATAAGAAAAAAGATTCCCTATACTTCCTACATCCAAGGATTAACACCCCTAACAAAATCATTTCCCATTTATGTTTGTCATATATATTTTCAAAGCAATATATTATTTCATAATAGATAAGGATATTTGTTTAGGCATAATAGGTTAGGTTCTTTATCCATATTTTATCAGAAACAATTTCAAAGTGGAAAGAATTGTATAGGGAATAGCATATATCCTTTACTAGGTTCTACATTTAACAGTTCACTGTACTTGTTTTTCACAAATGTATCAGTCTATCTATCCTTCTATCCATCCATTGATCCATTTTATGTTTTGAAGCATTTCAAAATAAGTTGCAGACTTTGGTGCACTTCATCCTGAACACGTCATCAGGCATACCACTAATCAGAGTTTAATATCTATTTACGGTTCTTTTTCTTATGCAATTTTATATATAATGAGATACATGAATCTTAAGCATACCATTTGATAAATTTTGATAAATGCATACTCCTGCATAACACAAAACACTGTTTGATAGTGTTATTAAAATCTGCTATATCCTTACTGTATTTATTTTAATCTAGTCCTGTTAATTACTGAAAGAAGTGTTTTTAAATTTCCAACTATGACGGTGTATTTTTCTACTGTTGTTATTTTTTTCTTTGTATATTTTGAATCTCTGTTCTTCAATACTGTATTCTATTGCTGCTCTAAACAAATAATCACAAACAGTAGTTTAAAGCAATCCAAATTTATTCTCTTATGAACTATAAGTTAGTTCTTATTTCTAACTATAGGTTAGAAATCAAAATGGGTCTCATAGGCCTAACATCAAAGTATGTGGAAGGCTGTCTTCCTTTTGGAGCTGCTCAGGAAAAATCCATATTCTTGCCTTTTCTGGCTTCTATGGGATACCCACAATTGTTGGCTCATGTTCCTCTTCCTCCATCTTTAAATCCAGCAATTGTAGGTCAAGTTCTGCTAACACTGCATTTCTCTAACCTCCTCTCTATAGTTAAACCTCACTCTGCCTCCTCTTTATGCCTTCCTCTTCCACTCTTGTGGTTATATAGGGTCCCTCTGGATATTCCAGAATAAGCTCCTTACTTTAAAGTCAGATGATTAGGAACTAATTCTATCCACAACTTTAATTCCCCTTTGCCATATAATGTAACATATTTACAGGGTTCTAGAGATTAGAATGCAGGTATCTTTGGGGGAGGTTCGTTATTCTGCCTATCGCAGGATAATACATTTATGATTATTATGCCTTCCTGATGAATTGATCCTTGTATCACTATGAATAATCTCCTTTTCTCTGGTAATCCTCCTTTTTTGAAGCCTACTTTGCCTGACATTAATATAGACTCACCAGCTTTTTATGATAACTGCTTGCATGACATATTATTCTCATCCTTTTATTTTCAATCTGTGTCTTTATATTTAAAGTGTGTCTCTTGTAGGCAGAATATAGTTGAGTCTTCTATAGCATCCAGTCTGACAATATTTGCCTTTTAATTACACTGTTTAGAACATTTACCCTTAATATAATTATTGATATAATCATGGTTCAGTCTACCATTTTGCTATTTGATTTTTTTCCCATTCATTTTTTGTTCCTCTCTTTCTCCTTTCTTGCTTTTTTTGAGGTTAATTCAGTATTTCTCAGTATTACATTTTAATTCTAATATGGCTTTTTGGCTATACTTTTGTCATTATTTTTAAAGGTACTGTTGTAGGAATATAATTTTCACCCTTGCTTATCAGTCTTCTCAGGGTAAATATTGTACCACTCATATAAAAGAACGTTGTAATACTATAATTCCATTTACTGACTCTTCCCTTTCTCATCCTTTGTGGTATTATTGCCATGTATTTTTATATCTACATATGTTATCAATCCCATAATACAATTTATATTTTTGCATGAATCATTATTTTGTAAACAAATTAGGGAAAAAGTAGTCTTTTATATTTAGCCACAAATGTACCATTTCCAATGCTCTTCATTATTTTTTGAGATCCAAGTTTCCTTCTGGTGCTACTGTCTGTCTGAAGAATTTCCTTTAGCATTTCTTTTTTTTTTTTTTTTTGAGGTAGAATCTTGCTCTGTTACCCAGGCTAGAGTGCAATGACACTATCTCGGCTAACTGCAACCTCTGCCTCTCGGGTTCAAGCGATTCTCCTGCCTCAGCCTCTCGAGTAGCTGGGATTACAGGTGCCTGCCACCATCCCAGCTGATATTTGTATTTTTTAGTAGATTTAGGGTTTCACCATGTTTGTCAGACTGGTCTTGACCTCCTGACCTCAGGTGATCCACCTGTCTCAGCCTCCCAAAGTGTTGGGATTACAGGCATGAGCCACCGTGCCTGGTCTCCTTTAGTATTTCTTGCAACACAAATCTACCGGTTTTCATTGATAAAAAAAGTCTATTTAACTTTCATTTTTGAAGAATATTTTTGCTGGATATAGAATTCTGGCTTTACTTTTTTTTCCTTTATCACTTTAAGAATATTATTCTGTTGTATCCTGTCCTCCGTTGTTTCTGATGTCAAATAAGCCATCATTTGTGTCTTTGTTCCCTCTATATGAAGTGTTATTTTTGTCTGAATGCTTCAAAGATTTTTAAGTTATTTCTGTTCTCAGCAGTTTGAGTACAATGTGCCCTGATATAATTTTTTTTGTATTTCTCCATCTTGAATTTGCAAATTAATATTTTCCACCAAAATTGGGAGAAGTTCAGCTTTGATTTTTAAAAAATTTCTGCCATATTTTCTTTCTCCTATTCGTCTGAACTCTGTGCATGTGTTAGGCTATTTGGTTTTGGCAATGAGGTCACTGAAACTTTGTTCATTTTTTTCCATGATTTTTTCCTTTCTGTTCTTTAAGTTGTATAGTTTCTATTGCTCAGTATGCAAGTTTACTCTTTCTTCTGTGGTTTCCAGTCTCTTGTCAAGCCCATCCAATGAGTTTCCATTTCAGATATTCTTCTTTTCACCTCAAGAATTCCATTTGGTTCTTTTTTATAGTTTCCATCGCACTGCTGATATTTCTCCAGGCTAATATTTCTCAATATGGACATTTTCCCCTGAACTCGATGAATATATAATATGAATTATAATAGCTTCTTTAAAATCCTTGTCAGCGAATTCTAATATCTGGGTCATCTCAGGGTTTCTATTTATTGCTTATCCTCCTCATCATGGTCATATTTTCCTGTTTCTTTGCATGTCTGGTAATTATTTTATTGTATATAACAAAATGTGGATGATACACTATAGAGACAGAAGAATACTGATTTTGAATCTAGCAGGAAGTTGAATGAATGACTGATCTTCTTGTTCTTGTGAAGGCATCAGTTTATGCTTTTTCTGGACAAGTCTGTTTTGGTTATACTTGAGTCTTAGAGCAAATCCTTAGTCCTGAGACAGACTTTACACCTAAAGCATAACATTTTTAGATTTCACTGGATAAAAACAAGGTGTTTATCAAGTCCCTCTAAATTTGTGACATTCAAATTCCAACCTCTGTCTCTCATGTGACAAACGGCAGCTGAAATCTCTGTTCAACTTTTTGAGACTTCCAGCTGTTTCTTTCCACTAGGTTCCTTGGAATGTCTCATGAATATATACATTTCAGGGATCAAAGATTTGAGAGAAGTTTATATGCATATTTTGTATTTTTACATCGAAGTTTCTTCTTTTTGAGATTTCCACCCTCAATTTCCAGCCTCTGACTCCTTCTCCTTGACACTTCAAGCCAATATGAGCATGCATTTCTGTTTGAGTTCTAGTTACCTCCTGATGCATGAATTGTTAAATAACTACAGTGAAGGCTGGCATGGTGGCTCACACCCGTAATCCCAGCACTTTGGGAGGCCGAGGTAGGTGGATCACGAGGTCAGGAGATCAAGACCATCCTGGCGAACACGGTGAAACCCCGTCTCTACTACAAATACATAAAATTAGCCTGGTGTGGTGGTGAGCTCCTGTAGTCCCAGCTACTCAGAAGGCTGAGGCAGGAAAATGGTGTGAACCTAGGAGGCGGAGCTTGCAGTGAGCCGAGATCGTGCCATTGCACTCCAGCCTGGGCAACCAAGCAAGACTCCATCTCAATAATAATAATAATAACAACAACAACAACAACAACAACTACAGTAAAAAGTCAAGTGAGAGTAGATATCACGTAGTACTCTTCACTTCTTTTAAAGGTTGAATACCTTCCTTTGGTTTCTGCCTTTTTTGGTCATATTCCAGCATTTTTTCTTTAATACTTTATATTTTATCATTGCTCTCTATATAAGGGTTATTACGATACAAGCTACTCCACTATACTTGTAATTATACTTTCATCTTAATAACTTTTTCTGGGTTTTCTAAATGGGTTGGTGGGCAGGACCAATTATTAAGTCATATATTTTGGTCCTCAAAATATAGTAAACCCAGTAATATGCTTCCAAATCAAAATAGTCAAACTACAGAGATCTGTTTATTCATGACTTCAGACTCAGAATTTGGGCTGTTCAAATTCCAAGCTCAACATCCCAATACTGAATTGATTCTTCTGGCCATCTATATATAGTGACAAATGACAAATTCTATGTTAGTCTCCCCCACCCTTTTTTTCCTAACAATGTCTCTTGATTTCTTTACATTATTAGGACATCTTCACCTAAGTATTTCTCATAATTGAAGAAACATGGCATTTGGCTTTAATTTTCATGAAGTCCTCCTGGCCAGAATTGCCTGGGATTCTTCCATGACTTTTCCAAGTCTTGACTGAAAACTATGGCTGGAAAGGATAAATTGTAGATTCCAGGTGCTATTTGTCCTCTAATGAATGCTGATCCTGGAGCCAAAAGAAATACAATCCCCTGCTTGCTTTTGAGGGTATTTTTGGAGTAGTTGCAAACAGTGATATTTATCTGGAGACATGGCCCATATATGTGTGTGTGTGTGTGTGTGTGTGTATTTTTTAGGTAGTCAATAAATAAAATGTATTTATTAAAAATGTATTTTTGCATCATAAAAATAATACTGTGCTTACTTCATTCCATTTGTGTCAGCAAGAGTACTTGAATAGAAAATAAAAGCTTTCTCTTATCCCTCCCTGTCAGCAATAATAATTAAAGCCATACATTCTTAGCCAATAATTTTCTTATGCTGATATCATTATCTTTCTCCACAAATCCTATAAATTCTTCAAGATTCAGCCTTTATGCTACATTATCCAGATAGCCTTTTTGGTGAGGACACTGGACAGAATTTCAGTAAAGGGACATTATCTTGTTATCAAAGCAGTAGTAGTTAAGACAATAACCCTTGGAGTGAGACAGATACAACTTTAAGTCCAACATTTTCCACTTTCTGTGTAATCTTTGGATTTTCTACAATTTCATCTAAGTTATAGTAAAATAGAGATAAAAATAGTCCCTAACTCATTTGGTTGTTGTGAGGATCAGATATAATAAGGCATACAAAGTTTAAGAACAGTTCCTGGCACCTTGTTATCTTTATTGTTGTTATTGTTGCCATTGTTATTTTTTCCCCAGAGTAAATGACTAATAAACTATTGTCTAAATAAGTACTTGGTAATTGAATAAGTGCCATTATGGTAGAAGAGAAAAACAAATAAATTACAAAGACAAGTCATAAGGAAAAAAGCAATTTTAAGTTATCATAAGTGCTATTAAAAAAGAGCTAAGAAAAAGAATGAAATGGGAGGCCTGTTTTGGATAGGATCATCAGGGAAGGCCTCTCTAGGAAATGACATGTAAGGTGAGACTTAAAAGATGAAAAGGAGCTGGTCACACGAAGAGTATGGAGAACAGCATTTCAGGCAGAAGGACTAGCATATACAGAGACCCAGAGGCAGATACGCACATGGACCTGAAAGAATTGAAAGACCACTGGTGAGCTGGGACAGAATAAGGGCAGAGTGGCACCACATGAAATCAGAAAGTAGCAGAGGCCAAACACAAAAGGCCAGTGTGGAGAGTTTGGCTTTTGGTCCAAGTGCAAAGGAGAGACACTGTGGGTTTTCAAGCAAGAGAATGACACGATCCTCAGGCTTACTCAATCCATGACTCACAAAAACAAACTGAAGAAGAATAAGAGTTTCTGAAAACATTTGGAACTTGTTTTTTAGAGAAATTAAGAGTATAAATGTAGACTAAAATATTTCCCATTATGATTGAAGTTATTGATTGCCAGCAAACAAAAACACTTTAGGTGGGGAACTTTTCTTCAGAGAGAGAAGCAATCTTTAATAAAGATTTAATCCACTTCGTTTTCTTTCACATCTGTAATGAATCCACAGGGGACAGTGTGACCCACTTCAAACAGAGGATAGACAAAAGGAGAACACATGCTAGGCAGGAAGGGTTAGAGTAACTGAGAAAGAGGCCAAGGCCTATGTGGGCCCAGAGTAAAAGCACAGTCTGAGTTGAGAGCACCACATTAGACAAGAGATGATTTGGAGGATACTGTGAAATAGATTTCTCAGAGAAAAGAAGAACAGGATTCCAGTATACAATTAGTGAGACATTGACTGTTAAGGGTTGGACCTTCTGGTACAAATGCCCTAAGGGAATTTATAGAATATTTAAATTTATTTATCAGATAACTGTATTTTTCATTATCCTGCAGTAACAGGTCTTTTCCATTGTAAGATTCTTCCTGCAGTGTTGGAGTTCATTCCCTTTCTTGAAGCTGCTTCATCTTGATATTCTTTTTTTTTTTTTTTTTTTTTAAAAAAAAGCTGCTTCATTTTAGAGACTCACTTGGCAATAATTAAGACCACTGACATTAATAACAAAGTGTTTCTATTTCCCCATTATATATTGAGCAATTAAAATTATTTCCTGTCTTATACAAGGAAATTTATTCCCAAAGGAAAAGCCTATGGGAAAACAGTGGCATGTCCAGATCCCCATTACGTATTCACTGATAACAGATTATTTTAAAACGGTACATAATAGCTGAAATCTCCAAAATGAGTCAGTTGTTTTCTCAAATTTTTCTGAAAACAACCAAACAAAATTATAATACTACGAGACAACATGTGCCATAAAAACAACTTTGGAGTTACTTTTAAATTTTTTCCTGGAGGATGAAGGATAGCTTATTGAATGTCAGTTATGAAATTGGTGACAACTAATTATCTTTCATTTCACAGCAGCTGATAATAAGTAAGAGCAAAAATGGTGAATACCTACTGTTGCCAGGTAACTGCATCTACTGTACTTCCTGCCACCTTCATGAATCTGTAAGGAATAGAAAGAAAAAAGATATTACAACGTAGATCAAACCACATCCCCCAAATCAAAAGGAAATGAACTGAGACAGATTAGACCAATCCCTAAGCAGGTATGCTTTCTGGGAGGATCCTCCACAGCCACAGTCATGGCCTAGACACAGCTATCGGAGGTCGAACTATACAGAAAGTCAAAGTAACCATACTTCCAGCTCCCCACACATCCCTCACCATCTGGAAATCAAAATCCCAATAAGGCATTCTATCTACAACTGTCTTCCCAAGCCCATGCCTGATGGCTCCCACATCAATTTCCTCATAACCAAAACTTGTCTATCCCATTTCCTATTCTCTAAGGACTCCAATCTCTGATAGGAAACAAACAGTAATATTTCCCAAGGAAAACAGCACAAAAGATGCCTTTAAAAAACTTCAGGCTTTCCTAGAACGAGCATGAGAAAACCCAATTATTTATACAAGTAAAAAGCACCATCAAATATGCCCCAATGAGGGGCTGCCACACCTGTCTAAGTGTAGAAAGTTGAGCACCACAAAGAGAAATCTATCTACTTTTGGAGCAGCTAAGTAGTGAACTGAGTATTATCTGATAATCATGCTCAGCTCAAAAGGTAAACCAGACTTGGTTCCGTGCAGTTAAGCACACATCAAAGCCTTGCTAGCAGTTCCCCACCTTCTGTGTTTCTAGAGGTTCCAGGAAAATCAATAGAACATGAAGATGCATCTGGGGGCCCAAAGATGACACAGGGTCTCTCATAAATTGCATGTCTGTGAATAACTCAATTATCTACCTACCTCCTTCTCCCTATCCACATGTTCTCAGGCCATGTGCTATCATGGTTATAACCACGAGTTGATGGAGTCAACTTGTAGTTACCAAAAGGAATATCTCAGCTCTTTAAGATATTTCTTTTATTTGGAGACCCTGGTGGGGAACTTTTCTTCAGAGGGAGGAGCAATCTTTAATAGTACTTCTTAACTGAAGAATTCTTCCTCCAGGGAGAAAGATGGTGTTTTGTCTAGAAGGCCCTATCTCTACTTTACCCCAGCATAATATTGCAAGGCAGATGCATGTTGCTCATGCTCTGTGGGTTGCTGTGTGTGGCCTAAACAGAGGCTCTGATTTGCTGTGAGAGCAGAAGAGAATTGAGACTCTCTAGAGGAGTACATAACAGAAACATAGGGCTGGATGCCACGACTGTTGGTTAGCATGAAAGTGAAGTTTATAAAAGGAGAGGAAAAGAAGAAGGGGAAGGACACAATGAGTGTGAAAAGGGGGGAAGAAAAAGAGAAGGAAGAGGAGGAGGAGAAGGAGGACAAGGATGGAAGATGAGGAGAAGGTCACAGAAGCCATGGCTTAGCCTTTGTCTGAATGGTTTTGCCTTTCTTTCTCCAGTACCATTCAGCAGTCCTCAAGCAAGAAAGTAGAAAATGGCACATGGGAATGATCAAGGAATAGAACTGGTTTGATGAGCAGGGCCAAAATGTCAATGTGGGCTGGAGGTAATGTAACATTTACTGAGTACCTACTGAGTGCCAGCCATTCACATGTTATTTCTTATAATTCTTAAAAATGCCTGCTTGATAAGGTGGATATTGTCAATTCCATTATAGAGATTACCAGCTTCCCTACTGGCTACAGAAGTACATCTCCTAACACTCCAAATAGCCAATTTTTGATGGAGTCATGCCAACCCTCCTAGCAGCAGTCATTGGGAAGCATGGCACAGATATCCTCTGCTTTTGAAGCCAACGGATTTCTCTTTCTCTTTACCTCATCTCCTTTCCCCAGTCCAGGACAATCTCTTTTGAGTTTGGGAGAGTAGCTCTACTCTTTTCACTATTTCTGGACCTATGCCTCTAAAATTCCTCTTCTGGAATTCAAAAGCCAGAAAGATTTGTGCAGTGTTTGCCTTTCCTCCTGTCATGCGCTACCCTGTCAACAGGCACACGACCAGCTCTTGAATGGATAGAAGGAAAATGGGAAAATACAAGGAGAAAGAAAACAGATTAATATTCAAAATATTATCCCTGCCATATATGCTGCTCTAAGCAGGGAAGATCTGATAATAATCTTAGAAGTAGGATGGCCCAAGAATGAAGAGGAAGAGATGAAATTTTGTACCTCCTTCTCAGATATTCAAAAAATTAAAAAACCTAGATAATCTTAGACACAAGTGTCATTTCAAAGAAAGAAATGTAAAAACAAGAGTTTACGTGGAATTTACTCCTCCAAAATATTTTCTAAAATCTCTGAAATAGAAATATTTTATATAGGGATGTGGCCAAGATAGCCAACTAAAAGCAGAGGTGATCAGAGGCTCCCATCAAAAAAAAACCAAAAAAAACCCAAAAAAACAACAACAAAAAAACGATAACAGCGAGCCAATCCTGCACCAGCAACCAAGGTATTCAGGTTCTGTCATCAGAACTGACTAGGCAGTTGGCGTGACCCACAGAGAGGAAGGAAGAGCAGTGTGGTGCTGTAGCCCACTTGAGAGCCACACAGGGCAGGGGAGCCCCCATCCTGAGCCAGGAAAGGCAGTCAGTGAGGGTGCTACCCAGCCTGGGAAAACGTGCTTTTTTCATAGAACTGTGTAACCCACGGATTGGAAGATCCCACTTATGAGTCCACACTACTGGGGCGAGGGTCCCAACCATGGAGCTGCATAGATTCTCAACAGCCACTAAGCTAGTATCTGCTTAAGCCTGCTGAGCTCCCAGGAGGAGGGGTGACCAGCACCACAGCTGTAGCTCCCTGCTGTCTAAGCTGTTTGAGCTCCTTAGGGGAGGGGTGACAGCCAATTCTGGGACCCATAGCTGCCTAACACACTAAGCTCCCAGGGTTGGGGAAGGGCAGCAGCCATCTCTATAGCTCCAGGCTGTGCTTTTCCCCTGCTGGAGCCAGGGATGATGGACGGCTTAGTCTCAAGAGGTATCCACCACAGCCCAACACAGGGGCTGTGGCAGACTGCTGACGGAGTGCCTCTTCAGGCCTGACCTTGACTCATCCCTCCTCACTGTGTGGGGCCTCTCTGCA
>NW_012099987.1:4169536-4172537 GCF_000951045.1 Mandrillus leucophaeus
AAAAAAAAAAAAAAGTCCCTACAAAAACCCCATCAAAGATCGATAGTAGACAAACTCATGGAGATGAGAAAGAACCAGCGGGAAAAAAAAAAAAAAACACTGAAAACCGAAAAGACCAGAGCGCCTCTTCTCCTCTAAATGGGCACAGAACTGGACAGAGGATGAGATGGATGAATTGACAGGAGTAGGCTTCAGAAGGTGGATAATAACAAACTCTGCTGAGCTCAAGGAGCATGTTCTAATCCAGTGCAAAGAAGCTAAGAATCTTAATTGAAGGGTACAGGAGCTGCTAACTACAATAAGCAGTTTAGAGAGGAACATAAATAACTTGAAGGAGCTGAAAAACACAGCATGAGAACATTGTGAAGCATACATAAGCATCAATAGCCACATCAACCAAGTAGAAGAAAGGATATCAGAGTTTGAAGACCATCTTGCTGAAAAAAGCATGCAGACAAGATTGGAGAAAAAAGAATGAAAAGGAATGAACAAAACCTCTGGGAAATATGGGACTATGTAAAAAGACCGAACATATAACTGATTGAAGTACCTGAAAGAGATGGGGAAAACGAAACCAAGTTGGAAAACACACTTCAGGATATCATCCAGGAAAACTTCCCCAACCTAGTAAGACAGGCCAACATTCGAATTCAGAAAATACAGATAACTCCACTAAGATAATCTACGAGAAGATCAACCCCAAGACACATAATCATCAGATTCCCTAAGGTCAAAATGAAGGAAAAAATGTTAAGGGCAGCCAGAGAGAAAGGCTAGGTCACCTACAAAGGGACTACAATCAGACTAAGAGTGGACCTCTCAGCAAAAACCCTACAAGCCAGAAGAGAGTGGGGGTCAATATTCAACATTCCTAAAGAAAATAGTTTTAAACCCAGAATTTCAAATCCAGTCAAACTAAGCTTCATAAATGAAGGAGAAATAAAATCATTTCCAGACAAGCAAATGCTGAGAGATTTTGTCATCACCAGCCTGCCTTCCAAGAGCTCCTAAATGAAGCACTAAATATGTAAAGGAAAAAATCAGTACCAGTCACTGCAAAAACAAACCAATATATAAAGACCAATGACACTATGAAGAAACTGCATCAACAAGGGTGCAAAATAACCAGATAGCATCGTGATGGCAGGATGCAATTTACACATAACAATATTAACCTTAAATGTAAATGGGCTAAATGCCCTGATAAAAGACACAGACTGGTAAACTGGATAAAGAGTCAAGACCCATCAGTGTGCTGTATTCAGGAGGCTCATTTCATGTGCAAAGACACACATAGGCTCAAAATAAAGGGATGGAGGAATATTTACCAAGCAAATGGATAGCAAAAAAAAGCAGGGGTTGCAATTCTAGTCTCTGACAAAACAGACTTTAAACCAACAGAGATCAAAAAAGACAGAAGGGCAGTACATAATGGTAAAGAAATCAATTCAATAAGAAGAGCTAACTATCCTAAATATAAATGCACCCAACACAGGAGGACCCAGATTCATAATACAAATTCTTAGAGACCTATAAAGAGACTTAGACTCCCACACAATAATAGTGGGAGACTTTAACACCCCACTGTCAATATTAGACAGATGAACGAGACAGAAAATTAACAAGGATATTCAGGACTTAAACTCAGCTCTGGATCAAGTGGACCTAATAGACATCTACAGAACTCTCCACCCCAAGTCAACCACATGGCACTTATTCTAAAATCAACCACACAATTGGAAGTAAAACACTCCTCAGCAAATGCAAAAGAATGGAAATCATAACAGTCTCTCAGACCACAGTGCAATCAAATTAGAACTCAGGATTAAGAAACTCACTCAGAAATCACAGAACCACATGGAATTTGGACAACCTGCTCCTGAATGACTCCTGAGTTGTAGAGGACTATGTGCTCGCAAAGGAGACGTTCCCGATAAGTCCTGCTCTTGCAAACAAAGCAGGGCATTCCTTCCCTGAAAACAGGGAGGACAAAGGAGCCAGCTGCAAACAGCAGGCCCTGGGGGCTGATTTATGTATAAACATCTCGAAACTCCAGAAAATCAGGGAACGGTCAGAAAAACAACAATGTGTCTTGTGACTTGGCAACATTCCACAAACGACTGTATAAAATAAAGCAGAATGTGTCGTTCGGGGCAGCCGCCATGTTTGTCTCGTCCTGTGTTGTCTTGTGTGTTCATTCCTTTGTTTAGGAAACACACGGACTCCAACATCTGGCGCAGCGAGCAGGGTCCGTGGCTCCACGAGAGCAAGGAACCGGAGGCGGAACACCCCGGGCAGGTAAATAAAGAAAGGGGGACCCACGGGAAAATTATGGGGAATTCCACCTCTCTGGCCTCTGAATATTTGCAGTTACTCCAGGGACTGATGTCTATAGGAGTAGAAGTAAAAGAAAAGACTTTGAAGTGATTGTTTGCCCCTGTTGAACAACATTGTTATTGGTTTCAATATCAAACCAAAGTGCAGTTAAATTGAAAGGAATAGTTACAAGTGGTTAAAGTCCTGCAACAAGCTCATCAGTGAGGGCAAACGATGCCTCTGACTTTGTGGACTTTGTGTAGTTCCATTACTCAGGCATTAGAGTTACTTGAAACTGACTCAGAGCATAGCGATACTGCCACAGGAGGTAAGGCATCTGAGGCTTTAGAGAGGAATGATCCTAGAGGGAAACATATTTACGCCCTGGTTGCTGAGGACAAGGAATTGGAAGAAGAGCTAATGCCACCTTCATCTGAAGGAAATTCTGATTTGCAGTGTAATTTAGAGATGTTACAACAGTTGTTAAAATTGCAAGGTGCCACTGCTCCTGTTTCTCCTATCTCTCCACCACGAGCCTTCCCTGTTACCTTCCCTTCTGCTCCTTTGGAAAAAGATTTCCCTTTGCCTCCACCTCCAACCTCTTTGCCTATGTCAGGTCAGGTTTTCTCTGTGCCTTTTCCTCCTGTAGGAGAAAAGAAGGAATCGAAGGAAAAGGATGATTTCG
>NW_012099987.1:4174782-4176373 GCF_000951045.1 Mandrillus leucophaeus
TAGTAATAAATTATTTGCTTTTCTGCAACAATATTCTTTATTGCCATATAATCCTATCTCTTACACTCCGGTTAAAGGTCCTACCTTTTTTACTGATGCTTCCAGCAATGGAAAAGCTGGATACTAGACATCAGATAATTCAAAATTTCTCACTACCCATTTGAATCAGTACAACAAGAAAAACTTTTTGCCATTCTTATGGTTCTACAAGATTGGCCTCAAACCCCTTGTAATATAGTTAGTGATTCCCAATACGCTGTATACGTAACTAAACATATATCTCAAACTTCTTTACCATTATTTCCTCAAACTCCTTTACAAAAATTATTTTCTTTATTATGTATAGCTCTTACTTCTCGCACTGCCCCCTTTTCATCACTCATATTCGCTCCCATTCATCGTTGCCAGGACCTTTAACTTTTGGGAATAACCAGATCGACTCCTTACTTATTGGAAGTGTCCAACGGGCTCAGGATGAGCACCAACTACATCATACTAATAGTTTAGGATTACAATGGCGATTTTCTATAACATGCCGTCAAGCCCGAGATATTGTCAAAGCCTGCCCATCTTGTGCTCCTATTATTGCACCTTTTTTAAGTCCAGGTATTAATCCTCGAGGCACTCAACAAAATCACATTTGGCAAATAGATGTAACTTACGTTCCTTCTTTTGGTCGTTTAAAATATGTTCATCATACAATTGATACCTGGTCACATTTCCAATGGGCTACACCATTGCCTTCTGAAAAGGCTGACTCTGTTATTACTCATTTACTTACTTGCTTTGCGGTTATGGGAGTTCCTGCTGAACTAAAAACTGATAATGCCCCTGCTTATTGCTCTCGCAAATTGGCTGCCTTCCTTTATTTATACCATATTCGTCATTCCACTGGTATTCCATTTAACAGTCAAGGTCAAGCAATTATTGAAAGAGCCAATGCTACCTTAAAATGACAACTTTTAAAACAAAAAGGGGGAGATGGGCGAGATTCCCCAAAACATCAAATTCTGAAAGCCCTTTTTACTTTAAATTTTCTCAACCATTGGCGCCAATTACAGCAGTCTGCAGTGGTGAAACATTTTCAACAGTCTTTAGAAAAGCTGCAAAACAGTAATCTGTGGGTGTATTATCCTTCATTACAAGGGCAATATTTAAAAGGAAAAGTTTACAATGGGGCCGAGGCTATGCTCTTGTCCGTACAGGTGCCGGAGACGAGTGGTTTCCATCTCAACGGTTGAAACAGTGCCATGGCGAAGAGGAGCTGATCCGAAGAGTTCCTCAAGGAATTTCAGGAGCTGAATCTGAGCGCTCAGAGAACACTCACCTTCGGGACTCGACGTGCAGAGCCCCCGACATGGGGTCAACTGAAAAAGCTTACTCAGAAAGCTGAAGGGGTTGTTCAACAAGCTGGGAAGCCCAAAACCCCACTGACTTTATTCCTGGCTATGCTGTCCGTAGTAAATTGTCAGGTAACGGCTGGAGAATTTACATACCGGGCTTATATTCCTTTTCCACCCTTATATCAAGGTGTGGCCTGGGGAGACAGAAAAGTCCCAGTACTTACTAATGATACTGCTTGGATGCCATC
>NW_012099987.1:4178393-4180616 GCF_000951045.1 Mandrillus leucophaeus
TTTGTTAAAATGTGATTGGAATACTACCCAATTTTGTATTACTCCTGTTCCTTTTAACAGCACTGTACATAATTGGACTGAGATAAAGAGACTTTTAATTGGTCATAATAATCTTTCCCTAGAAATACAAGAATTAACACAAAACATTTCTGAAACATTTCACAATCAGTTACCATTGCTTACAGGTGCAGATTTGATGACTGGTATTGCACAAAGTTTGATGTCTTTGAACCCTGTGAGCCCTATAAAAACTTTGCTGACTTCTGTTTCTAGTAATGATTGTTGTTCTTGCATTTGTCATTTTCACAGTCTGCTGGAGACGGTGCCAAAGGGCAAACACCGAATCCCAGTGAGCCCAACATGTAATGATGGTTTTGAAAGAAATTCAAACTTGTAAATAAAGAAAGCGGGAGATGTAGAGGACTACGTGCTCGCAAACGAGACATTCCCGATAAGTCCTACTCTTGCAAACGAAGCAGGGCGTTCCTTCCCTGCAAACAGGGAGGACAAAGGAGCCAGCTGCAAACAGCAGGCCCTGGGGGCTGATTTATGTGTAAACATCTTGAAAATCCAGAAAATCAGGGAAAGGTCAGAAAAACAACAATGTGTCTTGTGACTTGGCAACATTCCACAAACGACTGTATAAAATAAAGCAAAGTGTGTCATTCGGGGTGGCCGCCATGTTTGTCTCGTCCTGTGTTGTCTTGTGTGTTCATTCCTTTTTTTAGGAAACACGCGGACTCCAACACTGAGTAAATAATGAAATTAAGGAATAAATAAAGAAGTTCTTTGAAACCAGTGAGAACAAAGAGACGAGACAATCTACCACAATCTCTGGGACACAGCTAAAGCAGAGGGACATTTATAGCACTAAATGCCAACATCAGAAAGCTGGAAAGATGTCAAAATCAACACCCTAACGTCACAGTTAAAACAGCTAGAGAAGCAAGAGCAAACAAGTCCAAAAGCTAGCAGAAGACAAGAAATAACTAAGATCAGAGCAGATAGACACATGAAAAACACTTAAAAAAAATCAATGAATCCAGGAGCTGGTTTTTAGAAAAAAATTAACAAAATAGATAGACTACTTAGACTAATAAAGAAGAAAAGAGAGAAGAATCAAATAGACACAATAAAAAATGATAAAGGGGATATCATCACTGACCCCACAGAAATGCAAACTACCAACAGAAAATGCTATAGCCACCTCTACACAAACAAACTTGAAAATCTAGAAGAAGATAAATTCCTGGACACATATACCCTCCCAAGACTAAACCAGGAAGAAGCTGAATCCCTGAATAGACCAATAGCAAGTACTGAAATTTAGGCAGTAATTAATAGCCTCCCAACCAGAAAAGGCCTAGGACCAGACAGACTCACAGCTGAATTCTACCAGAGGTACAAAGAAGAGCTGGTACCAGTCCTTCTGAAACTATTCTAAACAGCTGAAAAGGAGGGATTTCTCCCTAGCTCATTTTATGAGGCCAGCATCATCCTGACACCAGAACCTGACAGAGACACAACAAAAAAAGAAAACTTCAGGCCAACATCGATGCAAATATCCTCAATAAAATGCTGGCAAACTAAATCCAGCAGCACATCAAGAAACTTATCCACCACGATCAAGTCAGCTTCATCCCTGGGATGCAGGGCTGGTTCAACATATGTAACTCAATAAACATAATCCATCACATAAACAGAACCACTGACAAAAATCATATGATAATCTCAATAGATGCAGAAAACCCCTTTGATAAAAATCAACATCTCTTCATGTTAGAAACTCTCAATAAAATAGGTATTGATGGGACCATATCTCAAAATAATGAGTTATATATTACAAACCTACAGCCAATATCATACTGAATGGGCAAAAGCTGGAAGCATTGCCTTTGAAAACTGGCCAAGACAAGGATGCCCTCTCTCACCACTCCTATTTAACATAGTATTGGAAGTTCTGGAGAGCCAATCAGACAAGAGAAAGAAATAAAGAGTATTCAAATAGGAAGAGAGGAAGTCAAGTTGTCTCTGTTTGCAGATGACATGATTCTGTATTTAGAAAACCCCATCATCTCAGTCCAAAAACTCCTTAAGCTGATAAACAACTTCAGCAAAGTCTCAGGAGACAAAATCAAAGTGCAAAAATCACAAGCATTCCTATACACCAACAGACAAACAGTCAAATCATGAATGAACTCCTATTTGCAATTGCTGCAAAGA
>NW_012099987.1:4185401-4203518 GCF_000951045.1 Mandrillus leucophaeus
TATCCTGGAACTTAAATTAAAAACAAAAGAAATATTTTATGTAAAACTGTTTTATAATCATATACAAATAACCACAATGAAAACAATACTGAC
This sequence comes from Mandrillus leucophaeus, assembly GCF_000951045.1. Lineage (NCBI taxonomy): Eukaryota > Metazoa > Chordata > Mammalia > Primates > Cercopithecidae > Mandrillus > Mandrillus leucophaeus. The sequence goes on from NW_012099987.1 coordinate 4,185,495, forward strand.
ATTAATAGAGCTTTGTCATAAAATGCTTTTTAGTTTCTTATATGTATAGCTTCCCATAGTCCTCAAAACAATCCAGTAAGGTAGATATTTCTGTGTTTCAGTGGAGGAGGTTATGAGGTTATGAGACTTTCTCAAATTCATGTAGTTAGTGTAGGCTAAACTCAGGTTCTGATTCCAAATCCGACCATCTTTCCAGTATCTTATGCTGCCTCCAAGCTGTATTCACTGAGGCTAGGAAGCATAGTAAACTCTAAGATACAAAAAACCAGCTGAATTTTTGCCTTGAGAAAACACTACCATATTGATTAGAAAAAGGAAAAAGCTGGAGCACCTTCTTTGCTTGTTAGCTTCCTCTCACAGTCTTGAGCCCTTCAATGCTTATTGTAAGACAATGTGCTGGATGCAGGTATCAAAAGGTGACTGGCTCAGGGCCTCTGCTACAAGACAACCACAATGAAGCCCAGGAGACAGAAATGTGGACAAGGACATACCAAAGTTTCTGTGTGCAGTAACAGATTGTTAGTTTGTACCAGTAGTACAGAAAGAGGACCTCAGTAAGAGGAGCAGTTAGGTCTGCCTTATGGTGTTAGAAGAAGGAATACAGATTAAGAAAACCTTCATATTGTCTACGATGTTGAATATGAGATTGAAAGAAGGGTAAGATTTTGCCAGGAGGTGCAGCCCAGGCAAAGAATAGCGTGAGCAAAGCAAGGAAGAGTCAAAATGAGCTGTTCACAGAAGTCCAGTATGGCTGGATGTCAGGGAACAAGTAAGGAAATGGTAGGAGGTCAGGCTGGTCAGATCACCAGGAGCTGCCCTGTGTTGCCTTTACAAGTCTGGCCTTTACCCTTAACAATAAGGTACAAGTCCAGGTCCTATTTACCTTTGTATGATTAGCACCCAGCATAATATTGTAAAATATAGCCAGCTCGCCCTCCACGTATGTTTGTTGAATTTATTCCGTCTTTAAACACACACAAGAGATTCTCAGGCTCAGATTTGCATTTTAGGATCTGGCTATGGAAAAGAAAGATATTGGTGAAAATAAGCTGGAAAGAGATTACTACAGAGACATGGGAAGCTTTGAAATATAGGAATTAAAAAAAAAAAAAAAAGGCCCACTTTAGAAACACTGTTGGTGTGCTCAAGAGAAAGAGGAGAATGCCAAACTTTTAATTGCAGTAATGAATGCCATTGTCCAAGATGAGGAACCTGGGAGAGGACTTTCAATGCTGCTGGTGGTAAATATATTCCAGTCCTCCTGAATATGTCTCAAATAACTTGAATACTCATTGATATTAACAGCCCTGTATTCATAAGAAAATTAAGACCAAATAAATCATTAATGCCCTACTTGGCTAAAAGTCTCTGGACAGGCAATTCAGAACATTTCTAATTTGGTATGTTGAAAATTGGAAACTAGTCCTTCATGACACTATAATCAGGAGATCCTCATAGGCATTGAATAGTTTGCTCTGCTATATGTGGGAATTAAGTCCTTAAATAATGTTCTGTTATCTAAAGGAACATTATAAAAAGAACGAGAAAACGATTGTTAGTGACATTCAAAGTACCGTTATTGTATTTTCTCCACATCTGCACCCTACATCTCAAAGAAAATCCAAAAAATCTATAATTAAATAGGAAATATCCTGAGCCCATAAGTAGAATAGTATATAGTTTACAGAAAAATATTTTAAAATCAGATCTAGAAAAAGAGCTACCATGATCCTACAGAGGAAAATCAATTATTCTTCTTAAACCAATTTATAGGCTTAATGGAATTCGAATAAAAAATCCCAGCAGATATTTTTGAAGCTTTACAAAACCATTCTAACATTAATTTGGAAGAAGCCAAGAAAATTTTGAAAACTTGGAATAATGAAGGGGCATTTATTGGATCTACCATATATTATCATGAAATTTGTAATGATTAAAACATTCAAGATTTAGTAAGGAGATCTATGGAATTAAATTTAAAATACTATATAAGAAGTTATTACATAAAAAGGAATTCAGTGTCTGAAAAATTGAAGCATTCTGAAATGTGCTATGTGATTTGTTGTCTATTTGGGAAAAAAATTAAAATCAGATCCTCACCTAATATTCTGTATAAGAAATCAAAATATTAAAATGTAGTTTAGTTTCATTATATTTAAAAAATTTCAGGCCAGGCACAGTGGCTCATGCTTGTAATCCCAGCACATTGGGAGGCTGAGGCAGGTGGATCACCAGGTCAGGAGATCAAGACCATCCTGGCCAACATGGTGAAACCCTGTCTCTACTAAAAATACAAAAAATTAGCTGGGTGTGGTGGCGGGCACCTGTAATCCCAGCTACTGGGGAGGCTGAGGCAGGAGAATGGCATGAACCCAGGGGTGGAGCTTGCAGAGAGCCAAGATCGCACTACTGCACTCCAGCCTGGGCGACAAAGTGAGACTCCGTCTCAAAAAAAAAAAAAAAAATTCAATCACAATTTAATATTTGTAGACAAATTATATTATCTTTTTAACCTTAGTGGCATATTGAAGCAGTAGAAAAGTTGTTTTAACTAACTTTGAGGAAATACCATTATTAAGTATGTGTTCATGTAAAAATTGCTGTAAGCTACATTTTTTCCTTCTCCTTCTTAGCAAAACGATGAGATCAACTTCAACCATATGGAAGCATTTCTACACTTAGTTTGAGGAGGAAAAAAATCAAATTTGCAAATAATGTCAAACAAAATATGCATTTCCAAATCCTAGCAAGATTACCAAACACATCCTTATCTTTTTAGAAAGACCTCATCTAAAATAGGACAACTATTCTGTTTTCAGAAGTCTTCGAATAACATTTATATTTTTTAAAAACTAGAAAAGGAAAACCAACCACAGAAATAACACATAAAGAAAAATAATTAGATACAATTCCAAAGAACAGATATTATAGTCAATGAGTTTGGGGTATTCTCCCTGCCCCCATGAACCTTGCCTGAACATTGGGCTTTCTATATCTTATATGCAGAAATCTATACCATTCCTATACTCCATTTTTATATCTGTATTGACACTGTGGAGGACAATTCCAAAAAGATCATTATTTTCTTTGTTCAAATCTAACATTGATAGATGCTTCTGCTCTCTAGTTCTGCCTGTTTCTCGGAAACTGGCCCAAACCACATAAATGAACAACTTCAACACAGCTGCAAAATGCTCAGCAACAGTAATATTAGAGGTGGAATAACATGCACACGGAATAGTGCTGTCAGGAGTGAAAGTCCACTGGGAGAGTGAAATTCTGTTTAGGGTCTGGTATTATCTAAGGACTTTCTACCATTCACTTCCATTCTAAACCCTAGATTTAGGTCTATGAAGGTACAAGTTAATGATGACTCAGGCTGTGAATACTGACAAGAGTGGAAGATCTTGGTTTTCCAGGGTTGGATGTTCCCATAGCTGAATTATGGTGACAGAAATCTGGACTATGATCTCAGAGGACAAGGGGCCTTTGCCCTCATGCTGATCTCCAGTCACACAAAGAAGCATAAGAGAGGGAAGAGAACAGTGCCTGTAACTAATGAAATTGACCAGTGCCAGGCAGATATTTCAATATTTGGGGGTCTTTCCATTAGGGCCATTCTGCTACTATAGAAAAGAACAAAATATCTCCTTTCATTGTGAGAGTTCCTTTCCCCCACACCGGGGACTCCAAATCTGGGAGAATTTCTTTCCTTTGTTATCCACCTGCACATATGACGTATCTGAAATATTGTTGAGCCTTCTCTCCCAGGGCATATCACAGCTCTCTATTATAATAAGGCCCATCTTTACTCATGGTCTTTGGGGTTTGATTTCTACTTCTGGATCACAGATTGCAACCCTAAAATCTGATTTCTGAATTTTGCTCCCAGGAAAGGGGATAAATCCTTCACCAGGAACTGGATATCTAACTGAGTACATACTTTAATAAGAGCGTAGCAGCCTGATCTTTCCTGTCCACAAAGAGAATCTTTGGTTATGTTAACTAACACAAATAAGATGTGACAGCCGTTCTACACAAAAGCCTAGGGAAAGTTTGTGAGAAAATAATTCATCCTGAGTTATAGTAAACCAGGCTGAACTCTAGATAAACAATATCTTGGGGCATCTTTCATTTGGTCCAAAGCCACTTACTTTTTCATGGTTAATAATATGTTGAGCTAGACTGGGTGCTACATAGAAGAAATGAAATACTGACCTATTTCTTTCTCCCTTTCCCCTTCTCTCCCTCACCTTTAATCCTCCGTTTCTTTCTCCCTTACTCACTCCTTGCCTCTCCTCTCCTCATCCCTATTTATATATATTAATAATATCACATTGGCAGTAGACCAATAAATAGCATATAGTTATATGTTTGTTGACTTTAATGGCTAGTGCAGGTCTCTATTTAGGCTTCCCTTGGAGCTTATGTTTCCCTTAGGTTTATAGAGCCTTAAATATACACGAATTGAGATGGGTGAGACTCTTCAACCAATCCATCTTGTTGATAAAAGTCACTTCCTGGCAGTTTAATTTAAGGAGAATCCTGAATGAAGGAAAAAATAAGTTAATTACCATTTGCCGATTGACAGGCATGTGGTAAGCAGATTACCTACTTACAACCCTATAAGGTTGGCATTATTAGTCTCAGTTTATAGATAAGAAACTGTGCTCAAGATCACATAGGCAGTTAATTGCAGAGCTGGGATTCAAACCCAATTCTGATTCTAAAGCCCTTGTTATAACCATGCAGAGATGGCAAATTTGTACTGCGTGTGTTGTTATTCCTTTTTGCTGAGCCTATGGTAAGAGAGGTCAATAATCTCTCATTTATCTCACAACTGGCCTAAGAGTTTTTCTCAAGATAGCATGCCAGGTCCTGTTTCCTAAAACTGGCTCCCAAGATGAAGCCTATTTGCTGCCAGCGAAGGTTTGAGAGACGGGAGGCTATAGGACAATGTCTGGAACAAGATAGAGGCAGATGTCAGAGAATAACACATATAGGAGGACCAGATAGATTTGCTTGATTGGAATGAAGAAAAAGACATGGAAATGGGGGATGATGAGAAGAGATGATGAAAGAGACTTGGAAGGCTCTGACTGGAGTTGGAAGGTGCTGGTTAGAAGATCAGGATACACATCCCTCGACGGTCCAAAATGCTGCTGAGGAAGTTGTAAAGACTTGGATTCAAGCAAAGAAGGCTCTAATAACCTGAAATGATTTGACCTGGCTGTAGAACCTGGTGAGAAGGAGGAAAAACGCATCAGGATTTTGTTATGGATTTCACATGAAAAAGCACACTTTTTTTGGAGCTCCAGCCCTGCTATAAACCTGACTGTAAGCATGAACACTGAGGAACTGAGGTGGAGAAGAATTGTATTTTAATTTGTATGCTAGACTATTTAGCTTAATTGAAAGATGAAGATTCAGAAAAATAGCATCACTGAATAGCAAGAGAATGGGCCCCAGAGTCAGACACTTATCTGATTTGTGACCTGGCTCCACAGTTCACTAGCCATGGGACCTTGGGTAAGTTGTTTAACCTCCTTGATCCATGTCATATGGAAGGAACAGAAGCTATGTCCCAAAAGTGTTGTGAGAATTAACAAGAAAACAAATATGCAGAAACAAAGGTAGTGCCTGGTACACTGTTGGCACTCAATAAATGTCAGTTTCCTCTTCTTGGTTCTGGTTTTTGAGCTTTGTAAATTATTTAATATTTGTGCACCTATATTCTTTGATCTGTAAAATAAAGATAATAAAACTTGTTTTGCCTATATTACAGGGTAGTGTTTCTCATACATTAGTGTGTAAAGAATTCTTTGAGGTCTCTATTCAAAATGCCAATATCTGGCTCACATTCCCACACATCTGCTTCAGGAAGTCTGAGCTGGAGCCTAAGAATCATGCTGCATGCTTAGCAGTCCCTCTAGGTGCTTCCAATGCAAGAGGACCATGGACCACACTTCTGACAAATTCTGATCTTAGCAGCACCTATAAGGGGACAGACAGCATTCTTGAAGGGGAAAGCAGGGTTGTGAGGGAAAGAAAAAGAAGGAAGAGAGGAAAAACTGGAAAGTAAGAAAGTGAGGAAGAATATTTCTGAAGACCATCTGACTAGTAAAGTGTCAAATCGAAGTCTGTGTTTCAGGACTCCAGCCTCCATCTCCAATGTTGTAACACCCATCCCAGACAGACAGACTGACTTCTCTGGTTTTAGAGACAGAGATAAACATCCTCAATTATAATGACAGTAACTCAAAAGCTTGAGTTTGGGTAAAGAAGTAGTCTGTTTTCTCAATCAGCAAAGAAGGCCTTTTCAGGAACAAAATAAAAGTAAATGAAAGCAAGTTTAGAAGTAACTGGTCATTAACACAATTCTCAGCTAGGGAGTAGACCTTTGCAGCATACAGTACTTCCCTGTTAATAAGCACTGAACAGCTTTGGTCTCTCTGGAGGCAGAGAGATGGAAATTTTCATCTTATAAACTAAGTGTAATATACTGTTATCTTCTCTTCTCCTGTAATTTGGTCAAGTCATAAAACTGTTTCATAGCTGAAATAAAACAGAACAATTATTAGGAATAACATCGTGATAATTACTCTGTGCACCGAATTGTACCCAGCTGTGCATCTTCCTGCTCCAAACAAGAATGTGGGATAAGCAGGTTTTTAGACAGGAAGTGGAACTGTGATTACCCTCATTATACTGACAAGTTATTGTAGCTAATCTTTCTAGTTCCTTTCCTCATTCAATTCTCTGAACTGCTTAGAAAGCTACATTGAGTCATATGCAAAAAATCTATTAGACTGAAACCTGCCTTTTCATCTTGCAAATATATCTGATCTTCTTAACAACTGAGGCTCCAGATGACTCAGAGACTTGAAGTATCATTCACACATGGCCAGGCATGGTGGCTTACACATGTAATTCTAGCAATTTGGAAGGCTGAGGCAGGAGGATGGCTTGAGCCCAGAAGTTAGAGGCTGCAGTGAGCTATGTGTGTACCACTGTACTCCAACCTGGGTGACAGGGTGAGACCCTGTGTCAAAACAACAATAAAAACAAAAACAATTCAGCTAATTGATAATCCAGGTCTCATCTAGTTCCAAAGCGCAGGCTCTTCACCACCCTGCTATATTGATTCACTATTAGACAAAACAGAAGGTTATTGCTATGTATTAGAAAATAAATCAGGAACTTGTCTGTCATGAGCTAAACTATCATAGAACTCATGAAAGTTAAACATGAAAGGGAGATCTTAAATAACTTATTACAATTCACCCATGAGGAGACTGATGTCTCGAGTGGGTATCATAGCAATTAAATATCCAAAATTACCTTTTGTCTCTATTTGAATTCTCTTCTTGGCAGGTACAGGCAGGACTGACTTGTCCATTAGGCACAGTAGGCACAGTGCCTGGGAACCACAACACGTTTATAAACCACTTATTTTTTTTGATTAAAATTAGAAGAAACAAAAACAAGTTTAAGGTTGAAAAAAATTGTTATATGTATTTATACCAATGGAGTGCAAATATAATTTTTAATATGTCTTTAAGGAAGAGACTCATGAAGTCAAAAGTACCTTGGGCCCATAAAAGTCACAACGGAAGTCTGTGTACAGGAATACAGTAAAATTTCCATCCTTATCCACTTATACAGCCTTCATACCTACCCATGCTTTGAGGAAAACATGGAATTGATAAATCAGGATTAGACACTTAGTAGAAGTGTTGGTGATTAGACACAACTAAAGACAGAAATTCTGGATACAAAACAGCAATTTTTCTATTTCTGCTTTATTGAACATATAGCACACATCATGTGGTCTGCCATGATGGTAAAGACAATTATTTGTTTCCTAGTTTTGTCCTGCTTCTGTCTCCTTTGCTCAAATTTAAATGCTTCCCATAGCTCTCTGGGCCATGATAGGAGCAGAAAACTCTGTCTAGCTTTCTATTCTAACACGGGTTCAGGTTAGAATATTCCACTAGCAACTCTGTAGAATGTTGGATTAACTTCCATTCTTTATTCTTCACTCATTCAACAAACTGGAGCACCTACTATGTACTAGGCTTGTTGCTAGCACTGCATATACAATAGTAAATATAACATACTTCTTGCCCTCATGGAATTTATAATCTATAAAGGACAAGCAAACAAACAACAAATATATAGTTACAAAGTATAACTATCTATATCCTGTTAGTTTAGATAGAGAATTACTTTGCTAGATGACTCAAGGAAGCACTCTGATGGATGAGAAGCACTCTGATGATGCATGTGGAGAGGAGACTGCTCTAGCATGGTACTAGCTTAGCACATAACCAGGCCCATGAGGACTGAGTGAGGTAAGAAAAAGAGAATATGGGAGAAGATAAAAATGAAGATCTGGATAGAGACTAGCTCATTCACTGTAGAGCCCTACGGGCCATGGTAAAGAGATTACATTTTATTCTAACAGCAATGAAAAGTCATTAAAGCATCTTTAGCAAGTGACTGACATCATATGAACTAGGTTTGTAAATGATTTTTCTGGCAACTGAGTGATCAGATAGGAGGGGGCAAGATGCACGCAAGTACAGTAGTAATGAGGGTACTAAGGCAATTCAGGTTCTCTGAATTCTCCAAATTGTAATTCTTTTTTTAAAGTTTCCTTTACTGCCATCACCCACCGAAACCAGAGTGCATATTCTAAGTCAATGTGATCCAAACATGTTAGTGGAACGTTAACCTCTCAAGACGGTCTCTGAAAGTAAGATTCTGTGGTCAAATAAATTCAGAAAATTCTGCATGCTAAATCCCCTTCTTGGAGATTCCGAATGTAAACTAATATATTAAAAGCACAGGTAAGTGTTTCAGTAAATGTGTGGATCCCAGCATTTCTCAAGCTTACTTGACCATGGAACGTTTTATTTTTTTTCCCTTCACATAATGTTAATATCCTGTAGAAGTGATATTCTCCAGAGCATATTTAAGAAAGTGCTGCCATAAGTCATTCTAACCAAGAGTCAAGCAAATTCCATGTGCTTGGTTTACTGGTTCCCCTCTCCTTTACCTCTCCATTTATTATTCTAACGGTTTAGGCAATATTTTCTGAATCACCATATATTGTATAATATCACCCTTCACATATGGTATTTCTTCTCTCCATTTCTACCTTCTATTTCTATCAACTGTCCCTTTCCTTTTATATTGTCAAGGTTGGTAAAGTTTTCATTCTTTCTGTAACCATACTTCTCTTTCTTGTTTCGGGATCTGGCTCTCCTATAAGCCAGCTGTTGGATATCCTTAATTGATTCTCTATATCGGTAATATTTCTCCGTCTCTGTATAAAGCTCTGTGTATAGGAGCTTTATCTTTTGTCTTCAAATATTTTATTAGACTCTTAACCCTTTTTGGAAATATAATTTACATATCATACAACTCACTCAGAGAAGTGTTCAATAGTTTTTATTATATTTTAAGTGCTGTGCAACCATTAACATAATCTAATTCTAGAATATTTCATCATTCCAAAAAGAAACCCTGTATCCATTACAGACACTCCTCATTTCCCCACAATCTTCGCCAGCCCTAAGCAACTACTAAACTATGTTTTGTCTCTATTAATTTCTGACATTTAATATAAAAGGAATCACACAATGTATGGCCTTTTGTGACTCACTTCCTTCAGTGACCATAATATTTTTAAGGTTTATCCATGTTGTAACATGTATTGGTGCTTCGTTTCTTTCCATTGTCTAATAATATTTAATTGTATGGATATACCACATTTTCCCTATCTATTAATCAAGTGATGAACATTTGGATTGTTTCTATTTTTTAGCTATTATGAATACCGCTGCTATGAATATTCGTGTACAAGTTTTTGTGTGGATATATGTTTTTATTTCTCTTAGGAAGTGCTTAGTCTTATGTTAACTATGTTTAACATTTTAAGTAATTGCCAGACTGTTTTTCAAAGCAGTTGAAGCATATTATATTCCCACTAGCATTGTATAAGGGTTCAAATTTTTCTACATCCTCTCCAATAGTTGTTATAGTGTGTCTTTTTGATTATACCCATCTTAGTGGATGTGAGGTGGTATCTCGCTGTGGTTTTGATTTGCATTTCCCTAACTAACAATGTTAAGTATCTATTCACGTGCTTATTGGCCATTCGTATAACTTGGGAAATATGTCCACTTAAATCCCTTCTGTCCATATTTTAGTTAGGTAATTTGTCTTTTCATTGCTGAGTTGTAAGAATTCTTTATATATATTCTGGATACCATTCTCTTATCAGATATATGACTTGCAAATATTTTCTCCTATTCTGCATGTTATCTGTTCACATTCTTGATGGTGTCATTTGACTCACAAAAGTTCTTAGTTTTGATAAAGTCCAATTTATCATGGATATGTTTTATCACATTTGCCTTTAGTGTTGTATCTAAGAAATCACTCTTTAAACTTTATTAGAAAATTTCGGCAATAATATAGTTTCAAAAATTATTTTTGTACTGATTTGTAGCTTTTTCATAGAAACGTGTTTTTACTCCATAAATACCGTTATCTTTCTATATCATTATAAGGAGACCAATTGCAGATTTTTATTTTTAAAGCACTGGATCTTGAATTATAATTCTTCTTGGGTGAATTGTTTAATTAATTTATCTTGGTTTTTATCTTTCATGCTACTGATTTCTTTTTTGTGTCTTGTGATCTTTGGCTCTCTACAGGCATACCACAGAGGTATTGCAGGTTCAGTTCCAGACCACTGCAATAAAGTGAATATCACAATAAAGAGAGTCACACAAATTATTTGGTTTATCAGTACATGTAAGAGTTATGTTTACACTATACCATAGTCTATTAAGTATGCAACAGCATTATGTCTAAAAGAACAATGTATATACCTTAATTCAAAATACTGTATTGCTAAAAATGCTAATGATCATCTGAGCCTTCAGTGAGTCATAATCATTTTGCTGACAGAGGGCCTTGCCTTGACATGGATGGCTGCTGACTGATCAAGGTGTTGATTACTGAAGGCTGGGATGGCTGTGGCAATTTCTTAAAATAAAACAACAGTGACGTTTGTCACATTAAGTGATTCTTCCTTTCATGGAAGACTTCTCTGTAGCATTCAATGCTGTTTGATGGCATTTTACCCACAGTAGAAACTCTTTCAAAATTGGAGTCAGTCCTGTCAAACCCTGCCACTGTTTTATCAACTAAGTTTATGTAATATTCTAAATCCTTTTGTATCATTTCAACACTGTTCAGAGAATCTTCATCAGGAGTAGGTTCCATCTCAAGAAACCATTTGCTCATTTATAAGCAATTCATCATCCATTCATATTCTATTATGAGATTGCAACAATTCTGTCACATTTTCAAGCTACACTTCAAATTCTAGTCTTCTTGCTATGCCCACCACATCTGCAGTTACTTCCTCCACTGAAGTCTTGAATCCCTCAAAGTCATCCACAAGGGCTAGAGTCCACTTCTTCCAAACTCCTGTTAATATTGCTATTTCAACCTTTTCCCATGAATCACAAATGTTCGTAATGGCATCTGGAATGGTGAGTCTTTTCCAGAAGGTTTTCAATTAACCTTGCCCAGATCCATCAGAGAAGAAATCACTATCTATGGTAGCTATGGCCTTATAAAATGTACTTCTCAAATAATGTATTTCTTAAATAATAAGACTTGAAAGTCAACAGTACTTCTTGATTTCTAGGCTGCAGAATGGAGGGTGAGTTAGCAGGCTTAAAAAATTAATTTATCTGTACATTTCCATCAGAGCTCTTGGGTGAGCAGGCATATTGGCAATGAGCAGTAATATTTTGAAAGCAATTTTTTTTTTTTTCCTGAGCAGTAGGTCTCAGTAGTGGGTGTAAACTATTTAGTAAACCATGCTATAAACAGATATGCTGTCACCCAGGTTGTATTGTTCCATTTATAGAGCACAGGTGGAGTAGATTTAACTTAATTCATAGGGACCCTAAGATTTTCAGAGTTTCAGATTTCCAAGAGAAGGATGTCTCATCTATACTGAAAATCTGTTGTTTAGTGTAGTCACTTTCATTAATTATCTTAGTTGTATCTTCTGGAGAGCTGCTTCCCCTTGCATTTTTCATGTTATGGAGATAGTTTATTTCCTTAAACCAACCTCTGCTAGCTTCCAACTTTCCTTCTGTAGCTTCCTCACCTCTCTCAGCCTTTATAGAACTGAAGAGAGTTAGGGTCTTGTCCTGGATTAGGCTTTCACTTAGGGAAATGTGGCTGGTTTGATCTTCTATCTAGATTGCTACAACCTTCTCCATAGCAGCAATAAGGCTGTTTCACTTTCTTATCATTCTTGTGTTCACCAAAGTAGCACTTTTAATTTCCTTCAACAACTTTCCCTTTACATTCACAAGTTGGCTAACTGTTTGGGACAAGAAGCCTAGCATTCAGCCTATCATGGCTTTCAACATGCCTTCCTCATTAAGCTTAATCATGTTGAGCTTGTGCCTTAAAGTAAGAGACATGCAAGTCTTTCACTTGAGCACTCAGAGACCACCGTAGTGTTATTTATTGGTGTAATTTTAATATTGTTGCATCTCAGGGAATAGAAAAGCCTGAGAACAGGGAGAGAGATGGGAGAATGGCTGGTGGGTGGAACAGACAGAACACACATTTATTGATTAATTTTGCCATCTTATAGTTCATGGTGCCCCAAAATAATTACAATAGCAGCATCAAAGATCACTGATTACAGATCACCATAATAGATATAATAATAATGAAAAAGCTTGAAATGTTCCAAGAATTACCAAAATGTGACACAGAGACATGAAGTGAGGTACCATGAACCTTCAATTTATAAAAAATTCAATATATGTGAAGCACAATAAATATGAGATTTGCCTGTATTCACTTTTAAAAATTAGGGACTAAGTAGATTTGTCAAGGTAGAGGTATAGGTTTTTCTCTGTTATTGGGTATATAATTTTTTTAGATAAATCTCCTTTTGAGTAGGATTTCTATTTTGTAGGTAGAGCTTGTTGAACAATATGAGACAAGAAAAATGATAATGAAAAGAAACTTCTAAAACAATAAAAACATCTTTTAGGACACACAAAAAGCACTAGATTAAGATAAAATTGTCATTACATAGATGATGCATAAAAGTTTACAAAAGAAAAACCAGAAACTGATATAACTCTAAATAGTAATTCTCATGTCTTTAGATAAAAACTGATGATTAAGAATAGCCATTTCCCAAATGAGGAAATGAAAACAATAAAATAAGCATTTTGTTAAGTAATTCCCATTTTCCAGACCACAGGCTAATCCCTGAAGATATTAAATATGAACATGAAGATTCTATCTCTGTCTTCATAGAGTTCATATCCTAACTGGAAAGACAGTCCTTTTTAGTTCTGCAACTACCTCAGTAAAAAAGCTTACCCAGCAATCCCACCTATGGGTATATAACCAAAATAAAGGAAGTCAGTATATCAAAAAGATTATGCACACTTCAATGTTTATTGCAGCAATATTCACAATAATCAAGATATGGAATCAACCTGTATTCATCAAGGGATGAATGGATAAAGAAAATGTAGTATATATACACATGGAATACTATTCAACCATAAAAAGAGTGAAATTCTGTCATTTTCAGCAACATGGATGGAACTGGAAGACATTACATTAAGTGAAATAAGCCAGGCACAAAAAGACAAGTATTGTATGTTCTCACACACATGTAGGAGCAAATGAAAAAGTGGACCTCATGGAGGTAGAGAATTGGTGGTAACCACAGGCCAGGAAGGGAAGGAGAGAGGGAGGATGAAGAGAGGTTGGTTAATGGGTACAAAAACACAGTTAGAAGGAATAAGCTCTAGTGTTCAATAGCACAGTAGTGTGGCAAAAGTTAACAGTAGCTTATTGTATATTCCAAGTAGCTAGAAGAGATTTGGAATGTTCCCAACATAAAGAAATAATTTAAAAATTGTCATAAATATGTACAACAAATATGTACGATTTGTATGTATCAATAAAATTTTTTAAAAACTTAAGACATTGGTATAGTTTCAAAAAACCGAAGTTATCATGATTTATAAAATCAACATAATCCATTTAAATGATTATTTATATTATGCTTTTCAATGCTTCATAATTACAATTATGCATACTGTTTTTTTTTTTTGGATGACCTTAAAATCAGTTGTTGAATAAGACAGATACTACCCATTCAACAAGCATTTATAAGGCACTTACTATATTCCTAGGTTCTGAGGATACAGAACCTAGGAATATTTTGAGGATATGAATAAAACAAATGGGTTCCTGATCCTACTCTGTGGTTTATCATGGCTGGCAGATATATAAACAAATGTTATCATCAATTTGATAAGTGCGATAGCAGAAAAATACAGTGCCATGCAAGGACAGAGGAGGCCCTAAGAAATTCTGCCTGAACATGTCAGAGAAGATCTAGAGAAAGGAGAAAAACAAGAGGAGAGGCTGGTATTCTTAACAAAATGACACAAAATAAAAAGATGTAAAGGTATAAAAGAGTATGGCATCTTCCAGAATTTACATTAAAAATTTTCTATACTTTGATGTAGTTAGATGTAATTAGAGGGCAAGGGGGCATCACTGCTTATTAGCTGCAAATTTAGGCAGGCGCAGATACTAAAGGCCACGAGTGCATCGGAAAGGGTTTGGATTTCAAGCAAAAGTGACTTGACCAGATGTTACATTAAAAAAAAAAAAAAAAAAAAAAAAACCTCTGTAATCCCAGCACTTTGGGAGGCCGAGATGGGTGGATTATCTGAGGTCAGGAGTTCAACACCAGCCTGACCAACATGGTGAAACCCTATCTCTACTAAAAATACAAAAATTATCTGGGCGTGGTGGCACATGCTTGTAATACCAGCTACTCGGGAGGCTGAGGCAAGAGAATTGCTTTAGCCCAGGAGACGGAGGTTGCAGTGAGCTGAGATCACGCCACTCCACTCCAGCCTGGCTGACAGAGCGAGACTCTGTTTAAAAAGCAACAACAACAACAACAACAACAAAAACTACTCAGGAATCTATATGGAAAAATTATTAGAGTTTGAGGCTAGCTAGATACCAATAAATCATTTAGGATTAAAAACAACAAGGTTTAAAATAAAAATGAAAAGAAAATGGGATATGAAGGATACTAAGAAAATTACAGTACTTAATAACTAATTGAATGTGTGAACGAAGGAGAAAACTGATCTAAAACGGCTTCCATGTCTGGGTCTCAGACAAAATGGTTATTGTCAAATTTCGTTAAGTTACTAATGGTTACTACAATGGTTACTAATCAAATTTGGGATAAGAGGAAACAAGACAACATAAGGATTTGAAAATTCTGAGTTCTTTTCATAATTAACAGAATTCAAGTTTAAACAACCATGCAACATGATCCTGCATTAATTAAAATAGAGTAAAATAATAAAACTGACAACATTCATTGCTATAGGATATTGGAGAAAAAGATATACTAATACATTGCTGTCCTGCAACCTGATGAAATTGTTCTGAAAAAAACTTGGCAACAAATATAAAAGCCATAAGAATTATCACATACTTTGACCAAGAAACCCTACTTTTTGGAATTTAGCCCAAGGATGTAATTCAAAAGAAATAAATAACCGATTTGTATAAAAATGTTTATAGCTGTGCTATATATTACAAGCAAAATTTGGAAACAGTCCAATGCCCAACAGTGATGGAATGCTTAGGCAGACTTAGGTGCATTAATGCAATGGAATATTTTATTGCTATTAAGAATGACAATATGAGAACTATGTAGAAACAAGGAAAGGGTCATGTGAAGCAATGAATAAAAAATGCAGCACTCAAAATGATGCATATACAATGATCACAACTATGTAAAATTATATCTGTATAACCAGGAGGATTAGAAAGGAATACAGAGCTGGTAATTTAGAGTGCTGACATTTTTGTTATTGTTAGTTCAAGTTGCTGGGGATGTTTATGTGTTTCTAGTTATATTTCACTGTATATTTAGTACATATACATTAACAGAGATAAATCTCTATTTTTTTCTGACACATAAAAGAAAATCCTGATCAGTATCTTTCCCTGCCTTAGGTGATTTAAAAAAAGATTGTCAGATTTAGTCAAAACTAAATAAGAAAAGTGGTAGCAATTCTCAAGAATATCTGCTAATAGGCCTACCAAGAGCTTTAATATCTCAGTATTTGTAGTGTTTTTCAACTTTTTAACCCAGTTTGCTGGCCAAGATTTTGTAAAGCTTCACTTTCTACAAGAGGACCCTGGTATAGAGTAATTTTTTTGTCTTAAAAAATATAAAATGATGCTATAAAATGCATCATATTAATTGTGTTTTTTCAAACAATGTTTCCTTTACAACCCATCCTAGAGATTGTGATATACCTTCCCCATCCCATGCTCCCCTGTTGACTACGGAAGGCCTAGAATGATGAGAAAGATGGAGAACCTCTGACTTAGAGTGGGTGAAGCCACTATGGAAAGAGTCCCTCCTTTTTTTCTTAAGACCAAAATAAATAAATAAATAAATAATCAGGAGAAATGCAAATACATTAATTCATTAAATGAATAATGTCATAAGAAAAGCTAAACAATCTGACCTACCCATCTAGGAGGGCGATGACATTCTTCCTCGGCCGCCCAATATTAGGGCCATATAAGCTGGCTCTGGAATAAATCCGGATGGGCTGCAACAGGCTCTTCAGCTGGATGTAATCCTTTCCCAACTGGCTGCCATTTACTGCCCGGCCATGCATGGTCCGATAGTTATTTGGCTCTAGATTAAAAGCAAACATGCAAGTCAGAATTGAGAAGGGTAAGGCTCTGCCAACACTTTCCTGTCCACAGATCTCTCTGCCTTTTTCTTAGTAGTATGAAAAAATAAAAATAAAAAAAATAAAAAAGTGGGTGTGAATTATTTTAACTTAAAGAACCACCCAAACAAAAAAAAGTCAAGTTAGCTTGCTGTTCTGTTCATTTTCAAACTAATTTTCACAAAAGGATAACCTAATCAACACCAGAGACCATACAGATTTTCAGGTGCTACTTCATAATGAATGGTATATTGGATTGAATAGTGTCCCCCCAAATTTATATCTACCAGAATCTCAGAATGTGAGCTCATTTGGAAACAGGATCTTTGAAATGTAACTAGTTATGATAAGGTCATACTAGATTACAGTGGGTCCTAAATCCAATGACTTCTGTCTTTATAAGAGAAAGGAGAAGGAAGTTCAGATACACAGACACGGAGAGAAGAATGCCATGTGACAAAGACTGGAGAGATGCTGCTAGGCTAAGCATTGCTGGCAGCCACCAGAAGCTAGGAAAGAGGCATGGAATAGATTCTCTCTCAAAACCCCCACAAGAAACCAATCCTGCTGATGCTCTGATTTCAGACTTCTGGCCTCCTAAACTATCAGAGAAGCAATTTTTGTTGTTTTAAGCCACGAAGCTTGTGATAATTTGTTATGGCAAGCCTAGAAAACTAATATACATGGTAAGAAGTGAAATCTTCATAAAGATATTCACTGCCAAAAAGTCAGGAAAAAAATCATATTCAGTAATAACAAAGTAGCTAATTGAAGTAATTTTGAGCAAAGCCTCCTCTTCCAGCTTCCATTACCTTGGTAGCTCTATAAGGGGAGAAAAATTCCCCAAAACCAGCCGCTCCACACCTGGAGGAGGCTAATTTGATTTGGAATGGTGTGCATACCCCAGGAAAGGCCAGCATCTCAGCTGCCTTGAGACTATGATACTGGCAGGTACAAGAAATAAACCCGTAGTCTTGCAAGAAATATAATAGGAAAATTTGGGGAATAAGGCAGCCACAGCGAACCCTGACAATCTCACACATACCCCCTGTAATCTACAAGGCTAAACATGCTTAGGAGGGACTACAGGATAGTAGTGTGGATAGAAGGAGGATATCTAGCTATCCATACATTTCCAGATAAGTATGAAACCTAG
>NW_012099987.1:4204853-4207572 GCF_000951045.1 Mandrillus leucophaeus
TCTCATACAGGAGCACACAATGAGATTAACAGCTGAGTTTTTATCAGAAAAAAATGGAGGCCAGAAGATGGTAGGATGATATATTCAAACTGCTGAAAGAAAACAAAACAAAACTGATAACCAAGAATTCCATATGCAGCAAACTATCCTTGAAAACTGCATGCAAAGTTAAACATTCTGAGAAAAACAGAGAGAAGAGATTTTGTTGTGAGCAAATATGCCTTATAAGAAATAAGAAAGGAAGTCATTCAGATTGGAATAAAATGATTCCAGATGGTAACTCAAAATCACACAAAGAAATAAAAGACATAAATAAAGGTAATTACATGAATAACTGTAAAAAATATTCATTCCTCTTTTCTTCTCTTAACTGATTTAAAAGACAGTTGCATAAAACAAAAATACACAACCATATTGTTGGGCTTATAAAACATAAAGATATAATATTTAGAATAATAATGGCACAAAGGACTGGGGAATGAAACTGTACTGAAGCAAGTTTCTGTATTAAAGTAGAATTAAGAGCCAGGCATGGTGGTTCACAGCTGTAATCCTCACAATTTGGGAGGCCAAGGTACGTGGATCACCTGAGGTCAGGAATTCGAGACCAGCCTGGCCAACATGGTGAAACCCTGTCTCTACTAAAAATACAAAAAGTACCCGTGTGTGGTGGTGGGTGTCTGTAATCCCAGCTACTCAGGAGGTTGAGGCAGGAGAATCACTTGAACCTGGGAGGCAGAGGTTGCAGTAAGCCAAGATCGCACCATTACACTCCAGCCTGAGTGACACAGTGAGACTCTGTCTCAAACAAACAAACAAACAAACAAAAAAGCAAAAAAACCTAGAATTAAGTTAGTATTACTTGAAAATAGATTGTGATGAGTTAAGATGTATTGTAATAAGAAACTACTAAGAAAATAACAAAACAAGGTGGATGTGGTGGCTCATGCCTATAATCCCAGCACTTTGCTAGGCTGAGGTGGGAGGACTGCTTGAGCCTAGGTGTTCAAGACCATCCTAGGCAACACAGTGAAACCCCATGTCTACAAAAAATTTAAAAAATTAGCTGGGTGTGGTGGTGGGCACCTGTAGTCCCAGCTACTCAGGAGGCTGAGGTGGGAGAATCGCTTGAGCCCAAGAGATTGAGGCTACAGTGGGCTGTAGTCGTACCACTGCACTCTAGCCTGGGCAACAGAGCAAGGCCTTGTGTGAAACAAAAGAAAAGAAAAAAGAAAAGAAAAGAAAAGAAAAGAAAAGAAAAGAAAAGGAAAGAAAAGAAAAGAAAAGAAAAGAACAATGAAAACAGTACCTTAGACAATATTTCTTTTACACAAAAAGGCATGAAAAGTGAGATAGAGGAACAAAAATGCCACGAGATAAATGGAAAACAGCAAGATGGCACATGTAAAGTCAATTATATCAACAATCTCAAATAATGGAAATGGATTAAATACTCCAATTAAAAGCAGAAATTATCAGACTGAATAAAAAATAGATCCTAATAAGAGATACATTTCAGATTCAGAAACACAGATAGATTGAAGGAAAAAAAATTTTTAAAAGGTAGACGTTGCGGGCTGCGGCATGGTGGCTCATGCCTGTAATCCCAGAACTTTGGGAGGCCAAAGTGGGTGGACTACGAGGTCAGGAGATCAAGACCATCCTGGCTAACATGGTGAAACCCCGTCTCTACTAAAAACACAAAAAATTAGCCAGGCGTGGTGGCAGGCACCTGCAGTCCCACCTACTTGGAAGGCAGAGGCAGGAGAATGGCATGAACCAGGGAGGCGGAACTTGCAGTAAGCTGAGATTGCGCTACTGTACTCCAGTCTGGGTGACAGAGTAAGACTCTGTCTTGAAAAATAAATAAATAAATAAATTTTAAAACGTAGACTATATAAACAGTAACCATAAGAGAGCAGAAATAACTATACTAATACCAGAAAAAAATAGATTTTAAGGTAAAAACATTACTAGAGATAATATGAGGCATTTTATAATGATAAAAGGCATTTTATAATGAGAAGAAGGGTCTCAATATCAGGAAGATGTAACAATTAGAAATATATATGTCCCTAACACCACCAAAATACATTAAACAAAATTGAAGAAAGAAATAGAAAATTCAAGAATAATGGAAGGAGACTTCAACACTACATTCTTAATAATAGATAAAACGACTGGATAAAAAAAAATCAGCAAGAATATAGAAGGCTTGATTGGCACTATCAGCTAACTTTACCTAATTGCCATCTACAGAATACTCCACCCAACAACAGCAGGATACACATTCTTTTCCAGCACATAGAGAACATCCTTCAGGACAGACCATATTGTAAGACATAAAACAAATCTCATAAATTTAAAAGGATTAAAATCATACAATGGATGTGCTTCAATCACAATAGAATTAAACTAGAATTCAACAAAAATTGAGAAAATCCCTAAATATTTGAAAATTTAACAAATAATCCACTGGTCAAAGAAGAAATCACAAGGAAATAAAAAAAACAAAATGGAATAAAAATGAAAATAAAATACATAAAAAGATATGGGATGCAGCTTAAGCAATGCTTCAGGGGGAAATTTATAGACTTACGCTCCCATATTAGAAATGAACAAAGATCTCAAATTAATAACCTAAGCTTCCACATTAAAAAGGAAAAAAAGAAGAGAAAACTAAATCCAAGCAAAACAAAGGAATGAAATAATAAAAATT
>NW_012099987.1:4209507-4211911 GCF_000951045.1 Mandrillus leucophaeus
TAGACAATATTTCTTTTACACAAAAAGGCATGAAAAGTGAGATAGAGGAACAAAAATGCCACGAGATAAATGGAAAACAGCAAGATGGCACATGTAAAGTCAATTATATCAACAATCTCAAATAATGGAAATGGATTAAATACTCCAATTAAAAGCAGAAATTATCAGACTGAATAAAAAATAGATCCTAATAAGAGATACATTTCAGATTCAGAAACACAGATAGATTGAAGGAAAAAAAATTTTTAAAAGGTAGACGTTGCGGGCTGCGGCATGGTGGCTCATGCCTGTAATCCCAGAACTTTGGGAGGCCAAAGTGGGTGGACTACGAGGTCAGGAGATCAAGACCATCCTGGCTAACATGGTGAAACCCCGTCTCTACTAAAAACACAAAAAATTAGCCAGGCGTGGTGGCAGGCACCTGCAGTCCCACCTACTTGGAAGGCAGAGGCAGGAGAATGGCATGAACCAGGGAGGCGGAACTTGCAGTAAGCTGAGATTGCGCTACTGTACTCCAGTCTGGGTGACAGAGTAAGACTCTGTCTTGAAAAATAAATAAATAAATAAATTTTAAAACGTAGACTATATAAACAGTAACCATAAGAGAGCAGAAATAACTATACTAATACCAGAAAAAAATAGATTTTAAGGTAAAAACATTACTAGAGATAATATGAGGCATTTTATAATGATAAAAGGCATTTTATAATGAGAAGAAGGGTCTCAATATCAGGAAGATGTAACAATTAGAAATATATATGTCCCTAACACCACCAAAATACATTAAACAAAATTGAAGAAAGAAATAGAAAATTCAAGAATAATGGAAGGAGACTTCAACACTACATTCTTAATAATAGATAAAACGACTGGATAAAAAAAAATCAGCAAGAATATAGAAGGCTTGATTGGCACTATCAGCTAACTTTACCTAATTGCCATCTACAGAATACTCCACCCAACAACAGCAGGATACACATTCTTTTCCAGCACATAGAGAACATCCTTCAGGACAGACCATATTGTAAGACATAAAACAAATCTCATAAATTTAAAAGGATTAAAATCATACAATGGATGTGCTTCAATCACAATAGAATTAAACTAGAATTCAACAAAAATTGAGAAAATCCCTAAATATTTGAAAATTTAACAAATAATCCACTGGTCAAAGAAGAAATCACAAGGAAATAAAAAAAACAAAATGGAATAAAAATGAAAATAAAATACATAAAAAGATATGGGATGCAGCTTAAGCAATGCTTCAGGGGGAAATTTATAGACTTACGCTCCTATATTAGAAATGAACAAAGATCTCAAATTAATAACCTAAGCTTCCACATTAAAAAGGAAAAAAAGAAGAGAAAACTAAATCCAAGCAAAACAAAGGAATGAAATAATAAAAATTCGAGTAGGTATCAATGATATTTTTTAAAATACAGAAAATTCAGAGAAAGCAAAAGTTGGTTATTTGAAAAGACCACAAAACTGATATACCTTTAGTTAGACTGACCACCAAAAAAAGAGAGAGAAGTCACAGATTACCAAAAGGGAACACCAGTAAAGGATCTCATAGTAATTAAGTTGATAAGGAACTACTATGAACATCTTTGTGCCAATAATTTAGAAAACTTAAATAAAATGGTAAATTTCAAAAAAAGGCACAAATTATTAAAACTGACTAAACAAGACACAGAAAATCTATATAGACACATAACAACAATGAAAACTCATTGAGGTAGTAATTAAAAATCTTTCCACAAAGAAAGCCCAGACCTGGACGGTTTAGTTGGTGAATTCTATTAAATATTTAAATAAGAAACACCAATGCTTTACAAACTTTTTCAGAAAATGGAGGAAGAGGGAACACTATTCAACTTATGTTATAAGGCCAATATTACCCTGACACCAAAGCCAGTCAAAGACATCACAAGAGGCTAGGTGCAGTGACTCATGCTTGTAATCCCAACACTTTGGGAGGCCGAGGCAGGTGAATCATTTGAGGTCAGAAGCTCAAGACCCATCTGGCCAACATGGTGAAACCCCATCTCTACTAAAAATACAAAAATTAGCCAGGCAGTAGAGGTGCACACCTGTAATTCCAGCTACTCGGGAGGCTGAAGCAGGAGAATCACTTGAGTCTGGGAGGTAGAGTTTGCAATGAGCTGAGATTGTGCCACTGCACTCCAGTCTGGGTGACAGAGTGAGACCCTTTCTCAAAAACAATAACAACAACAACAAAACAAAGACATCACAAGAAAACTACAGACCAATATCCCTCATAATACAGATGTAAAATCCCCAACAAAATATTTACAAAGTGAGTCCAGCAACATATGAAAAGTTTTATACACTATGACCAAGTGGGATTTACGCCAGGAATGCAAGGTTGATTTAATGTTAA
>NW_012099987.1:4217776-4220146 GCF_000951045.1 Mandrillus leucophaeus
TGTCTTTTTAATAAACAGTACTGGGAATCTCTATATCCATATGCAAAAAGACTAATTTATAGCCTTACTTCACAAGGTTCACAAAAATTAACTCCTAAAAGATTTAGGGCCAAATGTAAGAGCTAAAACAATGAAATTTTTAGAAGAAAATACAGGAAAAAACTCCTTGTGATCCTGGATTAAGCAAAGATCATCGCACCAAAAGCATAATTCATAAAATAAAAACTGATAAATTGAACTTTATCAAAATTCAAAGCCTTTGCACTTTAAAAGATGCCACCAAGTTACAAAAGATGAAGTAAAAAAATTATTTGCAAATCATATACTTGAATTTTTTAAAAAAACATGTATCCAGAATATATAAAGAACTCTTACAATTCAATAATAATATAAATAACCCACTTAAAAGAGCAAAAGCTTTGGGCTGATGTTTCACAAATGAAGTAGAAATGGCTAGTAAGTACATGAAAAGGTGCCCAACATCATTAGTCACTAGGGAAGTGGAACTGTTTTCAGGTCCTTCTATTTAATATCTATCTCTTCTATAAGGATGTAGGCAGCTATATTCATCTGTTATTTACTTTTTTTTTTTTCTTGTGACATAGGGTCTTGCTCTGTTACCCAGGCTGGAGTCCAGTGGTGCAACCTTGGCTCACTGCAACCTTGAGTTCCTGGGCTCAAGTGATCCTCCCACCTCAGCCATCTGAGTAGCTGAGACCACAGGTGCACGCCAGCACATTCTGCTTAATTTTTGTATTTTTTGTAGAGATGGGGTTTCATTGTGTTTCCGAGGCTGGGCTTAAACTCCTGAGCTCAATCTGACTACCTTGGCCTCTCAAAGTGCTGGGATTACAGGCATTAGCCACCATGACCAGCCTGTTATTTACCATTGTATCTTTCTAACCTAGTGAAGAAAGCCAAGAAATCTAAATATAATTTAAAAAGTAATAACCATAGGGTAGTAGAAAAAGTACTTCACTTTCTATTAGATATCCCAAGTTCCTGACTTAGATTTGGTACTTACTGCTGCCTATAGCAATTCATGTCACCTCTTCAAATGTGTTTCTTCACTTATGTAATACTTTATCAGGCACTTTATTTAGCATTTTGAGGTCCAAATAGAAGAGTCTGTTTGGAAGTGCTATATAAACTAAACACTATGCAAATATAGGATGACAATATTGCTGATAATTACAAATATAAACCTCTAAGGGAGTAACACTAAGTCTTTGTAATCAACCAGTGGCAAGAAATAGGCATTTTATACCCTTTAAAATAAAAGATAAACACGTTATTCTTTTTAAATAGTTTCATTGCAATACAAAACACATACAATTCACCAATTTAACGTGTATAATTCAATGGTTTTTAGTATTTTCACACAGTTGTGCAACCATCACAACACATTTTAGAACATTTTAATCATCCCAGAAAAAAACTCTGTGCCCTTTAGCAGTCACCCCTCACCCCTCATGGGCTCCCCAGCCCTAAAAAACCACTAATCTACTTTCTGTCTCTGTAGGTTTGTCTATTCTAGACATTTCATATAAGGGGAATTATACAATGTGTTGTCTTTTGTGACTAGATTCTTTCATTTAGCATAGTCTTCTCAAGGTTCATCCATGTTGTAGAATGTATCAGTACTTCATTCCATTTTGTAGCATGTAGTATTTCTTTGTATGTATTTGTCACGTGTCATTTATCAAGTCATCAATTGATAGGCATTTAGGTTGTTTCCACTTTTTTTTGCTATTAAAAGTAATTATGTTATTAACATTCATGTAGAAGTTTTTGTATGGACGTATGTTTTCATTTCTCTTGGATATATATCTAGAAGTGGAATTGTTAGGTTACTTGGTAATTTTATGTTTAACTTTCTGAGGATCTACCAGACTGTTTTCCAAAGTGGCTGTACCATTTGACATTCCCACCAGCAGTGTGTGAAGGTTTCAGTTTCTCCACAACCTCGTCAACATTTGTTACTTTACTTTGCCTTTTTAAAATTTGGCCATCCTAGTAAGAGTGAAGTGGTATTTAATTGCGGTTTTGATTTGCTTTTCCATGATGGCTAGTGATGTCGAGCATTTTTTCATGTACTTGCTTGTCATTTGTATATCCTCTTTGGAGACGTGAAATATTTTGTCCAAAATACTCTTTTAACTGCTTCTTGTGTTGTCCTTAATATGAGTGAAACAATCCTGCAAATGATATTCATATTTCCAAAAAGTAGGTCTTCATCATGACTCACAGTCTTTTTTCTTAATTAATAAACTTTATTTTTATTTTTAGAGCAATTTTAGGTTCACAGAAAATTGAGCAGAGAGTACCCGTATAGTTTGTCCCTTACACACACACACACACACACACACA
>NW_012099987.1:4220196-4226003 GCF_000951045.1 Mandrillus leucophaeus
TGTTTCCGAGGCTGGGCTTAAACTCCTGAGCTCAATCTGACTACCTTGGCCTCTCAAAGTGCTGGGATTACAGGCATTAGCCACCATGACCAGCCTGTTATTTACCATTGTATCTTTCTAACCTAGTGAAGAAAGCCAAGAAATCTAAATATAATTTAAAAAGTAATAACCATAGGGTAGTAGAAAAAGTACTTCACTTTCTATTAGATATCCCAAGTTCCTGACTTAGATTTGGTACTTACTGCTGCCTATAGCAATTCACGTCACCTCTTCAAATGTGTTTCTTCACTTATGTAATACTTTATCAGGCACTTTATTTAGCATTTTGAGGTCCAAATAGAAGAGTCTGTTTGGAAGTGCTATATAAACTAAACACTATGCAAATATAGGATGACAATATTGCTGATAATTACAAATATAAACCTCTAAGGGAGTAACACTAAGTCTTTGTAATCAACCAGTGGCAAGAAATAGGCATTTTATACCCTTTAAAATAAAAGATAAACACGTTATTCTTTTTAAATAGTTTCATTGCAATACAAAACACATACAATTCACCAATTTAACGTGTATAATTCAATGGTTTTTAGTATTTTCACACAGTTGTGCAACCATCACAACACATTTTAGAACATTTTAATCATCCCAGAAAAAAACTCTGTGCCCTTTAGCAGTCACCCCTCACCCCTCATGGGCTCCCCAGCCCTAAAAAACCACTAATCTACTTTCTGTCTCTGTAGGTTTGTCTATTCTAGACATTTCATATAAGGGGAATTATACAATGTGTTGTCTTTTGTGACTAGATTCTTTCATTTAGCATAGTCTTCTCAAGGTTCATCCATGTTGTAGAATGTATCAGTACTTCATTCCATTTTGTAGCATGTAGTATTTCTTTGTATGTATTTGTCACGTGTCATTTATCAAGTCATCAATTGATAGGCATTTAGGTTGTTTCCACTTTTTTTTGCTATTAAAAGTAATTATGTTATTAACATTCATGTAGAAGTTTTTGTATGGACGTATGTTTTCATTTCTCTTGGATATATATCTAGAAGTGGAATTGTTAGGTTACTTGGTAATTTTATGTTTAACTTTCTGAGGATCTACCAGACTGTTTTCCAAAGTGGCTGTACCATTTGACATTCCCACCAGCAGTGTGTGAAGGTTTCAGTTTCTCCACAACCTCGTCAACATTTGTTACTTTACTTTGCCTTTTTAAAATTTGGCCATCCTAGTAAGAGTGAAGTGGTATTTAAGCGGTTTTGATTTGCTTTTCCATGATGGCTAGTGATGTCGAGCATTTTTTCATGTACTTGCTTGTCATTTGTATATCCTCTTTGGAGACGTGAAATATTTTGTCCAAAATACTCTTTTAACTGCTTCTTGTGTTGCCCTTAATATGAGTGAAACAATCCTGCAAATGATATTCATATTTCCAAAAAGTAGGTCTTCATCATGACTCACAGTCTTTTTTCTTAATTAATAAACTTTATTTTTATTTTTAGAGCAATTTTAGGTTCACAGAAAATTGAGCAGAGAGTACCCGTATAGTTTGTCCCTTACACACACACACACACACACACACACACACACACACACACAAAATTTACCTTTATTATCTTGCCTTGATCTGATACAGTTGTTACAAATAATAAACTACCATTGACACATCATTATTAACTGAAATCCATAGTCTACATTTGGGTTTACTCTTCCTGTTGTACAGTTGTGTGAGTTTTGAAAGGTGCAAAATGTCACGTATACACCATTACAGTGCCATAGAGAATAAGTTCACCATCCTAAAAATCCCACATACTCTGTCCATTTATTCCTCCCTCCATTCATTACTCCTCCCTAACTACTGGCAACGACTGATCTATTTACTCTCTGTATACAGTTTTACCTTTTCCAGGATGTCATATAGTCATAATCATAGCTTACAGTTTTCTAAATGAGGTAAGGAGTTGGCCTCACATTGTGTGAACTGTCTCCTGGAGCATGTCTAGTACTCCAAGCCAAAAAATGACCATATCAGGTTTTCTGTCCCTTGTCAATCTCATTTGGATAGAGAAGTCAATGGTGTGTCAATGAGATAAGCCTTGACAACAGATTCAGTCTTCACTTTTACAAGTTATTGGAAAGGTTTTAAAATATTTAAAAATAGGCAAGAATTCTATTGGACCATTTCAGTTAAGTGTGTTCTTGTTCATAGTATCCTGTTCTGAGAAAACAAAGGTGAGTATTTAAGAAATGAGTAGGCCAGGTACAGGGGCTCACACCTGTAATCCCAGCACTTTGGGAGGCTGAGGCGGGAGGATCACCCGAGGTCAGGAGTTCAAGACCAGCCTGACAAACACAGAGAAACCCCATCTCTACTGAAAATACAAAATTAGCCAGATGTGGTGGTGCATGCCTGTAATCCCAGCTACGAGGCAGGCTGAGGCAGGAGAATCGCTTGAACCTGGGAGGCGGAGGTTGCGGTGAGGAGAGATCATGCCATTGCACTCCACCTGGGCAACAAGAGCAAAATTCCATCTCAAAAAACAAAAAAAAAAAAAGAAAAAGAAAAAGAAAAAAAGAAATGAGTAGAAAGTGAGGATAATTATTTATTATGGTCCTTAAAGTGTCCATTTTCTCTGCAGTGGTGGCTCATATCAGTGAGAAAAACAAAACAAATGAAGACTTTGGTCATACCAATGATTCATTCAACCTTCACACACATAGTAGCTAATATGGTTTGGCTGTGTCCCCACCCAAATCTAATCTTGAATTGTAGCTCCCATAATTCCTAAGTGTTGTGGGAGGGACCCAGTGGGAGACAACTGAATCATAGGGGTAGTTCCCTCATACTGTTCTCGTGGTAGTGAATAAGTCTCACAAGATCTGATGATTTTATAAGGGGTTTCCTCTTTGGCATGGTTTTCCTTCTCTCTTGACTGCTGCCATATAAGATGTGCCTTTTGCCTTCCACCATGATTGTGAGGCCTCCCCATCCACGTGGAACTGTGAGTCCATTAAACCTCTTTTTCTTTATAAATTACCCAGTCTTGGATATATCTCTATCAGCAGCATGAACAGGGACTAATGCAGTAAATTGGTACTGGGTAGTGGGTTACTGCTGTAAAGATACCTGAAAATGTGGAAGCAACTTTGAAATTGGGTAACAGGCAGAGGTTGGAACAGTTTGAAGGGCTCAGAAGAAGACAGCAAAATGTGCGAAAGCTTGGAACTTCCTAGAGACTTGTTGAATGACTTTGACCAAAATGCTGATAATAATATGGACAATGAAATCCAAGCTGAGGACCAGGCACGGTGGCTCATGCCTGTAATCCCAACACTTTGGGAGGTTGAGACAGGTGGATCACTTGAGGTCAGAAGTTCAAAACCAGCCTGGCCAACATAGTGAAACCCCGTCACTACTAAGAATACAAAAAAATTATCTGGGCATGGTGGCACACACCTGTAATCCCAGGTACTTTGGAGGCTGAGGCAGGAGAATAGCTTTAATCCAGGAGGCAGAGGTTGCAGTGAGCCAAGATCATGCCACTGCACTCCAGCCTGGGTGACAAAGTGATACTCCATCTCAAAAAAAAAAGAAAGAAAGAAAGAAAGAAAGAAATCATCCAAGCTGAGATGGTCTCAGATGGAGATGAGGAACTTGTTGAGAACGGTAGTAAAGGTGACTCTTGCTATGTTTTAACAAAGAGGCTGGCAGTATTTTGCCCCTGCCCTAGAGATATGTGGAACTTTGAACTTGAGGGGGATGATTTAGGGTATCTGGCAGAAGAAATTTCCCTTTTTTTTTTGAGATACAATTTCGCTCTTATTGCCCATGCTAGAGTGCAATAGTACAATGGCACAATCCTGGCTCACTGCAACCTCTGCCTCCCAGGTTCAAGTGATTCTCCTGCCTCAGCTTTCCAAGTAGCTGGGATTACAGGCATGCATCGCCACGCCTGACTAATTGTGTATTTTTAGTACAGATGGGGTTTCACTATGTTGGTCAAGCTGGTCTCAAACTCCTGACCCCAAGTGATCCACCCACCTTGGCCTCCCAAAGTGCTGGAATTACAGGCCTGAGCCACCACACCCAGCTAAGAAATTTCTAAACAGCAAAGCATTCAAGAGACAACTTGGGTGCTGTTAAAAACATTCAGTCTTAAAAGGGAAACAGAGCATAAAAGTTTCAAAAATTTGCAGCCTGATTATGTGATAGAAAAGAAAAACCCATTTTCTGAGGAGAAATTCAAGCCTGCTGGAGAAATTTGCATAAGTAACAAGGAGCCAAACATTAATTGCCAAGACAAGGGGAAGAATGTCTCCAGGGCATGTCAGAGACATAAACAGCAGTCCCTCCCACCACTGGCCTGGAGGCCTAGGAGGAAAAAATGGTTTTGTGGGCTGGGCTTAAGGCCTCCCTTCTCTGTGCAGCCTGCGAGCTTGGTGCCCTTCATCCCAGTCACTCTAGCCATGGCTAAAAAGGGCAAAGGTACAGTTCAGGCCATGGCTTCAGAAGGTGCAAGCTCCAAGCCTTAGCAGCTTCCATGTGGTATTGAGCCTGCAGGTACACAGAAGTCAAGAACTGAGATTTGGGAACCTCTGCCTAGCTTTCAGAGGATGTATGAAAATGCCTGGATGTCCAGGAAGAAGTTTGCTACAGGGGTGAAGCCCTCATGGAGAACCTCTGCTAGGGCAGTGTGGAAGGGAGATATGGGGTTGACGCCCCCACAAAGAGTCCCCACTGGGGCACTGCCTAGTGGAGCCGTGAGAAGAGGGCCAACATCCTCTAGACCTCAAAAAAGCTCCAGACACTCAATGGCAGCCCATGAAGGCAGCCAGGAGTGGGGCTGTACCCAGCAAAGCCACAGGGGCAGAACTGCCCAAGACCACGGGAACCCACCTTTTGCATCAGTGTGACCTGGATGTGAGATATGGAGTCAAAGGAGATCATTCTGGAGCTTTATGATTTGACTGCCCTGCTCGATTTCAGACTTGCATGAGGCCATTAGCCTCTTTGTTTTGGCTAATTTCTCCCATTTGGAACAGCTGTATTTATCCAATAC
This sequence comes from Mandrillus leucophaeus, assembly GCF_000951045.1. Lineage (NCBI taxonomy): Eukaryota > Metazoa > Chordata > Mammalia > Primates > Cercopithecidae > Mandrillus > Mandrillus leucophaeus. Next base: position 4,225,260 of record NW_012099987.1, read on the forward strand.
TTGTACTACCATTTATCTAGGAAGTAACTAACTTGCTTTTGATTTCACAGGCTAATAGGCAGAAGGGACTTGTCTTGTCTCAGATGAGACCTTGAACTGTGTACTTTTGAGTTAATGCTGAAATGAGTTAAGACTTTGGGGTACTGTTGGGAAGGCATGATTGGTTTTTAAATGTGAGGACATGAGATTTGGGAGAAGCCAGGGGTAGAATGATATGGTTTGGCTGTGTCCCCACTCAAATCTCATCTTGAATTGTAGCTCCCATAATTCCCATGTGTTGTGGGAGGGACCTGGTGGGAGATACTTGAATCATGGGGTCAGTTTCCCCCATACTGTTCTCGTGGTAGTGAATAAGTCTCACAAGTTCTGATGATTTTATAAGGGGTTTCCCCTTTTGCTTGTTTTTTTTATTCGATTCTGGCTGCTGCCATGTAATACATGCCTTTCACCTTCTGCCATGATTGTGAGGCCTCCCCAGCCACATGGAACTCTGAGTCCATTAAACTCTTTTTCTTTATAAATAACCAGTCTTGGGTATGTCTTTATCAGCAGCATGAAAATGGAGTTTATACAGCAGCTGTCCCACAAATGTTTTCTGTAACTATCTAACTGTGACAGTAACCAGAATTTTAGTGAGAGAACATGGTTCTCCACCATGATAATGAACTCCAAGAACCAATGTAATTCAAACTTCACTCACTTCCCTTAATAATCAAAAGACAATTAACTTAAGTGCTTAAAAAT
>NW_012099987.1:4227236-4229407 GCF_000951045.1 Mandrillus leucophaeus
CCCGGAGGATAAGCAGAAGCAGGGTGGGGCATCACCTCATCCAGGAAGTGCAAGAGGTCAGGGAACTCTCTCCCCTAGCCAAGAGAAGCCATGAGGGACTATGCTGTGATGGACAGTGCTTGCTGGCCCAGATACGACGCCTTTCCCATGGTCTTCACAACCCACATACCAGGAGATTCCCTCAGGCGCCTACACCACCAGGGTCCCTGGTTTCAGGCACAAAACTGGGCAGCCATTTGAGCAGACACTGAGCTAGCTGCAGGAGTTTTTTTGTACCCCAGTGGCACCTGGAATGCCAGTGAGACAGAACTGTTCGCTCCCCTGAAAAGAGGGCTGAAGCCAGGGAGCCAAGTGGTCTTGCTCAGCAGATCCTGCACCCACAGAGAACAGCAAGCTAAGATTCACTGGCTTGAAATTCTCATTGCCAGCACAGCAGTCTGAAGTCGACCTGGGACACTTAAGCTTGGTTGGGGGAGGGATGTCCACCATTACTGAGGCTTGAGTAGGTAGTTTTCCCCTCACAGTGTAAAGAAAGCTGCTGGAAAGTTCAGACGGGGTGGAGCCCACCGCAGCACAGCAAAGCCACTATAGCCAGACAGCCTCTCTAGATTCCTCCTCTCTGCGCAGCACATCTTTGAAAGAAAGGCAGCAGCCCTAGTCAGGGGCTTTTAGATCAAACTACCATCTCCCTGGGACAGAGCACCTGGGGGTAGGGGCAGCTGTGGGTGCAGCTTCAGCAGACTTAAACGTCCCTGCCTGCCAGCTCTGAAGAGAGCAGTGGATCTCCCAGAACAGCAATCAAGCTCTGCTAAGGGAGACTGCCTCCTCAAGTGGGTCCCTGACCCCAGTGCCTCCTGATGGGATGAAGCTTCCAGAAGAAGGAGTAGGCAGCAATCTTTGCTGTTCTGCAGGCTTCTCTGGTGATGTCCAGGCAAACAGGGTTTGGAGTGGACCTCCAGCAAACTCCAACAGACCTGGAGCCTGACTGTTAGAAGGAAAACTAACAAACAGAAAGCAATAGCATCAACATCAACAAAAAGGACGACCATGCAAAAGCTCCATCTGAAGGTCACTAACAGCAAAGACCATAAGTAGATAAATCCAAGAAGATGAGGAAAAACCAGCACAAAAGGCTGAAAATTCCAAAAACCAGAATGCCTCTTCTCCTCCAAAGGATCACAACTCCTTGCCAGCAAGGGAACAAAACTGGACAGAGAATGAGTTTGATGAATTGGCAGAAGTAGGCTTCAGAAGGTGGGTAATAAAAAGCTCCTCTGAGCTAAAGGAACATGTTCTAACCCAATGCATGAAAGCTAAGAACCTTGATGAAAGACTAAAGGAATTGCTAATTAGAATAACCAGTTTAGAGAAGTATATAAATGACATGATGGAGTTGAAAAAAACAGCACAAGAACTTTGTGAAGCATGCACAAGTGTCAACAGCTAAATCAATCAAGCGGAAGAAAGGATATCGGAGATTGATTATCAACTAATGAAATAAAGCATGAAGACAAGATTAAGGAAAAAGCATGAAAAGAAACAAACAAAGCCTGCAAGAAGTATGGGACTATGTAAAAAGACCAAACCTACACTTGATGGTGTACCTGAAAATGATGGGGAGAATGGAACCAAGTTGGAAAACACACTTCAGGATATTATCCAGGAGAACTTCTCCAACATAGCAAGACAGGTCAACATTCAAATTCAGGAAATACAGAGACCACCACAAAGATACTCTTCGAGAAGAGCAAGCCCAAGACACATAATCGTTAGATTCACCAAGGTTGAAATGAAGGAAAAAATGTTAAGGGCAGTCAGAGAGAAAGGTCAGGTTACCCACAAAGGGAAGCTCATCAGACTAACAGCAGATGTCTCTGCAGAAACCCTACAAGCCAGAAGAGAGTGGGGGCAAACATGCAACATTATTAAAGAAAATAATTTTTGACCCAGAATTTCATATCCAGCCAATCTAAGCATCATAAGTGAAGAAGAAATAAAATCCTTTAGAGACAAGAAAACACTAGGGATTTTGTCACCACCAGGCCTGCCTTACAAGAGTCCTGAAGGAAGCATTTAATGTGGAAAGGTAAAACTGGTACCAGTCACTGCAAAAACATACCAAAATGTAAAGACCAATGACACTATGAAGAAACTGCATCAACTAATGGGCT
>NW_012099987.1:4229670-4236661 GCF_000951045.1 Mandrillus leucophaeus
AACAGAATATACGTTCTTCTCAGCACCACATTGCACTTATTCCAAAATTGACCACACAATTGGAAGCAAAACACTCCTCAGCAAAAGAATGGAAATAATAATTAATAGATGCAGAAAAGTCCTCTGATAAAATTCAACACCCCTTCATTCTAGAAGCATTCAATAAACTAGGTATTGATGGACCATATCTCAAAATAGCTGTTTATGACAAATCCACAGCCAATATCATACTAATGGGCAAAAACTGGAAGCATGCCCTTTGAAAACTAGCACAAGACAAGGATGCCCTCTCTTACCACTCCTATTCAGCACAGTATTGGAATTTCTGGCCAGGGCAATTAGTCAAGAGAAAGAAATAAAGTGAATTCAAATAGGAAGAGAGGAAGTCAAATTATCTCCATATGCAGATGACATGATTGTATATTTAGAAAACCCCATCATCTCAGCCCCAAAACTCCTTAAGCTGATAAGCAACTTCACCAATGTCTCAGGATACAAAATCAGAGTACAAAAATCAGAAATATTCCTATACACCAATAATAGACAAACAGAGAGCCAAATCACGAGTAAATTCCCATTCACAATTGCTACAAAGAGAAAAAAGTACCTAGGAATCCAACTTACAAGAGATGTGAAGGACCTCTTCAAGGAGAACTACAAACCATTGCTCAAGAAAATAAGGGAAGACACAACAAATGAAAAAACTTTTCATACTCATGAATAGGAAGAATCAATATTGTGAAAATGGCCATACTGTCCAAAGTAATTTAGAGATTCAATGTTATTCCTATCAAGCTACCATTGACTTTCTTCACAGAATTAGAAAAAAATACTTTAAATTTCATATTTCATATGGAGCTAAAAAAGAGCCCATATAGTCAGGACAATCCTAAGGAAAAAGAACAAAGCTGGAGGCATGATGCTACCTGATTTCAAACTATACTATGAGGCTACAGTAACCAAAACAGCATGGTACTGGTACCAAAACAGATATATAGACCAATGGAACAGAACAGAGGTCTCAGAAATAACATCACACATCTACACATCTACAAATAACATCACACATCTACACACATCTAACATCACACATCACACATCTACAATTTGTCAGCTTTGATAAACCTGACAAAAACAAGCAATGGGGAAAGGATTCCCTGTTTAATAAATGGTGTTGGGAAAACTCTTAAACAAAAATTAACTCAAGATGGATTAAAGATTAAACATAAGACCTAAAACCATAAAATCCCTAGAAGAAAACCTAGGCAATACCATTCAGGACATAGGCATGGGCAAAGACCTCATGACTAAAACACCAAAAGCAATTGCAACAAAAGCCAAAATTGACAAATGGTATCTAATTAAACTAATGAGCTTCTGCACAGCAAAAGAAACTATCATCAGAGTGAACAGGCAACCTACAGAATGAGAGAAAATTTTGGCAATCTATCCATCTGACAAAGGGCTAATATTCAGAATCTACAAGGAACTTAAACAAATTTACAAGAGAAAAACAAATGACCCTATCAAAAAGTGGGTGAAGGATATGAACAGACACTTTTCAAAAGAAGACATTTATGCAGCCAACAAAGATATGAAAAAACGCTCATCATCAGTGGTCTTTAGATAAACGCAAATCAAAACCACAATGAGATACCATCTCATGCCAGTTAGAATTACGATCATTAAAAAGTCAGAAAACAACAGATGCTAGAGAAGATGTGGAGAAACAGGAATGCTTTTACACTGTTGGTGGGAGTGTAAATTAGTTTAACCATTGTGGAAGACAGTGTGGTGACTCCTCAAGGATCTAGAATAGAAATACCATTTGACCTAGCAATCTCATTACTGGAATATATACTCAAAGGATTATAAACCATTCTACTACAAAGACACATGCACACATATGTTTACTGTAGCACTATTCACAATAGCAAAGACTTGGAACCAACACAAATGCCCATCAATGATAGAGTGGATAAAGAGAATGTGGCACATATACACTATGGAATACTATGCAACCATAAAAAAGAATGAGTTCATGTCCTTTGCAGTGACATGGATGAAGCTGGAAGCCATCATTCTCAGCAAACTAATACAGGAAGAGAAAACCAAACACTGCATGTTCTCACTGCGTGTTCTCTCTCATGAGTGAGAGGGAATGGGAGGGATATCATTAGGACAAATAACTAGTGTAGACGACAGGTTGATGGGTGCAGTAAACCACCATGGCATGTGTACACCTATGTAAAAAACCTACCCATTCTGCACATGCTAAAAAAAAAGAAAAGAAAAAAATACATAAATACATCATACATTTATCCACCTAAACACAGACTAAAAGCTTAATAAATATTGAGGTAATGTATGAATCAAGCTGCTCTTCCAGAATCATAAGAATCATTATCTCCAACTTTCTAAGGTCAGAAACTTGATTTTACAAAATTACTTAGTAGACAGGCTCCAGAGAACTGAGTCATATAACTAAGTATTATAAGAGAATAATGCACGAATGTATACAGGTCAGGTTATGGGTATGAGTATATAAGATTGATTCAGTAATTAATTATAGTAGCTTTTACTTGCTTATAGAAATGGGCAGATGTATTTGGGAAGCACGTTTATAGTTCATAATGTAGTTCAGTGTTCATTCAATTAGAGGTATTGCATTATCTTAAGGTAATTTTTGTGATTAAGTATAGCCCTCTAAAGAACAAACACCATTTCCCTGAAATGGAGTTGGACTAGAATTTATATACACTTCCAGAGTTTGAGTCCCAGCTTCAAAATTTCTCCAGTTCTTTCTTACTTTAAATTCACCAATGGTTAAAATAAATGTAAAACTCTGTAACATTATGTTAATCAGTTACAGAGTTTACAATTTATGGACATTTCGGGAAATATTTTATATCCAAAGAAAGTAATTGTAAAAAAGTATGGTGTCAAGAAAGTCATTTTTTTTTTTGTTTTGCTTTTGATTTTCTTTTCTTTTCTCTTTTTTTTTGAGACAGGGTCTCACCATGTCACTCAGGCTCGAGTGCAGTGGCATGATCATGGTTCACTGCGGCCTTGACCTCCCAGGCTCAAGTGTCTCCCTGTCTCCCAAGTAGCCAGGATCACAGGTGCATGCTACCATGCCCAGCTAACTTTCTAGTTTTTTGTAGAGATGGAGTCTTGCTATGTTGTGACTGGTGTCAAACTCCCGACCTCAAGCAATCCTCCCATCTTGGCCTCCCAAAGTGCTGGGATTACAGGTGTGAGCAACCATGCCTAGCCGAAGAAAGTCATTCTTTCATATACTTTAACATCCTAAACTTTCTCATCTTTGCCTCTTGATATTGGGTATATCTTGCTTTTGTGGTCTGTAGCCCACACTATTCACTGCTTTCAAAGAAGAGGAAAAGAAGTAGGTTAGTCACTTAAAGTTTAGCCACTCTAGAAAAAACAATCAAAGAAACTTATACTTTGTTTTTTTCCCAATGCTAGATTTGCTCTAGAGATAAAATACTTGTTAACATGGTGTAGGTATATGGAAAGATGAGTGATAAGAAGACTGACCTGTTCTATTGTCCCTTCCTGAATGTGAATATAATGATTAAATGATTACCTCTGTCCAAAAAGATAAGGTTACAAAGCAGAAAATGGCTAGAAGATTAGAGAAACATGTCTACCATGAAGATATTTTGAGGGGGAAGAGGCTGAATATAGAACACAGAATAGTTTTGAGCAGAATACTGTACATTGGATATCTTAAGAGAGATGATTTTAGTAAAGAAGAACTATCAGCAGTTGTAAAATGAATTAAAGAAACAGGAAAATAAATCTTCAAACTCTAAAATGTATTCTTTAAACTCTAAAATGTAGCCTTAATAAATGATTATTTATTATTTATCACTAATAATCATGTATTATCTATTAATCATGTATATGGTTACATAAAAAATAGAAATGCACTTTAACGGGAAAACACTAACTCTAGACTTTCTGACTAGAGATTCAAAATGACCTATAGAAACACACATTATTGGATATTTTTCACTTTATTGAATTATTTTGTTCTTTTCCTATCTATATTCCTGTTTTTTATCAATGTCAGTGCCTTTTCTTCTCCTTATAAACAATTATTTGTTGTTGTTAAGCCCTGAGGACGCGCTTTAAAAGATGATGATGGGAACCAAATGAGGTGTGGCTAAAGTGTCTAAATAACATTTTTTAAAGTGTAATTAGCTCCGTTTCTGAACTATGTAGCATTGTCTGAAGGAAGGAGGTTGATGGGGAGGGGCAAGTTCTTACTTGTCTGGAATAGATGTATATGGAAAGATGTATATATTCTCTCCTCCAACCCACCCCCTCCACAAAATCACTCCAATTATGCCAATTGTAAATTTATTTAGTTTAACAAGCTCCTACACTCAGAGATGCCAAAAACCCTAGAATAATTATTCCCGTCAATCAAGGGTAGGTAAGTTTTATTTAATCTGGGTGTATCTATTATTAGTTGAGATTTTTTACAAACCAGTTTTATGTAGGCAGCACAATAGTTTTACAAGAAAACCAAACAAAGCCTTTGGACATGTATTCTCCAGTTCAACAAAAGACCTACCATTCTTTAGTGTCTGATACTTATCTCTTTTAACCATTAGGCCCAATTGGTCTCTCACGGCAGGTGTCATGCCCTGTTTGAAGAATATTTTGCTCTGTTTGGAGAATAAAGCTAAGTTGGGCAGAGCCTGATATTTGAGGAGGGTAAGGTTAGGTGGGTGGTCATGAGTAGAAACATAAAATACCAAAAAATGTCAAAAAAATATAAATAGAAAATGGTATGGAAAGGGATCATTGAAAGACTTTACTGACAATGTAATACTTTGGCCTACTCCAAAGCTGATCATATCATTCCTGCTTTGTTGTCAAATGTATGATACTCAGGCAAGTCTGGAATATGAAAACCCTCAGGCTATCCTAGCTGAGCCTCCCACAGTCATGGTATCCTCAGTTCAACTCAACAGGTCTCCATTTGGTCACTAACTATCCCCTAATTTCCACAGGTAAAGAAGAGAGAAAAGCAGAGAAAGAGGAAAGAAACGGAGAGCTACATTCCAGTTAGTGGCTACGGGTAAGAAAGTTGGACATTTATTCTTTTCTTCCCTTGCCATCTTATTTTGAGAAATCCAAATTCCAGGATGCAATAAATACACATGGGCACACACACACTCACACATATAGTGCTCCAAACAAATATGGGTTAGCTAAAGACATATAAGACTGTTAATGAAAATGCTGGAATGAATTTGCATCAGTAATTTTAAGAGAATTCTTGGTTTGTCTTGTTCTAAAGTATACCAAAAGGTATTTTAATCTGAGAAGCACACATCTTCATATCTATACTATCAATAATTTTAACTACAATCCATATTGACTCAATATTACAGTCATGAAATCTACAGAATAACATATATGTCACAAATAAATATATATCATTGGGAATATAGCATGATTTAGGAAATATTTCTCCAAATTGTGCTCCATGGAATATTGTTCCATGGAATGAATGATAACTTATGCTACACACACACACACACACACACACACACACACACACACTTTAATGATTAAATAGGACTGGCTACATAATTTGTAGGGCCCCGTGAAAAATGAAAGTATTGAGTCCCTTTGTTAAAAAAGCATTAAGAATTTCAGGATGGTGACTGCAGAGAATGAAAGCAATAATGGGTCTCTTCTCTTTTTTTCTTTTTTTTTTTCTTTTGAGATGGAGTCTTACTGTTTCCTGGGCTGGAGTACAGTGGCATGATCTCAGCTCACTGCAACCTTCGCCTCCCGGGTTCAAGCGATTCGCCTGCCTCAGCCTCCCAAGGAGCTGGGATTATAGGGGGCTGCCACCATGACCAGCTAATTTTTGTATTTTTAATAGAGACGGGGTTTCACCATGTTGGCCAGGCTGGTCTCAAACTCCTGACCTCGTGATCCACCTACCTAGGCCTCCCAAAGTGCTGGTATTACAGGCCTGAGCCACCACGCCCAGCCAAAAATGGGTCTTTTCTAAGCATGGGCCCTATGTGACAGCACAGGCTGCACACCCTTGAAACTAGCCTTGGTGAAATTGTTTAAGAAATGCTGGGTTAAAAAATGTCAAACAGATTTCTTTGCAACAAGACTTCTTATAGCCTTTTATATACTAATGTGTACTGTGATCCTTCAGGAGGTTCACATACTGTATAAAGGTCCTCAAATATATTTGACCAAAGCTCTTTTGAATTATTATTTTAGCAGGATCATCTTGTAGGACCAATGTTCCACAGAACACACATTGTAAAAGGTAGCTCAGGCTGTGCAAACAGGTTATAAAATCAATTTGTTAGTCATAAATCACTATATATTTCCCATTTTGTGGCATTTTCCCCATATTTGGAATGAGGTAACTAGAGATAATTATAGATGCAAATGGTGTGTATTCACTAAATCTACTGTCCTTCACTATTTGGTCTTTTACCATTTGGAGAGTCAACTCAGTGGCCAAACATCACAAATGTTTTCTGGGCCAGGGCACTAGAGATGGTCTGATTGAGACTGTATCACAAGCCAACTTATTTTTCCCCTTTATTTTGTCAATTCAGAGGAAGTAACATCCTTACTTACCATTACCCAGTTCCCAAGAAATGTTGTACTTTTTGCTGGCGCTGTACTTCAACAGACTCAGGGCACTAGAACTGTTCCAGGAGTTATTGGGATTACGACGCAGTGCATTTAGAGCAAATATCAGGTGGAGTCCAGAGCAATCAGCAAAGTTATAAAGTTTGTCTAGAGACCTGGCTGGGAAGAAGCAGAGAAAGGCTTGTAACTTTCAAATCAACATTCCAACAAAAGGAAAATAGTAGCTAATATAAAAAGCCTTTCTATGAGCTTCCCACTAATAAGGAATAACACAGACAGGCTTCTAAAAGGGACTATTACCTCTTGGTCTGAGTACATTTCA
>NW_012099987.1:4237586-4239163 GCF_000951045.1 Mandrillus leucophaeus
AGAAATATGTTCATTATCAGGTTGATCCCAGATACCATCAACTCTATCACCATGTGTCTCTTATTTATCCCATTCCTTCATTTCAATTGCCACCATTCTTTTTCTGGCTGTCATTTACACTTGGATAACTTACTACAATTTCTGTACTTTCCTGTCTACTTCCAGATTCTTCCCATTCAGCCAATTCATCTTCCCCTAGTAACTCTCAGCCAGTTTTACTCAATCCTCAAAACCCTAGTGGATTTTCAAGACCATTTCCTTCCTTAATTCAAGGCTTCTACAACTCACCCATAATTTCCCCCTCAACTTTAGGCCTCCCTATTTCTCTTAATGAATTCTTTGTTGATGTCAGCCAGTTTATTTGTTAGGGAACTCCTTGCCCCATTGACCTTTGTTTCTCCTTATTTGTCATGCTCTTATTCCTTTTTAAAACATATCCATATTTTACTTGTCCTCTTACACAGTGTATCCCAAGGTATGGATAACATGACTTCAGGTAGTAAACAGTTTTAAAAAGCTTCTTAGATTAATAATTACATAGAAGTGTTTACATTAACCTGTATTCATTAAACGTAAAGCAGAGTTTCTCAAATAGGGTTCTGTGAAACACTAGGGTTCCACAAGAGGTCACCAGAGGTTCTGCAAGAGATGATGCAGAGTGTCCAAGTTGCCCGATTAGCAATTTTTTTTATAGATCTTTTAGTCCTTTAAAAAGGAATCATTATCATTGGGTTGAGTATTTTATCAGTTTTTGAAGCAGGATATGGGAGGACTGCCATGTTCATCTTCTTATGTATACAAGAAAGTATTTCTTAAGAAGCACCAAGAACAAGGACAGAAATTGTCTCATTTCAGTTGGAAATAAAATGGATGTAAACCTATATCATACTCTACCCAGAATTGAGTAACTGGGCAACAACAACAACAAAAGGAATAAATTTCACATTCAGGAAATACATTTAATTATTATTTTTAGTTCCAAAATAACAATTAAAATTGCAATGCATTTATAGCTTAGTAAAGTGATCATGAAACCAGTATATTATAATTTTATAATTATCTATATGCTATTAGGTAAAAAAATAATTTTTTTCAAAGTCTCATATAAAATTGTATCACAGGCCATAATTTTATTCATATTGCTTTGATATATAGTTTTACTTGCTTTACTATTCAACCTCATTAATACATTTTTATATTCAAAATAATATTAAAGTGAATTCATAACCTTTATTTAAATTAAACCTAATAAACCTACCTTTAGAAAAATTTGATCCCATTGTGGCTTAAACTAGTTACTTAACAAAAACAAATTATGTTTACCTTATAAGATTTTCAAATTTATGAAAAGGAAATAATGAAATTAATTTCAAGAAAGACAGTTAACTACTCTTTTTTTATTTTCAATAACAGTTGTCTAAAAAGTCATTTTTAGTTTTAAATAGGACTTGCATTTACCATACCTCAGTAGTATTGATACAACAGAAATCTGTTTTAAGACTTTGAGGCCCACTTGTATAAGATACAATAAAAACCAGTAGGATTTTTTTGAAAAAGAAAAACTGAAGTTTCTTTTA
>NW_012099987.1:4239213-4240941 GCF_000951045.1 Mandrillus leucophaeus
ATCTATATGCTATTAGGTAAAAAAATAATTTTTTTCAAAGTCTCATATAAAATTGTATCACAGGCCATAATTTTATTCATATTGCTTTGATATATAGTTTTACTTGCTTTACTATTCAACCTCATTAATACATTTTTATATTCAAAATAATATTAAAGTGAATTCATAACCTTTATTTAAATTAAACCTAATAAACCTACCTTTAGAAAAATTTGATCCCATTGTGGCTTAAACTAGTTACTTAACAAAAACAAATTATGTTTACCTTATAAGATTTTCAAATTTATGAAAAGGAAATAATGAAATTAATTTCAAGAAAGACAGTTAACTACTCTTTTTTTATTTTCAATAACAGTTGTCTAAAAAGTCATTTTTAGTTTTAAATAGGACTTGCATTTACCATACCTCAGTAGTATTGATACAACAGAAATCTGTTTTAAGACTTTGAGGCCCACTTGTATAAGATACAATAAAAACCAGTAGGATTTTTTTGAAAAAGAAAAACTGAAGTTTCTTTTATCTATACCATTAGAATTGGTATCCTTTGTGGAGAGAGGGAAACTATGCAAAAAATAGGTTAAGAAACTGGCCAAACTAAACAGCTTTTAAAGAAAATATAACTCTCTGTTTAACAGAGCATTTGCAATATTGGATAATTATATATTTACAACTAAATAGTCACTCTAATATACTATGAGCTTTAGATATAATAACTTTTATCCAGAGGTTTCTCTGATTTTTGAGAATTATATTATAGATTACTAAAAAAATAATTTGAGTATTATAAGATCAACAGAGGTCCATTTTTAAGTCCTCTAATATTCATGTCATGAAAGTTATATTATTTTATCAGAAAAAAACTCAATATTCAATTAAATAACATTTTGTTCATCCATAGTTGCAACAACATCTTATAATCTATTAAGCATGCAATAAAATTACTTATTTTCATAATTTTTGGTTTCATTTATATATTAAAATCCAAATCAAATGTTTGCATCAAAATGTAATATGAATGACTGATATTCCTTTTGGATAGATTGATCCCATTTAAGTGGTCTTTTTCTAAAACTAATTATTTCCATATAATGAGTATTTACTGTATATGTTTCATATGTATTAGAAACACAAACACACATCAAACACAAAAGCATATCAAACCTGTGATTTCATGGATTTGATGGTTTAAGGCAAGGAAAAATGTATTTACGAAAAAAATGTGTCAACATGAAGAGCAGTATGGGAGAAACAGTATGGATAGTTTGTTCACATAGCAAAAATTGGGAACTAGAATGCTAAAAGTTTGGGAAATACTTCTTTAAGAATAAGTTTAAGTCCTGCCTCTTCCATGACGCCATTCCTGAACACACCAACCTCCTGAAAGTGATTTCAACTTTCTCTAAACTCCAGAGCTATACCATTTTTTGGCATCTCACTCCTCTGTGACATGATATTATCTTGGGATTTGCTTCTCGATTTATTCACTTCTCCAGAGTGAATGACTTGTTTTCCCAGTTAAACTGTGACATTTCTTAAGTCTGGTACCGTATCTTATATCCTTCATAGCATCTACCACACAGTAATTTTCTGCCTTAATATTATGCCAAAGAGTTCTCAAGGCCCAAATCCTTTTTGTTGCATAAAAGTGGTCTATAAGAAGTAGAAAGGGACAAAAGAGACATTTGTCTAAAATAATTATTGCTAGGCTTGTCGCAGTGGCTCACGCCT
>NW_012099987.1:4243156-4245768 GCF_000951045.1 Mandrillus leucophaeus
CCAGAGTAAGGGCAAAGGTCCAAGACAGGTGTGAGACTGATGAATGTGAAGAACACTGAGAGGCTGGTGTAGCTGCCCCAGAATGAATGAGAGGGAGAGCAGTAGGAGATGAGATCACAGTGGTAGCAGGGCTATGTCGTGTAGGGCCTTATTGGTCATTATAAGAACTTTGGCTTTTGCCCTCATTGACATAGAAGCCATTAGATGGTTTTGAATATGACCCAACTCACATTTTAAAATCATCACTCTGGCTACTGAGCTGAAGAGACTGAAGGAGGTGGGAAGAGTAAGGGTGAAAGCAAGGAAATTAGGAATCTATAGCAATAATTGAAGCAAGGGATCATTGTGGCTTGGACCAGGGTGGTAGCAGCAGAGTGGTAGAAGTGGTTGGTTTCTCGGGATGTTTTAAAGGTTGAGCCAGTAAGATCTGCTGAATGATTGGAATATGGTGCGTGATAAAAAAAGAGTCAAGAAACTCTGAAGTTTTTGGCTTAAGCAACAGAAAGGTAAACTTGCTATTTATGAAGGAAGTGTGAAAGATTGGGAGAAGAGAGAAGGAGAAGGCCAAGATGAGAATTTGGGTTTGGGGCATGTTGAGTTTGTAATGTCTTTAGATGTATAGGTAAAGAATTTGAGTGGGCAGAATATGCAAATCCGGAGTTAAGCGGTGAGATGTGGATGGAAAGTATAAAGCTGACTAAGCAACACATTTTCAAAGGTTGGGAGAGGTAGAGAACCTTTCACTGGAAAGAAGAGAGACAGGAGCTGTCACAGGGATCTTCCAGTTTACAGATGCCAATGTCATCAACGTGGCTTAGTTTCCCTCCCAGCTCTTCCCCTTCTTCCCTTTAATGCTGAGCATCTACTTGAGTCTCACCTTCCTTGATTCCCTATTCAGGATTAACTTCCCACCTTTTTATCCTACTTTTGTTACGTATTTCCCTCAAAGTCACAGCTATCCTACTTTTCCCTCCATTATTTGACAGAGACTATAAACATTTTCTTCATGTTTTATAAGCTACTATGCAAACAAAGCTTATAGACATGGCCCCAGCCCTCACTTTCCAAATTGATGGCCCCCTCTAAGCTCCTCTTCCATAGAAATGATGGAGCCACAGCTGTTACCTGGGAATTAAATTGGCACAAATTTTTACCAGACTAGTGTTTGAGACCAAGTATATGCAAGTATCACACAGAAAACATAGTTAATTTGTTTTAAGGACTCAGTTCAATACTGTTTTTTTCTTAATTGGCAAAAATAACTCTAATACCCCTTTGTGACTATTTTATTCTTTTGCAAGCTTCACATGAAGAAAGAGTGTTTTTTCTGTGTGGTTAAGAACTTGGGCACATGATCCAGACCCTTGTCTGGATCTTGGAAGACAGTGCTGTTGACTCTAGAAGGAAAAATGGGTGCCTATAGAACAGTGGCAACTTATTCTAATCGTGAGCATGTGAGAATATGTACAGATTATCAAGTCATATGATCAACAAAATGTAGAGACTGGACATACTTGAACAGAATACTATACTTTGATGTTAGGCCTCTGAGGACAGCTTCCCCATAATTCCCCAAGAGGAAAAAACATGCAATGGAAAGGGGCCTATTTGGAGTTGGACTAATACTAGGGATGACATCTTAAGTATTGAGTTATTAAGAAGCTTTAATGTGTTGTGATAGAACTCAAGAAGCAAAATCAGAAGCCAAAACTACTAAGAAGTTAAAATTTAAGGGTTTACTTCTGTGGAAAGATTTTTTTAAAAACAAGACTTTAATGCTATTGCTTAACTCTTCTACATAAACTCTGTTCTTTTTTAAACACAATTCTCAATCTTTCTATGAGTCTATTCTATGTATCTTTTGGAGGGAACAGGCTCCCTTCTCACTGCTCTTAATACAACCTTGCATTTGGTTGTAGTGAGACAAAGAACATTTGAATTCTTCTTATCTAGGTTCATGAAAGGAATTTTCAGGCTCTGAAAAATAAACACTATTATGAAAAGGATAGAAAAATATGTGACTGTGACAAAGACACATTCTGTAAGGAAAAAAGTCATAAAAACTTGGAAACAAAAGAGCTGCATAAGAAAGTCAAGTCCAATATGAAATAAACTAAAATGTGATATAGTCTTAAGCAGTCAAAAGAGTACAAAGTAAAGAGAGATAATTTGACCTTGAGGATAGGAAGATTCTTTGAGTAGTCTATGGGTTTTAATATTAGATATACAGCGGAAAATGTTAACCTAACACAGATCTTGTCCCAACAGTAAATGACATTTATATTGTCATAATTATATAAATACTTTTTATTGCTTTTTGATATGTAGCTACTTTCTGCAGAAAAGTATAAATAATTTAACTGGGATTACAGAACAAAATGTAATAACACCAATGATAAAGTAAAAATAAATGTGTTACTGAAAATTGCAAGAATCTTGAAAGGGGGTAGGGGAAATAGATAAAAGGGCATCAGTATTAATATTCTCATCTTATAGAGCTGTAAAAGCATCAAGAAATACTGTCAAAAGACCAAAAAGATATCTGCACTCCCATGTTTATCACAGCACTATTTACAGTAGCCATGACATGGAATCAGCCTAAGTGTCCATCA
>NW_012099987.1:4247178-4249581 GCF_000951045.1 Mandrillus leucophaeus
GGCTGAGGCAGGAGAATCGCTTGAATGTGGGAGGTGGAGATTGCAGTGAGCCAAGATCACGTCATTGCACTCCAGCCTGGGTAACAAGAACGAAAATAAGTCTCAAAAAGAATAATTATTGCTAATCTATGAAACATGTTATACAGTTTATTAGAAAAGTACTTATATTTGAATATAGAGAATTTAGTAGATACTCAACACATGTAATCTCCCTTAGAACATTTGCTCAGGTTCCATCAAAGCAAGTAGATACCCAAAGATGACTTTCTACTCCCTCTACCAGAGGGGGCCAATGCCTGTATGTTTTCTAGTCAGGGTGCATTAACATTTCACCAGCATATAATTCTACGAAGCATTGGGTAGTAGGCAGTTGAAGATGAGGAGCTGGGACTTGAGAAAGATGTAAAAGTATATAGGCTTGGGTGTCGCTCAGTGCTGACAGTTGATGCTGTGAAAGTTCTTGAGATTTCTGAAGGGCAAGGTGGCTGAAGAGAAAACCTTAAGAAATGTCCACATATAAGGGTCATGGAGAACAACAATAACAACAACAAACAGAGAAGAAGAAGAACCCAGATATGCCATCTTAAGGAACCCAAAAGAAGAGAGTTGAAGGAGGTGCTGTTTCATAATCGTAGGTGTTCATGACAAACTGAGGAGCAAAAGGACTGAGAAAAAAAAAGAAATTAGATTTAGGGTGTGATGAGAACTTAAAGAATGAGTAGATGAACAAGGAATAGATTCTGATACATTCAACTTACTTATTGAAGTTCTGTGGTGATAAAAGGAAGAAAAGAAACAAAATAGTAATAAGAGAAATACCAGATTATTTTAAAAAAAATTCAAGATCCAAGAAAAGCCACCTCTTTAATAAAGCTAATCTCAGTTTTCTATTAGGAAAATGTAGATAAGGGTCAATGAATTCACACTAAGATATGAATGACAGATTATTTCTCTTAGTTTCCCTAGGACTTGACACTTTAAAAACCAAACAGACAAGCAATCCAACAAACAAAAAATTGGACATTCATTAACTTGTTAATTTATTCAACAGATATTTATTAAGCACTTACTATGTGACAGGAACTATTATACACCATATATATCTGCATATATACATATATGCATGCATATATATATCTGTATATATACATATATACATGCATATATATATATCTGTATATATACATATATACAAAAAGATTATATAGTATATAATAGTGCCAGCTTTATGATGGTGCAAAACCAATGCACGTTCAGCAGAAATCGTACTTCAAGTACTCATACAACCATTTTGTTTTTCACTTTCAGTATAGTATTCAATAAATTACTTGAGATATTTTATACTTTATTGTAAGATAGGCTTTCAGTTAGATGATTTCGCCCAACAGTAGGCTGATGTAAGTGTTCTGAGCGCATTTAAGGTAAGCCAGGCTAAGCTATGATGCTAAGTAGGTTAAGGTGTATTAAATGCATTTTTGACTTACGATAGTTTCAACTTATGATGAGTTTATTGAGACATAACCCCATCATAAGTTGAGGAGCATCTGCATGTGGTATATATACACACATACATGTATATATACATGTGTGTATATATATACACACATACATGTATATATGTGTGTGTATATATATACACACATACATGTATATATATACACACACACGTACATGTGTATTATATACATACACACACACACACACTTATACACACATTTATATTGCAATGAGCAAAACAGAAAACAGGCCCTACCCTCATGGAGGTAACATTTAATGTGGCCAGCGGGGGAAGTAAAGCAGGGTAGGAGATAGTATAGAACCAATGGTAGCTAGTATGCTATTTTAGATAAGCATCACAATTAAGGTATCATTTGATCAGAGACCCAGTGGAAGGAAGGGAGCAAGTCAAGTAGATAACTATGGAAAGAATTCCAGGCAGAGGGTCCCAGAGTAAGGGCAAAAAGGTCCAAGACAGGTGTGAGACTGATGAATGTGAAGAACACTGAGAGGCTGGTGTAGCTGCCCCAGAATGAATGAGAGGGAGAGCAGTACGAGATGAGATCACAGTGGTAGCAGGGCTATGTCGTGTAGGGCCTTATTGGTCATTATAAGAACTTTGGCTTTTGCCCTCATTGACATAGAAGCCATTAGATGGTTTTGAATATGACCCAACTCACATTTTAAAATCATCACTCTGGCTACTGAGCTGAAGAGACTGAAGGAGGTGGGAAGAGTAAGGGTGAAAGCAAGGAAATTAGGAATCTATAGCAATAATTGAAGCAAGGGATCATTGTGGCTTGGACCAGGGTGGTAGCAGCAGAGTGGTAGAAGTGGTTGGTTTCTCGGGATGTTTTAAAGGTTGAGCCAGTAAGATCTGCTGAATGATTGGAATATGGTGCGTGA
>NW_012099987.1:4258971-4260795 GCF_000951045.1 Mandrillus leucophaeus
TTACAAAAACACATTTGATTGACACTATAAAGCAACTACCCAATCAAGTCTGCATAAACATCAGCTAATAACAAGGTGACAGGATCAAATCTATACATGTCAATGGTAACCATGAATGTAAATCAGCTAAATGCCCCACAAAAAAGGCACAAAGTGGCAAGTAGGATAAAGAAGCAAGACCCAACTGTATGCTGTATTCAAGAGACCCATCTCACATGCAATGACTCATAGGCTTAAAGTAAAGAGATGGGGAAAAATCTACCAAGCAAAGAGAAAACAAAAAAGAGTAAGGGTTGCTATTCCAATTCAAGACAAAATGGACTTTAAACCAACAATGATCAGAAAAGACAAAGAAAGGCATTACATAACGAAAAAAGGGTCATTCAACAAGAAGACTTAAATATCCTAAACATACATGCACTCAACACTGGAGCACCCAGATTCATAAAACAAGTTCTTAGAGAACTATGAGGAGATTTAGATACCCACACAATAATAATGGGGAACTTCAACACCCCACTGACAGTATTAGATCATCAAGGCAGAAAACTCCAAAGATATTTGAGAACTAAAACTCAGCCCTTGACCAAATGTACCTAACAGATATCTACAGAACACTCCACCCAACAACAACAGAATATACATTCTTCTCATTTGCACATGGCACATATTCTATAATAGACCACATGCTCTGTCATAAAACAATTTTCAAAAAATTAAAAAAAATCATATCACCCACCCTCTCAGACCACAGTGCAATATAAATAGCAATGAATACTAAAAAGATCTCTTGGCCGGGTGTGGTGGCTCATGCCTGTAATCCCAGCACTTTGGGAATCTGAAGAGGGCGGATCACGATGTCAAGAGATCGAGACCATCCTGGCTAACATGGTAAAACCCCATCTCTACGAAAAATACAAAAATTAGCTGAGCATAGTGGCGCATGCCTGTAATCTGAGTTACTCAGGAGGCTGAGGTAGGAGAATTGCTTGAACCAGGGAGCTGGAGGTTGCAGTGAGCCAAGATGGTGCCACTGCACTCCAGTATGGCAACCGAGCGAGACTCTGTCTCAAAAAATAAAAAACAAAACAAACAAACATAAATATAAAACAAAATAAAAAACGAAACAAAAAAAGATCTCTCAAAACCATATAATTACATGGAAATTAAACAACCTGCTCCTGAATGACTTTTAGGTAAGCAATGAAATTAAGGCAGAAATCAAGAAATTCTTTAAAACTAATAAAAACAAAAATACAACATACCAGAATCTCTGGGACACAGCTAAAGCAGTGTTAAGAAGAAAGTTTATAGCACTAAACACCCACATGAAAAAGGTAGAAATGTCTCAAATTAACAACCTAACATCACACCTAGAGGAATAAGGTAAACAAGAGTAAACCAATGCCAAAGCTAGCAGAAGAAAATAAATAACCAAAATCAGAGCTGAACTGAATGAAATTGAGATGTGAAAAACCATACAAAATATCAATAAAACTAAAAGTTTCTTTTTGAAAGAATAATATCGATAGACCACTAGCTAGACTAATAAAAAAATGAAAGAAAGAAGATTCAAATAGACACGATCAGAAATGACAAAGGGGACATTACCACTGAACCCACAGAAATAATAATTTAAAAAACCCTCAGAGACTATTATGAACACCTCTATGCACACAAACTAGAAAATCTAGAAGAACTGGATAAATTCCTGGAAACATACAACCTCTCATGATTGAACAAGGAATAAATTGAAACCCTGAACAGATCAATAACAAATTCTAAAATTGAATCAGTAGTTACAAGCCTATCAACCAAAAAAAA
>NW_012099987.1:4262960-4264787 GCF_000951045.1 Mandrillus leucophaeus
GATGAACATGGAGGACAGTACGTGAAGTGAAATAAGCCAGGCACAGAAAGACAAATACTGCATGATTTTACTCATATGTGGAATCTAAAATAAGTTGATCTCAAAGAAGCAGAGAGTAGAATGGTGGATACCATATGCTGAGGACTTTAGTTGGGAGGTGGGGATGAGGAGGTGTTGATTAAAGGATACATAATTACAGTTACATAGGAGGAATACTTTCCAAGAGATCTATTGTAGAGCAAGGCAACTATAGTTAATACATTGTATTCTGTAAAAACGTAAAGAGAACAGATGTTATGTATTCTCACTACAAAAATGATAACTATGTGAGAAAAAAAGTCAGGTAATGACAAGTGCTGGTGTGGGTAAGAGAAACTGGAACCCTTTGCATTGCTGGTGGGAATGTAAAATGCTGCAGCCTCTGTGGAAAACAGGGGTGGTTTCTCAAAAAGCTAAATCTAAAATTACCATATGATTCAACAATTTCACTCCTAGGTATATATCCAAAAGAACTGACAGTGGGGACTCAAAAGGATACTTGTACTTCAATGTTAATAGCAGCATTATTCACAATAGTCAAACAGATGGAAAAAGTCAAGTGTCCATTACTAATAAATATATAAACAAAATGTGGTATATCAATACATTGGAATATTATTCACCCATAAAAAGGAATGAAGCACTTTTGCTGGCACCTTCCATCAGAGTATTGTGGCCAGCAGACTGGAAACATATTGGCCCCTCCAGAACAGCAAGTGCTTAACCTCAGGGGCCAGAGGACAAAGCCTTGGGCCTGGTACCAGCCCCCAGGGTTAGAGCATGCAGCCCAGAAATGCTTAGCTGAGCCTTAGCCCCTGAAATCCAGAAAGGAAACCAGTCAGCTGAATCCAGCTTATACCACAGTCAAACCTTCAAGGGCATCAAAGAATATAAAAGCAAAAAAACCCTATCCAAATGACAGTGACTTCAAAATTAAAGGAACATCAGCACCCACAGATGAGAAAGAAGCAGTATAGGAACTCTGGCAACTCAAAAAGCCAGAGTGTCTTCTTACCTCCAAATGACCACACTAGCTTCCCAGCAATGGTTCTTAACCAGGCTGAAATGGCTGAAGTGAGATATAGAATTCAGAATCTGGATTGCAATGGAGATCATTGAGATTCAGGAGAAAGTCGAAACCTAATCCAAGAAATCTAAAGAATCCAATAAAATGATACAAGAGCTGAAAGATGAAATAGTCATTTTAAGAAAGAACCAAACTGATCTGATAGAGTTGAAAAACTCACTACAAGAATTTCATGATACAATCTGGAAGTATTAACAGCAGAATAGATCAAGCTGAGGAGAGAATCTCAGAGCTTGAAGGCTAGTTCTTTGAATCAAGTCAATCAGACAAACATAGGGAAAAAAGAATACAAAGTAATGAACAAAACCTCTGAGAAATATGAGATCATGAAAAAGACCAAATCTATGACTCACTGGCATTCCTGAAAGAAGGAGAGAGAGAGAGAGCAAGCAACTTGAAAAACATATTTGAGGATTTTCCCCATGAAAACTTCCTCAACCTTGCTATAGAGGTTGACATTTAAATTTAGGAAATTCAGAGAACCCCTGTAAGATACTATCCAAGAAGACCATCTACAAGGCACACAGTCATCAGATTCTTCAAGGTCAATGTGAAAAAAATATATATTAAAGGCAGCTACAGAGAAAGGGTGGGTCACCTACAGAGGGAACTTTATCAGGCAAACAGCAGACCTTTCAGCAGAAACTCTATGAGCCAGAAGAGATTGGGCACCTGTAGTCAGCATTCTTAAAGAAAAAAAA
>NW_012099987.1:4266802-4271066 GCF_000951045.1 Mandrillus leucophaeus
AGGAATAAATTGAAACCCTGAACAGATCAATAACAAATTCTAAAATTGAATCAGTAGTTACAAGCCTATCAACCAAAAAAAAAAAAAAAAAAAAAGGCCCTGGACCAGAAGGATTTACAGCCAAATTCCACCAAACATATAAAGAAGACCAGATACCAATCATACTGAAACTATTCCAAAACATTCAGGAGAAGAACTTCTTCTCTGACTCATTCATGAGGCCAGAATCATTCTGGTACCAAAACCTGGCAGAGACAAAACAAAAAAAGGAAACTTCAGGCCAATGTCTGTAATGAACATAGATGCAAAAATCCTCAACAAAATACTAGTAAACTAATCTGGCAGCACATCAAAAAGTTAATCCACCACAATCAAGTAGGCTTTATTTCTGGGATGCAATGTTGCATATTCATACACAAATTAATAAATGTGATTCATCACATAAATAGAACAAAAAACAAAACCCACATAATCATCTCAATAGACACTGAAAAGGCTTTCCATAAAATTCAACATCCTTCATGTTAAACACCCTCAACAAAGTAGGCATCAAGAAATATATCTCAAAATAATGAGAGCCATCTATGACAAACCCATGGCCAGTAATATATTGAACAGACAAAAACTAGAAGCATTTCCCTTGAGAACAAGAACAAGATAAGAATGGTCACTCTTAGCACCTCTATTCAACATAGTACTGGAAGTCCTAGTCAGAGCAATCAGATAAGAGAAAGAAACAAAATGCATCTAAATGAGAAGAGAGGAAGTTCAAATGATCTCTCTTCACAGACAATATGATTCTATACCTAGAAAACCCTAAAGACTCCACCAAAAGGCTCCCAGAGTGGATAAACAACTTCAGTAAAGTTTCAGGATACAAAATCAATATAAAAAAATAGTAGGATTTCTATACACCAACAATGTCCAAGCTGAGAGCCAAATCAAAAATGCAATCCCATTCACAGTAGCCACAAAAAAATTATAAAACGCCTAGGAAGACCGTTAACCAGGGATATGAAAGATCTCTACACCAAGAATTACAAAACGCTGCTGAGAGAAATTAGAGACAACACAAATATTAATAAATGGAAAAATATTTCATGCACATGGATAGTAAGAATCAATATTGTTAAAATAGCCATACTGCCCAAAGCAATTTACAGATCCAATGCTATTCCTATCAAACTATCAAGGACATTTTCCATAGAATTAGAAAAAAAATATTTTAAAATTCATATGGAACAAGAAAGAGCCCAAATAGCCAAAGCAATCCTAAACAAAAAGAACAAAGCCAGAAGCATCACCTTACCTGACTTCAAATTATACTACAAAGCTACAAAAACCAAAACAGCTTAGTACTGGTACAAAAACTGACAAATAGGCCAAAGGAATGGTTACAATACTGAGAAATAAAGCTGCACATCTACAACCATCCAATTTTCAACAAATGTGACAAAAACAAGCAATGAAGAAAAGACTGCCTATTCAATAACTGGTGCTGGGATAACTGTCTAGCCATATGCAGAAAATTGAAACTGAACCCCTTCTTTCCACCATATAAAAAATCAACTCAAGATGGGTTAAAGATGTAAATGTAAAATGTAGAACTATAAAAACCCTAGAAAAAGACCTAGGATATAGCATTCTGGACATTTGCCCTGGCACAGATTTCACGATGAAAACTCCAAAAGCAATTACAAAAAAAAAAAAAAAAGAAAATTGACAAATGGGACCTAATTAAACTAAAGAGCTTCTGCACAGCCAAAGAAAACTATCAGCAAAGTAAACAGATAACCTACAGAATGGGAGAGAATATTTGCAATGAATGTATCCAAAAAAGGTCTAATATCCAGAATATATAAGGAACTTGAACAAATTAACAAGCAAAAACCAAACAATCCCACTAAAAATTGGGCAAAGGGCATGAGCAGACACTTCTCAAAAGAAGACATACACATGGCCCACAAGCATATAAAGAAATGCTCAACGCATCACTAATCATTAGAGAAATGCAAATCAAAACCACAATGAGACATCATGTCATACCAGTCAGAATGGCTATTATTAAAATGTCAAAAAATAACAGATGCTGGTGAGGTTGTGCAGAAAAATGAATGCTTATACACTGTTGGTAGGAATGCAAATTAGTTCAGTCATTGCGGGAAGCAGTTTGGAGATTTCTCAGATAATTTAAAACAGAACTACCATTTGACACAGTAATACCTTTACTGGGTATACACCCAAAGGAATATAAATTATTCTGCCATAAAGATACATGCATGCATATGTTCAATGCAGTGCCAGTCACAACAGTGAAGACCTGGAATCAACCTAAATGCCCATCAATGGTGGACTGCATAAAGAAAGTGTGGTACATATACAGCATGAAATACTATGCAGCCACAAAAAGAATGAGTTCATGTCCTTTGCAGCAACATGGATAGAGGTGGAGACCATTATCCTAAGTGAATTAATGCAGGAACAGAAAACCAAACACTGCACATTCTCACTGACATGTGCAGTGAGTAGTATACATGGACACAAAGAAGGGAAAAATAGACACCAGGGCCTACTTGAGGGTGGAGTGTGGGAGGAGGGTGAGGATGGAAAAACTACCTATTGGGTGCTATGCTTATTACCCGAGTGATGAACTAATTGGTATGCCAAACACTCATGACACACAATTTACCCATGTAACAAACCTGCACATGTATCCTCTGAACCAAAAATAAAAGTTGGAAGAAAAAGTAATTGCCCAGACCAATGTCAATACACTTTTCCCCTGTGATATCTTCTAGTAGTTTTACAAGTTTTGGGTCTTATTGTTTTCATTTTTCATCCATTTTGAATTACATTTTGCATATGGTGTTAGATAAGGATCCAATTTCATTCTTCAGTGTGTGTATACCCAGTATCCCATCACCATATATTAAAGACATTATCTGTTCCCCATTGTGAGTTCTCAGCACCCTTGTTAAAGATCAGTTGACTAAAATGTGTGGGTTTATTGCTGGGTTCTCTGTTCTGTTACATTGGTCTATATGTCTATTTTTATGCCAGAACCATTCTCTTTGTATTAGTTTAGCTTTGTAATAATATTTTGAAATCAGAGAGTGTGATGTCTCCAACTTTGTTCTTCTTGCTCAAGATGGCTTAGACTATTCGGGGTCTTTTGTGGTTCCATGTGAATTTTAGAATAGTATTTACTATTTCTGTGAAAAATGCCATTGGAATTTTGATATGAATAGAATTGAATCTGTAGATGGCTTTTTGTAGTAGTGACATTTTAACAATATTAATTATTTGAATTCATAAACATGGGTATCTTCCCATTTATTTGTATCATATTCATTTCTTTCGTCAATGTTTTATAGTTTTTAGTATGCAAATCTTTCACCTTTTTGGTTAATTTTATTCTTAAGTATTTTGGTCTGATGTTATTGCAAATGGGGTTTTAAAAAATATCATTTTCAGATAGTTTGTTGTTAATATATAGAAACATTACTGACAATTGTATGTTGATTTTATATCCTGTAATCTGTACTGAATTCATTTATTAGTTCTAACAGTTTTTTAGTGAAGTCTTCAGGGTTTTGCCTATATAAAATGATGTCATCTGTAAACAGACAATTTCACCTTTTCCTTTTTATTAATAATTTGTTTATGATTTAGTCTTGTTAGGTTTTATTTCTTTTTTGTTGTCCACTTGGTCTGGATAGGACCTCTAGTACTATGTTGAATATAAGTGGTAACAATGGACATCCTTGTCTTGTTTGTAATCTGAGAAGAAAAGCTTTTGGCTTTTCACAGTTGAATATGATTTTGGCTGTGGGTATATCATATATGACTTTTATCATGTTGAGATACATTCTTTGTATATCAATTCATTTAGAGTTTTATCATAAAGAATGTTGAATTTTATTCAATAATTTTTTTCTGCATCTATTGAGATGATCACATGGTTTTTGACCTTTAGTCTGTTAATACGGTATATCACATTTAGTGATTTGTGTATACCGAACAACTTGCATCTTTGGAATAAATCCCACTTGATCATGATAAATTCGTCTCTAATTGTGCTGTTAAACTTGCTTTGCTAGTATTATTGAGAATTTTTGCATTTTTGTTCATCAGCGATACTTTCCTATAATTTTCTTTTCTTTTGGTGACCTTGTCCAGCTTTGGTATCAGGTCTTTGATATCAGCTTATGTATCACTAAAGCTGGTCTCATAAAATGGCTTTGGAAGTGTTCCCTCCTCTTCA
>NW_012099987.1:4272616-4275519 GCF_000951045.1 Mandrillus leucophaeus
CCCGCCCCTCTCCTCTTCTCCTCTCCTTTCCTTTCCTTCCCTTTCCTTTCTTCTCATTTCTCTCCCAGCCCTGCCCATAGGACTAGCCACTTACAGAGTTTTATGGCTATGACACTGATGACAGAGGCACCTAAAATCCTAAGAAGGGACTTATCTCTGCACAGAATAATTGAAAAATGGGACTTTATTGCTCAAATAATGTGGAAGAATTTCCTTGTTAAAAAATCCCTCTTTCTCACCAGTTTGCCTCTAAAGCAGCCCCAGTCTCACAGAACTGAAAACCTGGTGTGGGCGGGGGGCAGGGGGGTGCTAAAACCCTGAGAAAAAAGATAATACATTTGGAGCAAAAGAAGTGAGGAAAAGTCTCTTAAATTCAGAGAGAGAGAGACAGAGAAAATGTTTGGGGTTGGAGGATTTCCAAGAAGAGAACACTGGAGAAGGGGACTCGTCTAATTCTGGGTATAAAACTCATCTAATTCTGGGTCTAAGAAATAGAAACCAAAAAATAGAACCAAATGAAAATTTTAGAGCTGAAATATATAATATTTGAAATAAAACCTTTATTTGATGGGCCTAATACCAGAACGAAAATGACAAAAGAAAAAAAGTCAATAAACTTGAAGATAAAACAGGAGAAATATACAATTTAAAGATAGATTTTTTTTTTAAATGAACATAGTCTCAGTGAACTGTGAGACAATATCAAAAGGTTTAAGACTCACGTAATTGGCATCCCAGAATGAGAAAAGAAAGACATTACTGCAGGAAAAAAAAAATATTTAAAGAAACGGTAATTGAAAACTTCCCAAATTTGATTTAAAAAATAAACCTAACAAAATCAAGATTCTCAGTGACTCTCAAACAATGTAAACTAAAAACCAACACAAAACCCATACATACCCAGACACATAATCATAAAACTGATTAAATCCAAATATAAAGGAAAAAATCTTGAAAATAGCCAGAGGAAAGCAACATACTACATATAAGAGAAAAATGATTTAAATGATCGTGTACTTCTCATGTGTTCTCTTCTCTGTAATATTCCACCAGCTCTCAAACATTCTCTCTCTCTCTCTGGATTTAGGAGACTCTTTTCCTCACTTCTTTTGTTCCAAATATATATTATTCTGATGAAGAGAGTTTTTTTCTTATATATTTCTCATAAGAAACTATGGAGATCAGAATAAAGTGAAATATATATTCAAAGTGCTGAAAAATAAAAGACTATATCTAGAGAATATATTTTTCAGGAATAAAGGTGTTACAAAGACATTTTCAGATGAAGAAAAACTAGTAGAATTCATTGTGAAGAAACTTGCTCTAAAAGAAATGCAAATGGAAGTTCTTTAGGCTAAACAGAAATGATGCCAAAGGGAAGTGAACAAAGGAGAAGCAACAGAAATAGTAAATTTGGGGGTAAAGGTAATCCGCTATTTTTCTCCTCTCAAATAATTTAAAAGATGTATGTCAGTTTAAAGCAAAAATCATAACATTGTCTGAAGGAACTTCAACATACATAGATGTAATATATTAAACAACTATCCTCTTGCCCCACCTATTTAATGTATTACATCTATATATGTTGAAATTCCTTCAGATAATATTATAATTTTGGTTATAATTATAATTTTTGTTATAATTTAGTAAAAATGGTAGAAATGGTCAAATACTAATTCTAAGTACACTGAGAAGAGTTATGTATGCATTTTTTAATTCCTGAAGAGACCATTAGGCTACTGCAAATGTAGTAAAAAATCAATAGATAAATTCAAATGGAACACTAAAAATATTCATTTAATCCAAACAATGGGAAAAATGGGGAATAGAGGTACCAAAAAAACATGAGGTGTATAAATAAATTTGTTAAAAGCAAATAAACAAAAAGAAAGCAAATAAAAACAAATTTAAACATTTATAGAACTATACCAATAATTAGATTAAATGTTAACATACCAAAAAGTATACATTTTGTTAGATTTGATTTTTAAAAATAAATCCAATTATATGCTATGACAAGAAATCCACTTAAAACATAATTATAAAAATAGAGTAAAAGGATAGATAAGCCAGGTGTGGTGGCTCACGCCTGTAATCCCAGCACCTTGGGAGGCTGAGGCAGGCAGATCACTTAAGGTCAGAAGTTCGAGATCAGCCAGGCCAACATGGTGAAACCCTATCTCTACTAAAAAACACAAAAATTAGCCAGGCGTGGTGGCGCGCGCCTGTAATCCCAGTTCCCCTGGAGGCTTAGGCAGGAGAATCGCTTGAACTGGGGAGGCGGAGGCTACAGTGAGCCGAGATCACGCCACTGCACTCCAGTCTGGGTGACAGAGAGCCAGAGAACCAGACTCTGTCTCAAAAAAAAAACAAAACAAACAAAAACAACAAAAAAAACTGGAGTGTCTATATTTTCCTTGGAGAAAGGAAACTTAGGAATAAAAAGGGCCATAATATTATGATAAACAGGTCAATTCACAAAGAAAATACAACAATCCTAAAAGTACATGTACCTAATCAACTTCCAAAACATATGAAGCAAAAATTGATATAATTCAAAGAAGAAATAGCCAAATCTGCAATTACAAATGGAGACTTCAACACTTCTCTCTCAGTAATCAACAGAACAAGTAGATGGAGACCTAAACAATACTATCAACCCACTTAACCTAACAGAAACTTGAAGAACACTGAAGACAACTGTAGTAACCTACATTCGTTACCAGCGCTCATAACAGTCACCAAGACAGGCCACATTCTGGGCCATAACTTAAGCAAATATAAAAGAACTCAAATCATACAAAGTATGTTATATGACCATAATGGCGTTAACCTGGAAATTAGTAACAGAAAGGTAATATCTGGAAAACTCTCCCAAATATTAGGAAATTAAACTACTGTTA
>NW_012099987.1:4275859-4278281 GCF_000951045.1 Mandrillus leucophaeus
AAAAATACACAAATTAGCCAGGCATGGCATGGTGGCATGTGCCTGTAATCCCAGCTACTCAGGAGGCTGAGGCAGGAGAATCACTTGAACCCGGGTGGCAGAGGTTGCAGTGAGCCAAGATCGTACCACTGCACTCCAGCCTGGGCAACAGAGCAAGACCTTGCATAATAAATAAATAAAATAAAATGAAGAGAGGTTTCACATCATTAATCTAACCTTCTACCTTAAGAATCTATAAAAAGAAAAGCAAATAAAATCTAAAGCAAGCAGAAAGAAATAGAGTAGAAATAAATAAAATTGAAATAAATAAAAATCAATAAACTAAAAGCTGGCTCTTCAAAAAGATCAATAAAATTGATAAAACTCTAAGAAACTGACCGAAAATGAGCTGAGAGACATACAAATTACCAAATATCAAGAATGGAAGAGATGAATCAATATAAACTATATAAATATTAAAAGGAAAATAAAATACGATGAACTATCCACCATCCATAAATTCAAGAATAACGTCCATAAAACAGAACAATGCCTTAAAAGACACAAACTACCAAAATTCATTTAAGAAAAAACAGAAAATAGGAATAATCATATACCTACCAAGGAAACTGAATTCATAGTTTAAAACCTTTCAACAAAGAAAACCACAGAACATACACTAGTTGATTTCATTGCTGACACCAATTCTACATCAGTAAACATTTAAGGAAGAAATAATACCAATTCTAAACAATCTCTTCCTGAAAACAGAAGAAGAGAAAATAGTTCTTACTGCATTTTGAGGCCAGCATTGCTCTTCTAACAAAATGAAACAAAGACATTACAAGAAATAAAAGATACAAGCCAACATAAAATGAAATAAAATGCAATAAAAATCCTCAACAAAATATTAACAAATTAATTCACAAATATAAAGAAAAATAACACAAGCAAGTGGAGTTTATTCCAGCAATGAAAGGCTGATTCAACATTCAAAATTAAATCAATGGCAGGGTGTGGTGACTCACGCTTGTAATCCCAGCCCTTTGGGAGGCTGAGGCAGGCAGATTGCTTGAGCTCAGGAATTGGAGACCAGCCTGGGCAACATGGTGAAAGCCCATCTCTACTAAAAATACAAAAATTAGCTGGGCATGGTGGTGTGCACCTGTAGTCCCAGCTACTCAGGAGGCTGAGGTGGGAGGATCACCTGAGACTGGGAGGTCAAGGCTGCAGTGAGCCATGATCACACCACTGCACTCCAGCCTGGGTGACAGAGCAAGACCGCAAGACCGCAAGACCCTGTCTCAAACAAAACAAAACAAAACAAAACCCACAAAATTAAGTCAATGTAATTCACCATATTAACAGACTACATAAGAAACAGCACAAGATAATTTCAATAGATGCTGAGGATATATATGACAAAATTCAACATTAATTCATGATTTTAAAAAATTCATAGCTAACTATGAACTTACTTAGTTTGATAAATGGCATCTACAAAATGTTCCAGCTAATGTCATATTTAACAGTGAAAAACTGAATGTTTTCTCTCTCCAGAGAAGTTTTTTCACTTGTGTACAAGGAGACAAGAACAAGAATTTTCACTGAAAGGCTGCTTGTGATAAGAGTAAATTAGAAACAGCCTAAATGTTCATCTATAAGAATTGATAAGCAATTTTTTAAAAACAAACCAGAGTTACATGTATTAACAGAAATAAATCTCAAAAACATAATTTACAGTGAAAAACAAGGGAGTTGTGTAATAATATATGCAGAATGATACTATTTATATGATGGTTAAAACATACAAAATAGTACTATACATTTATCATGGAAATACATTCTATGTTTATATAATACATGATATATACATGCATATGCTATGCATATTGCACTATAGATACTATATATGTATATTATACTGTATATACATATATGTATATTACATAATGCTATATATAATATGTAGTTATATACAATACTATAACATCTGTATAGTATAGTATATGTTAATATGTAACATATATTAATATTTATTTTAATTATATTACTTATGTGTCTATAAATTATATCAATATTTTATATACATATATAATAAATTCACATATAAACATACATGTATTTTTGATGTATCAATACTATATAGTTATATATTACTATATCATGTAAATATGTATAAATTTAATATACTATATACTTATTTAATATATATTACTATATAAACATTTATATGCCTTGAGAGACATATGTTCTATATAAACATCTATATAGAAATATATATTAAATAAGTATATATTAAATTTATACATATTTGTATATGACATATTAATATATAACTATATAGTAGTGATACATTAAAAATAACTATCTGTTTATATAAGTAAAATAAAGGGAAATATAAATTAAAAATTCAGGATACTGTGCCTCCTCTGTGTTATGA
>NW_012099987.1:4278331-4300609 GCF_000951045.1 Mandrillus leucophaeus
TAATATATAACTATATAGTAGTGATACATTAAAAATAACTATCTGTTTATATAAGTAAAATAAAGGGAAATATAAATTAAAAATTCAGGATACTGTGCCTCCTCTGTGTTATGACGGAAGAAACTGGGATTGGAGAGAAATAATCAGGCAGGTTTAAATTATGTCTATACGTTTTTATTTCTTTTAAAAAATTGGAAGCAAATAGTCCCCATGTAAAGGTTTATCAGTCTTAACAAAGTTACTTACTGGTGGGTGATGGGTGTTTATCACATAATTCCCTACACTTTTTTGGATAGTTTTATTTTTTCCTAATAAAAATACTACAAGGAAAAAAAGTTCAACACACTCACTTGTTCTGATGAAAAAGTTTGTCTCTGGAGAGAAGGGCTGGGATAGGTGGTGGTGGCAGGAAAGCAGGCAGGAGACTCTTGCTTTTCACCATGAGCTCCTCTTTACTATTTGATTTGTTTTTGTCGGTTTATAATTCTCATAAAGCTATTTTTGTTTTAATAAAAATGAACTGATAGTAGAAAATGGTGAGGACAATTTCAGATTCTAAATTATTTGATGACTTGATCATATGTGATCTTGTAGTTTTCAAGTTTAGCATCAGTACCCAGCACAGAGTGGGTACTAAGTACATATTTATTGTTTATTTGATTTACTAAATATTATAGTCTACCATATATAAATATGATGTCTGTTTTCTAATCACTCGCCCCAAATGTATTCGGTTCCCTTGGACAAATCAGTTAACTCTATGGTATACTTCAGATCCCTTATTTTACAAAAGTCAATAACAATACTTTTCTCAGTCAGGCACGGTGGCCCATGCCTGCAATCTCAGTACTTTGGGATGTTGAGGTGGGCGGATACTTGAGATCAGAAGTTCAAGACCAGCCTGGCCAACATGGTGAAACCTCATCTCTGCTAAAAAATACAAAAATTAGCCAGGCATGGTGGCAAGCGCCTCTAATCCCAGCTACTCAGGCTGAAGCAGGAGAATTGCTTGAATCTGGGAGGCAGAGGTTGCAGTGAGGGGAGATCACGCCACTGCATTCCAGCCTGCATGACAGAGCAAGACTCCATCTCAAATAATAGTAATAATCATAATAATAACTTGTCTATATCCCAACGTTATTTTAAGTTTCAAATAAGAAAATGGATATCAATAAACTGTTCTTAAAAGGTATAAAGTATACGCAAATTGAAGAAATGTAGGAAACCACTAGAAGACTGGGAAGAATTCTCAGGAGATCATCACATAAATATCCACGGTCCATAGTTTTCCAGAATGTGTTAGTGACCATAAAAAACACCTTCTTTCCATATATGTGTCTTGAAAGTCTGAATATAGCTTGTTGTTTAGGTGGAGTGGAAGTGGGAGTTGGGCGGGGTGATATTTTGTGTAGAAATATTATGGAAATGGGCATCTTTAGTCATAATTAAAATTTCATCTTAGGAAGAAATTTCTTAAGATGGCATGATGACACACTAATCAGTTTTTGGCAAAGGTTCCACTGAGCTCATGACAAAGCAATAACAAGTATAACACTTCTTACTTGACTTAAAACCATTTTGGCTCTAGGACAGACCTGGCTGTCCCATGAGTGCGGGGTGTGGGTGCTAAATAATCCAGGGAAGAGCAATGACTATATAGAGATATGGGGCTTCTCTCCAAATATTGTGATTCTAATGTGAAACTATAAAGAGCTAGCCTTGTAAGGAAGGAGATGGTTAAGAAAAGAGGTCACCAAATATTTGCTGGCACTGAATTAGTCACTTGGGTACTGAGTGTAATCAAAGATGAGACATGGTCCTTGCTTTCAAGGAATTTATAGGCTGAGACATAGTAACTTGGAGACAACCAGCAGACTATCAACATGGGATGGAATAATGAGTCAAAGACATATGCACTATTCATATCAATCACATACAAAAGCCACGTTTTTATATTACTAGTATATTATTTTTCTTTTGGATACAAAGATGGAATGTTATTGCTAAGTTTGAAGAGTCTATCTAAAAAGTGCAAAGTCTATCTAGAAAGAGAAATCCCTTTGCCCAAACCACTGAAATAGTAATAGGGCACGCACTTGGTGATTTATATCTCAAAGTGCCCAGAAATAGTCCCAGTGGCCTCTCATGGCTAGAAAGTTCTCCGCTTTTAATTTTGTTGTGTTCCAAAGACTTACTTGTGAGTCAGCTGTTGGAAACTTGGTATGTATTTTCACATTGAAAGAAAGTCACCTGTGGGGGTCATTTCTTTAGTCAGGCCAAAAAAAGGTTGTACAAATCCATTCTGAATAAGGAATTACAATACTAATGGAAAGGTGGAATCTGATCCCTAGGTGTAACTATCTGTGTGTCTGTGTATGTGTGTGCATGTGTATGTGTGCACCATGAAAATGCACCACTCACATCTGCCACAGGGAGCATAACTGATTAATGGTTCTAGCTACTGCTACTGCTTTTCTACATATATCACTGCATTTGTGCCACTTCCCGTGAGCTGCTTCTAGTCAATGACTGAACACAGTGGTCAAGGATACTAAGACAGGTTTATTCCAGCAAATTAGAGGACTCTTTATGCAGATAATTTTGGCTTGAGGACTCACCATGAGCCTGGCTGAACCATTTTTGGAAGTGCTGTAGTTTAAGATGCCCTCCCCTCCCCTCCCTCCTTCCCCTCCCCCACAGACATTAGGCTGGTCTGAAGGCTTTCTTCACCTTCACCAGTTCCTCCCTGCTTCCAATCAATCTCCAGAACATCTAATCATATCTTAGTGTCTGCTTCTTGGTAGACTCAAACTACTACAAGGAATAGTAAAAATGGTCCAAAAAAACAGGGAATACAATGGAGATTTGTGACTGACTCACCAACCAAAAGGGAAAAAGTGGGCCATCCTGAATGGGGTAGTTGGGCATGAACAGCCCCTGACAAAAGGTGATGGCTCATTTACTAAAGATTTCATTAGTGGTTATCTGATAATTCCAGGTAGAGGGATGCAGCTGCAATAATTCTGGGATTTAAAAGACATGAGGAGAAAATATCTATCAAGACAGCAGAGTTGCAGGCTACCGCAAAATTATATTGAGGCCCTGAAAAAAAAAATGAGAAACCGAGGGAGTTAACAAGTAACTCATGGCTAAGTGGGAGAGCCTGAGGGCTTCTCTGGTCATTAATAAAAGGGCTGTTACATCCTGTGGTGGAAAAACAGACACGGCTAAGCAGAAAACTGAAGATCTGATGGTTTGAAGATCTGAGGGATTCAGAGACGTTTGAATACTCAATCAAAGCTGGTCTGTTATGCTATCAGGGCTATATTGGAAAAACCCAGTACCCTGAAATATGAGATAGGCCCATTTAGATGGATTTCAGCTCCAAATATTGGAGCTGAAGAGCTCCCTGAACCCTCAGAGTTTAGTGACCACCCTTCTCTAATAAGAGGTAGCACCTGCCCTGTGTTGCAAAACCCAGCAGAAGCCTATCCCTGCAAGGCAAGAGTTGATCCCTTTGGAAGTCACTCTTACCTCCTCTCCTGGATACCAGGCTCATAACTAGGATTAAAGCCCAGGATAACCCAACTAAGAAAACAAATGAGACTATGTAGCCAGGAGTTATGAAAATTAGCTAAGATCTATCAATAGGAGCCAGAGATGTACTCCTAGGATTGGATTTTGAAAGAACTTGATCAAGAGGGCCAGGATGTACAACTGGATAACCAAGAATTCAGTGACTTCAGGCTACTCTCTTGAGATGGGGGGTTTAACACCCTGGCAAGGATCCCAGTGGATGGGGCAAACTCCCTGCCAGGGTGACTTTTAGAAGTCTGAAAAAAGTAACAGCCATGTTGAGCAAAGTAGAAGTACCTGAGTTGCCCTGGCAGATGATGGTAAAGACAGGTATGTATGTATAAAAGAGACTCAAAGAAGTGGTTGGAATGGATATATTGATAAGGCCAGAAGATTCATCAGAGGATGTTCCAGGGGAGAACCTAAAGGACACCATTCGCTAAGGCCATTAGGAATGTGCTAGTGAGAGGCACACAGCATCACTAAGAAGTTCAGTGATCTTATTTGCAGGTCAGTTTTGGACTTGGCAATAACCATAAGTAAGGATGGTGGTTGGAGATGCAAAGCAATAGAGCCTTAGGTGTTGGTGCTTAACTTCCAGAAGCCAAAAAGTTGCAATTACCATAATGACTAGCAAGGTCAGAGGGGCAGCCAAGGGTGCTTGATTGGCAGAGAGTTACAGAAGTGGTTAACAGAGCATGACATCCCCAGGAGCAAATATAATAGACAGGCAGACTACATGAGTGTTAGTAAACATCTGTAATCACAAAAAAGACAAAAATGGATGAGTGGGAAACTGAGGATGGTTGCCCCAATCAAGAGTCCTGATCGTTTGCTAGTTAGTTCCTGGTGCTGAGCCAATTTGCAGATCCAGAACCCTTTGACTGAAGACATGCCAGGACCTTAGGAGGGGCGCTGTAGCATTATATATTATAATTCTCCTTCCCCAAAGGGACCTATGGTCATTTACTCAGGTGACTGTAAACTAAGGAAAAGGAGAAAACAAATAATTTTGGGGAATATTTAATACAGGGTCTGAGCAGACAGTGACACCTGGAAACCCAAAGGATTATCATGCCCTCTATATTCCAGAGGAATTTCTGGAGGCCAGGCAATAAGTGGAATCCTAGAATTGTGCTTAATGCAAATTAGATGCCTATTACTTATTGACTGATTTGATTCACTACAAGAATGGTTATGAAAAATAAGGAGAAAGGTTTTATTCCTTGGACATGACTACAAAAAATAATCTTCCATGTTCAAATTCTACAAACAAAAACATAAATGTTGATATGAGAGTTATTGCTAGGAAGCTGAAATTCTAAACAAGAATTTATTAGACACTAAAGGTTTCTAGGAAAGGCAAGAATTGCAAGGTCAGTTCTTCCATTAGGCTGAAATAAGCTCATGAGGCCAGCAAAGAATTATGATTGATTAGGAAGGACCTATTTCCTTTTCTTTTGGAGGCCTTTAACTTCTACTTCACTCGCCCTCCATTTAAAAGCTTTCTTCCTATGGTGATCTGTTTCAAGATCCTAGCCAGAGGCACTGGAGCCTCCACCCAGCAGTCAAGGGCATTCTGAGTATCAGCAGTATTTAATTCAGGAGGGACATATGCAAGCATCTATTCCTTTACAGTTTAACTACTTTTCTACATAACATTATATCCTTATATTCTCCTATAATTTTTTAAATGAGACTAGCTCTAGGATCCTGTGGGTTCATTTCTGTAATTAATACACCATCAATACAGAATCAAAGGTTCAGTTATCATATTGTCTGTCTTTCTCTAAGCCAGTCCAGAAGGCTGGATAGGACTTACTATTGCATAGTCTTCAATCATAACTACCCAATTAATTAAACTGGTCTAGATACTTTTAGGATATATAGCAATGATCTCCCTTATAATTTGTAATTCCCTGCTGTAAACTCCAACCTACATATGGAAATTTTAAGTTGGGTCATCCTCATAAGACTCCAAAAACTCCTCTGGAAAGGGACATTTTGGCAATATGTGTCAAAAGCTTTAAAAGTGCATATATGCTTTGACTAAAAATCTCCACTTCTAAAATTTTTTTTCTGAGGAAGTAATCAGAATGGGATGTACAAGTGCATAAGAATGTTCATCTCAGCTTTATGGCAAACAGAGATAATGACTAAAAAGAAGAATGAATAAATAAATCTATAGGATGAAATTCAATCAATAAAGGTACTATAGAAAAATATATCTCTTGAGGCCAGGGACAGTGGCTCATGCCTTTGGGAGGCTGAGGTGAAAGGATTGCTTGAGCTCAGGAGTTTGAGATCAGCCTGGGCAACATAGTGAGACCTTATCTCTACAGAAAATTTTAAAAATTAGCCAGGCATTGTGGTACATGCCTGTAGTTCCAGCTACTGGGGGGCTGAGGTGGGAGGATCACTTGAGCCTAAGGAGGTCAAGGGTGCAGTGAGCCATGACTGTGTCACTGCACTCCTGTCTGGGTGACAGAGCGACATCCTGCAGCAAAAAAAAAAAGAAAAAAAAATTGGATAAAAATCAACATTAGAAAATTTGGATCACCTTTTCGATATATATATATACACACACACACATAGATATACACATATATACTTAAAACATATTTTCATATGTCTGTAAATACACATATACATTCCTATCTATATATACATACTCAGTGAAAGCAGAGAGACAGTAAGGACTAGCAAAAAAAAGAGCAAAATAATTGAATATTAGTGCTCTGATCATCTTTTACAGTTCTCCTTAGCAAGGCTAATATATTCAAGAGAAAAATTCCTATCTGCCCCATATATCAAGCAGAAAACAGAAGCTAGACATCCACAGCTATTAAGACAACAACAAACACCAAAACAAACAAAAAAAGTAGCATTCTGTTTAAATGACTGTGTCAGCTCTCTCTTGCTTCTTGGGACTTGACTGTACTGTTAGTGTTACCCAAGTGGGAGAAACCTAAGTCAGCTGCACAATCAGATCAGAACTCTGGTAGAGGCTCTCAGGAAGTCCCTATTCATCCCAGCCCCCTTTCCCGCTAATTGTATCCTCCATTCCTTCAGTCTTCATGGATCTGGCGGGTGAGGCATGGGGCTGGTCAAGAAAAAGCAGCAGGGCAGATGCTGCAGTTTTAAGTGAAATCAGGTGTTGCCTTCCCTGAAGTAAGATCTGGAAAATGTCAGCCTTAAGTAACAGGTACTGGCAGCTGAACACATAGTCTTCCCCACTGGGCTCAGCGTTTCCTTTCCCTGCAAGAAGTACCTAGGCTTTTCCCTTTCCTCTTGCATTTCCCCATCTCCTTCATCCCAGGACTCTTTAAGAGTCCATTGAATAAAAATTTCCATTTTGTAGATATTCATCTGACATGATTCTAAACATGTTGGAAATGGAAAAGTGGCAATAGAATCCACAAGTGTCAAATAAAACACACTTTAGTGTTGTTGGTGACCTAGGCTTCAACCTGTGGAGGAAATACAAAAGATTTCTTGGAGGAATGGGGAGAAACAATTGAGTCCTGGCTCTTTTCTCCATATGCTGAGAGATACAGGCAGAAACACAGCACACAGATTTGATAAAGCCAAAGTATTAAATGGAGTTGAGAGAACATTCCTTAGATGTCCTTTCTTTTTCTTCTGCTAGGCCAGTCTGGAACTATTCCACCGCAGAATTTCAATCCAGATTGCAGAAACACACATATGCACATGCACAGCTGATGTATGATCATCTTTATTGTGTCTGGTTGATTTGCATATTGTGCCTCAGCACATTCTGGGATTGAACCAAGTAACAATGGAGGAGGTCTGGGACCCCATCTTAACTAGGGCACATCTCCTTTGGGAGAAACCAGTCTCACATTCATCGAAGGGTACCAGGATAAAACATAGATCACTATAAGTATGTGGTGACTGCCAGTTATTCTCTAGTCTAGTTGGGGCAAATGCAATCTGTGATGAAGCCCAACAATTATAAGTTTAGTTGAGGTCTAAAGAGCAAATCAGTGGGACAACCTTAGAACTTAAAATTCTGAAAAACTATGCAACAACTATAGGAAAAGAGCACTGTACTAGGAACTACTGCTAAATCTTCACAAATAATGCTTTATTGCCTATCTCTCTTCACCTAATACTGTGTCTAGGCAAACTCATCTATCCTTTATGGCTATACCCCCTACCTATATACTAATATTGTAGTCCCAAATTTAAATCTCCAGTCCAGGTTTCTTCTGAACTCCAGGCCAGTGGTATCAATCATTTCTATCTGAACAACTCACAGGCATTTCAACTGGTGCATGTGAAACAATAAATTAATCAGCTACCCCAATAAATCTGTTTCTTTTTTATATTCCCTGAATTGATGAATAACACAGTCATATTTCAGTAACCCAGAAATTGTCCTAGGTTCCTCTCTATTATCTAATCATAACCAAAACAAGTCATCAAGTTAATCTTTTAAACCCTTCCTAGATTTGTCCCTCCTGAGTCCCCACAACCATTACTCTAACTCAGGCCACTACATCATTCACTCAAATAGTTGCCACAGCCTTCCCATTTAGCACCCTTCAATCCCACAGAATCTGCATATTTCTTCCTGGGGAGCTTTCTAAACAGTATATCTGGCCAGGCACAGTGGCCCACGCCTGTAATCCCAGCACTTTGGGAGGCTGAGGCAGGTGGATCATTAGAGGTTAGGAGTTTGAGACCAGCCAGACCAACATGGTGAAATCCCATCTCTACTAAAAATACAAAAAAAAATTCAGCCAGGTGTGGTGGCACATGCCTGTAATCCCAGCTACTAGGGAAGCTGAGGCAGGAGAATCACTTGAACCCAGGAGGCAGAGGTTGCAGTGAGCCAACATCAGGCCATTGCACTCCAGGCTAGGCAACAAGAGTGAAACTCCATCTCAGAAAATAATAGTAATAATAATAAACAGCATATCTACATATCATTTATGTAGTATTCTTGCCAAACATATTTAAACAGAATCTAACAATAAGGAAGCAATCAGATAAATCCAGATTTAGGCGCATTTTATAAGAAAAGTTGCTTGCACTCTCAAAAAAATGTCAACGTCACACAAGACAAAATATAATTGGGGAAACTATTCTAGATTTTAAAAGACTAAAGAGACAAGAAAACTAAATATAAGTGTGATCCTTGTTTGGATCCAATATTAGTGGGGAATAGCTAGCATACACATTACTGGATAATTAGAAAAAATTGGTATATGAACTGTGTATTACATGATTATTGAATCAACGAATATTGGGTTTCTTAGGTGTAGTAATAGTATTGTG
This sequence comes from Mandrillus leucophaeus, assembly GCF_000951045.1. Lineage (NCBI taxonomy): Eukaryota > Metazoa > Chordata > Mammalia > Primates > Cercopithecidae > Mandrillus > Mandrillus leucophaeus. The sequence goes on from NW_012099987.1 coordinate 4,287,212, forward strand.
ATTATTCAGAAGAATGTTCTTGTTATAGGAAATGCATGCTAAGGGCTAAAATGTCATGATGTTTGCAACTTACTCTCAAACAATTCAGCAAATATTACATAGACAGGTAATAGAGAGAAAACAAATTTGGTAAAATGTAAACAATTGATTAATTTAGTCTTTCAACTTTCCTTTATGTTTAAAAGTTTTCAAAATAAAAAGTTAAGAAGAGAAAATAAGAAGAAAGAAAAGATCTTAGCCAGTCACCACTGCTAAACTTTTCTCCCAGAAGACAGCTTTCATGTTACAAAAAACAACTTGAAGTTCTTGGAGATTAAAAAACAAATGGTAGGGAAGTCAGTAAGGCTGAATTACCAAAGCCATTTACTCTCATCCCTATCACCTTGGGCAGGCTTAATTAGAGAGTAAACACAATAACACAATTGACCCAAAACTTAAAAGCTATATATAGAAGTAGCTGGGTAGTTCAACAGACAAATTGAATTCAAACCAGTCATTTTTTTGACATACACAAGAATATAAAAACAATTACATGCAAACTCTTACTGAATCTTCATAGTAGCCAAATGAGATACTTAGCTTCATTTTAGAAATGAGAAAAGTAAGGGAAAACCAAACTGAATTCCATACTAGAATTTTTATAACTGTCAAACCAATAATGTGCATTATTATATAATACTAGAGGTTTTCCAAGAGTAAACATGTTAACCTTTTAAAAACAGGATGGTTGAGTCTTGGTTTCTCTTCTATTAGCATTATTAATTTGTTGTTTTTCCTCTGCAATTTTCTTTTGCCTTGTAACAAAACAATTTTTTAAAAACCTCTCTGTTAAGCCCTGATAAAAATTCTTATTCCATTTAGACGAGCAACCCAGAGGTTGTTTATGGAGGAGTCTCTGCCTCCTTGTCCTTCTTCTCTTGTCACATCATGCTCTTTTATGCCCTAGGCTACAGCCATATTTAACTACTCGTACTTACTTGCAGTAGAGGTTCTATCAGGCCACAGGATTTCTTGATGGTAGTTTAAATCAAGGGAAACATGATATGGACCTTCATGGCACAGGTATGCCTAATGCAAACATATTAGACATAGCAACATGCAAGAGCAACTCTATGTAGAGGCAGTCAGGACACCAAAATTCTGCTTGCTATGATTTCTTCTGGTTTGGCCTTGAGGTTTCTCTCGATAGTGGCCTTAATCCAGGATACCCACTTTCAGGGAGAGCCCTGAATGGGAGGTAAGTTAGGGTCAGGTATGTCAGTCATGTGGGACACAGAGGTGGGTGCATAACAAAACACATGAAATAACAGAAGAATTTTATTAAATATCCACAGGAGAAGCACATGCCCATGAGGACCAACAAGAAATCTGGAGACGGCAGGATGCTCAGTCAGAGACAGAGAGAAAGACCTGTTGGCCAAAGCCTTTATTGGGATTCAGGGTATTACCCAACTAGGTTTCCCTTAGGAAGCTCTAATTGGTGGGTTTAGATCAAGAAGGCATGAGTTCTGGAGGGGGCACACTGTGACTGAGATGTGGTCTCTGTGGCATATCTACACAGTCAGTGCGGGATGTGTGGGTCAATGGGGCAAGTCAAATAAGTTGTATCTAGCTGTGCCATAGGGAAGTAGTCAGGAGGTGGTTATATCTGGATCAATCACATTGAGAAACTGGGAGAAGGTGTAAATGGAAACTGTCAAGGATGACTGAGCCCTGCTTCTGGTATAAGAAAGTAAAATTTATATTCAAAACGGATGCCGAGGCAATGTACACTTACAAGAATTCACTACATTGCTTCCATATTGGCTACTTAGGCAAATCCCTTATCCTCAATGAGCCTCAGTTTGTTCATCTATAAAGGAGATGATTAAATCAGAAGATCTCCAATGTTCATTTGCTCTGTGCTCTCAATGTCCATGAATCTATGAACTTGCTATGAATAAATTACAAAGGAGATTAAATTTTAGCAATAAGAGATTTTCTTCTCTTAGGAGAAATTATCTTAAAGAAGTTGTGAAAGTCAAATAAAGGATAAAGTTCCAAATCACAGTCAGGTTTAATGGACTTCACTGATGATATAAAAGAAATCCAAAACATGCCATATTTGAGATTTATATCAAATTGCAAATGAATATCTAAATAACATGTTGAAAAAGACATTAAGAGAGAGATTAATTTTAAACTGCAGTGTGAAATTCAGCTCTTCTTTTGGTTCCTGGGCAGAAGACAGGCTCAGAGTCTGTGAGTCTATGTAAATGTAGCACAGGAAGGAGAAAAATTAGTTTCTTAGTGTCTCATTTTCCGTCACCTGTTAGATTCAGAGGTAAATTATTTAAAGCTCTGGGGAAGACTAGTGCCCAATATAACTAATAAAAGAATACCTTGAAATAATTCAATCTCTCACTCTCTTTTCTTTCAAAAGACTCAAAGCTCTTTCCACGCACTGAACCTTGAAATAATTCAATCTCTCACTCTCTTTTCTTTCAAAAGACTCAAAGCTCTTTCCACGCACTGAAATGGACACTTGGATGGGGTGGAATCAAGTGTCGTAAAACTAGAGAAAGAATCCCTTCCACATTATTCAACTCACTCAATGTAAGCAGTGGAAGAACAAATGAGGAAAGGTACCACTTTCCACAATTTCACCTCTGGGACAGCTCAGGCAAATAGTGATACCAGAAAAAGCAGATGTATTGACACATACCATGGGTTCTCCTCTATCCACATAAGCCCTAACAGAGAGTTATCTTGAGAATTCAAATATTAATATGCATTGTTGTTCATAAATTTTTATTTTAAAATGTTCTTAGATCTTCAGAAGCAAAACTAATAAGGATATTTTAAGAGGACTCTAGCATTCATTCATTAATTTATTCAACATTTATTGAATATTTAGCCATAGCATGAACTGAGTGAGGTAAAAGGAATATAAAACGATTAAGACAGTCCTGAATTTCTAAAAGCTCACAAACTAGAAACCAGTCCTAATACTGCCAGTGTTTTTGAGAGTAATTATATTCAAGTTCAAACCATTAGAAGTAACTTGGAAGGTTTTTACCAAGAGGCTTATATCAAAGGGTAGGGAATTGCCTGATTTCTAAGAGACTTGCTAGAGAGCCGCATATTAGTTACAAGCATGGGGGTCTCCCATAATATATATTTTTTCTCCTTCAAGCTCAGATTTATCTGAGAAAATTTTAAAAAATTCCATGAACTTAAAATTGTTTTCTCTATGACAATAAAAGGGAGGAAGGAAGAGAGCGGGAAAGGGGAAGAAATGGTATATGTAAGAAGGCAGAATTAGAAAGGAGGTTCTGAGACCCGTTTACAAAGTGCTCAGAAAGCAGCTGATGTCTTCTTTCTGTTAAATTATGGGCAGAAAGTTTAAGAGCTGAGGGAAGCTTGCAAAGTGCTGATATAAAAATGAAACCATAATCAAACACAAAAGACACAAGATCTCCAATTCTTATAGAAAATTTAGTTTATAGTGTTGGCAATGATTAATAAATAGCTAAATTTTTATTAGTAAGGTATTTCATTTGTACTTAAATGTTTATATTTTCTCCAAACTTGCTCTTTGTTATAACTTTTAAGTCATGTATAAATAATAGTATGGGAAAATCACAGATGCATACTTAGAATTGAGTTTGTTATATCAATAAAACATTTTTTAAGGACAATTAAAAATCAGTAGCAGTTTTGCTTAAGAACTTTCATTCCAACTACAGCAGGGAAGATGGCCGGGGTGCTGAATAGTGGAGACTGAGAAAGAAACAGAATCTAGGAGATTATTGCAATACCATAGCCACAAAATAGGCTTTTGATTGCTTGGCTAGGGAAGATGAAAAAAATGCGAGATGTCTGCAAGTTTTCAATAGGAAAGAAGTTGTGAATTATAATATATTTGAAATAAATAGATCTTAAAACAGAGCAAAACTTCTGGGAAAATTCTCAGGACTTGACTCAAATGTCACTTTTTCAGTGAAGTCTTGTGTGGCAGGAAACAAAAATGGAGTGATCAGTGCACCATTTCCTCTTCCTGGGCAGAGAGAAGAACATTTCCTGGATTCCCTTGTAGTCAGAGTGGGAGCATATCACTTAGTTTTGGCAAATGGGATGTATGTATGAGTGATGTGCCACTTCCAGGCCAAGACACTTACTGAATACTGATCTACCTTTATCTCTCTCTGCCCCTAGAAACAATGTCTCTGTGGCAACATCACAATATGTAGGAAGCCTGGAATCATCAGTCACTAGATGACATGATGAGCCACCTATATCAGACTTACTATGAACAAAAGCTAAACTTTTGTTGGGCTAAACCACTAACATCTAGATTTAGTGCTACAGCATAGCATAGCTTATTTTGATTAATACATCTTACTTGGCTACCATATCCAACATTTCCACAAGCCTCCGCCCCTATAAAACAAAAACACCCATATACCCACTTTTTATTCTTCTCACTTGTTTTTTTTCTTTTTCTCTTTAGCACCGTCACTCTATAACTTACAGTAAATTTTACCTATTCATCTTGTTTATTATCTCTCTGCCCCAGTAGAATGTAAGCTCCATGAGGACAGAAATTTGTGTCTGTTTGGTTTGTTATAGCCCCAGTGATACAGGGCTTGGAACATGGCAGGCATTCAATAGATATTTATTGGATGAATGAATATAAATATGGTAACTTTAGCTGTGTGTAAAAAATGGTCAGACTTTAAGTGGAGAAGTATTATGGGCAGCTGTGAATGCTGTTATGAGAGCTCCAGAGACACATGCTTGGGACACATGAACATAGTTGGAGCGGTCATCGTTGAAATCATAAGAATGAGTTCCTTGAGAGGATGAATGTTGCAGGTTGGGTTCTTCAAGAGCAAAGCCTGAGTAAGAGTCTGGGTGTTCATTAAGGATCAACAACTTTGAAAGGAAGCAGACTGGTTAGAGAAAGAAGTCAAACTGCAAGGCAGGCTGGAAATACCTCAGCCAACGTGGTAGAAAACTGTAAAGTAAATGCTGCCTGTTAGAGTTGTCCTGAAATAGACCCAAATAGTTGGATCTTTATAGCCCCATCTCATTCAGTCACTGATGTGGATTGTCTTGAGTAGGGCTGACCTTGGATGAAGCTACTCTCTGCAGATGAGGCAGATCCTAAAGGAGCTGACAGCTGGAAGCTGTCTACTGACCTCATTCCCTATAGCTGGATGGCAAGTACTTTTTTGAAGGGAAATATGAGCAGTACATCTCCACATCTACCACAAATGGGGAAAAGAAGGCTAATGGCTAGAGTTGCCAGATTTAGCAAGTATAAATATAAGACACCTAGTCAAATTTAAATTTCAGGTAAATAGCAAAATAAGTTATTAATATAAATATTCCCACGTAATAGTTGAATCACAATTATGCTAACAAATTATTTGCTGTTTATTTAAAATTCAAATTTAACTGAGTGTCTGGTGTTTATTTGTCAGCTCTACTAAAGGCTGAGTCAGGATAGAGCCACAGTGGTCAGGAGAGAAGTAAGTGGAATCGTCAAGAAGAGATGAAAGAAAGTCAAAGAATGATCCAAGAACCAAGATGAAGTAATAGCATTGAGATACAAAGAAGGAGGTGGCTTTCAAAATAATGAGGTGACTGACAGAATTTTCTATTTTTTAAAGACTGAATAATATTCCATTGTGTATATGTGCCACATTTTATTTATTCATCCCTTGATAGACAAATAAGTTGATTCCATACTTTGGCTATTGTAAATAATGCTGCAAGGAATATAGGAATGCAGATATCTCTTCAATATGCCAATTTCAATTCCTTTGGATATAAACTCAGAAGGTGGAACTGGAGGGCATTATGCTAAGTGAAATAAGCCAGACACAAAGAGACAAATCTGTATGATCTCACTTATATGTGGAATCTAAAAAAGTCAATCTCATAGAAACAACTTAGAAAGGAGGTTACCAGAGGCTGGGAGGGAGAAGGAGGGATGAGGAAAGGGGATATGTTGATCAAAGGGTACAAAGTCTCAGAGTGGAGGATTAAGCTTTTGTGATCCATTGTACTGCATGGTGACCACAATTGATAATAATGTATATTTCAAAATCACTAAAAGAATAGATTAATGTTCTCACCACAAAAAAAAATCATAAGTTGATGAGGTAATGGATATGTTAGTCAGCTGGACTGAATATTTCTACAATGTGTACATAGATAAAAATATCACATTGTACTGGAGTGTGGTCAGTATGTATGTATATTTATCATACATAATTATAATTTGTCAATAAAAATAAAAATAATGTTATATAATATTGAAATTTGAAAAAAGAAAAAGATGTGTAAAAGACGATGACTGAGGATTACTGTAGTGACTAAAATATTAGAGATAAGAAAAGGCTTTAAAAAAGAGTGGCCTTCAGTGTCAAATGATACAGAGACAGGCAAAATAGCCAAAATATTTGCAGGGGTGATGAGGTATGTCAAAGCAGATGTGATAGGGCATGCTTTGCCACAAGATGGCACTCATAGTTCCTTCTTTTTCTGAGTTTCTATCAATAAATATTCTGCAAATTTTTTATTGTTATAGAAAAAACAGACTATCTTATGTTTCACAACTTATAGCATCGTATTTTGTGTTATATCATTTTCCCACAACTTATCATTGTTTTTCCTTTTAGAACATGAAGATATAATGAATGCTGGAATTGACTGAGGGGGAGGCAGACTGGCATTAGAACTTGGAGGAGGGAGCCAATGCAATGCTATTGTAGATACAAAGTACAAAGCCTTAACAAATGGCTGTTAGATTTAACAATCAGATGATGACTGATGAGTTTCAAGAAAATGAAGAATAGTGATGGAAGTGGTAGCCAGACTGCCTGATGTTGAGGAATGAGAATGCACTGAGAAAGTAGAAGTAGTGAATACAGACTATATGTTTAGCACGTCTGCTATAAAAGAAAAAAAAGGAAAAATAGGTGGACTTTTTCCTTATAAGGAATTATTTTCCAAATAAGGGTTTGTTTACCTTATATGTAAGTTTCAAATATTTGACCAAAATACCTCTTAAATGGCAATTGCCTCACGTAAAAGTATCTCTATAAAACAAATGCAGTTGTGTTGCAGAGACACTTCTACTTAACTGAACAACTCCTTTAGTCCCTCTATATTATAGCACTTATTTCTTTTCAAAATAATTTCATACCTTTTTATCATATTATATTGTTTATTGAGTGAATGTTTGAATCAAGGGCTACAGAGTACACAAGATTTGCCTAACATTCCACAGCGAGAGAGAAACAGAGCCATGAGTCAAAGTTTTCTGATGTATAATTCCATACTCCTTTTATTGAATTCCTTTTTCTGTTACTTGATTTCTAATTCAAGTTTTCCACTTATTATCAACGTTATTTTTTCAATATGTATAAAGTGACAATGGCTATATGAAATTACCCTGTTCTGAATATTTTCCATGCTGTCTCAGATATGTAACAGGTAAAAGTTACCTGTCTCCAGAACAGCATGGGACAATATGCGCATTATTCTCTCTGCTTTGTGTAAAACTGAGTACAATATTGAGCTGAACCAAAAATAATTTATAAATCACCACACTGTTGCACAGGTAAAATCCTATGCTTATTGTTTCAGGTGGATAGGTACTTCTCCTAGAATACAAACAGTCTCACCACACAATCAAAAGGTTTTCTTTTTTCAGCCAATAAATCTAATCTGTAAACACTCATTTTTCTTTTACTTTGATCATCAAGGTGAAAATCAGTTTCTATATTTGTATAAATCTAAGTAAAATCTAATCCCTTTGAACATAAGAAAGAGTGAAAGGAAGACAACTTTAGCTTGTTCTTCCCATTACATTTCCTCACCCCAAATATATAGAAAAGGGTGGAGGGGCTTCTATAGCTAGTTCACCGATGACTCCACATAAGTCAAACAAAAGAAAACTTCAAACTTGCTTTGTGGCTAGGCCTCCATGGGGAACAGCCTTCTTACTGAATTGGAAAGAATAAAGGATATTTTTGAACTTACAGTGCCTGAAAACATCATGTCTGCAAACCGTGGTTGGCATTTTTGTGCATTTAAAAGAGTCTAATGAAGCCCAGCTCCATACAAATTCCTATAAAAAAACACGAAGAATGGAAAATGGTTCCTGCCACCCAGGGGTCAGAGTGGTGGTTGTTTCTCCAACCAATTGTACAGAGGAGACCTGTCATTTATAGATAGTTCCAAAGTCTTGCATTAGCAAGAACACCATGAAGACTGGCCCTTACCCAAAGAATTTACTCAGAGAGACATTTAATATGGGATAAATACAACCTCAAAGAGAACAGCTTTGAAGGATGTCTTTGAAAAGGTCAGAAGAAGATGAAATGAGGAATGTTGTTACTTAGGGCCTTTATTAAACAAATGCTTGCCTTAGTTCATCTCCAGCATGTCTCAAATGTGGCAAAGTAATAATGACATACCCACTTCACAGACAAAAAACAAATTGGAATGTGAAATTTTTCATCAGTATAGGCCCTCAGGCCAATGGGTTGTTCTAAAAGTATGTGAATGGCCTCTTTCCACCAGTCTGGAGACTGCTCCTATCTCAGGGACACATCTATTGCTCCATTAAACAGTCAAGGACTGTTTGTATTTCAGATGTTCTCCCTCAACTGTCATACAAGTTAAGTTTGAAAACTCTGTTATCCCTAAGCCTTATACATGTCCTATCCCTTCAGGTTCTTGGCTTTAGGTAGAAATAACCAGTTACTGCTACCATTACAACAGACAACACTTTAGGTGTTAACTTTTTTGGGGTCATAGGCACTTTTTTATCATAAAATAAACTGGCTATTGAATTAAATAAATTTTTTGGTTATCCATAACATCTTCCAACAACTGATTTCTTTTCTGCTGCTATTCATCTCTAGTTCTTTGTACATATAAATGTATCCATCCATTCAACGGATATTACTGAGCACCTGCTATGTGCCAGGTATTGTTCTAGACAAAGGGATAATGGAAGTCATCAAAACAGACAAGGTCTAGCTATACGGACCTACATTCCAGATAGGTAGGAACAGAAAAGTGTAGGATGAAGGAAGTAACAGGCAATAGTTAAACAATATACATTAAGATAGTGATAAGTCACATGAAGACAAGAAAACAGGTTAATGTCATCGATAACTGTATGGAGAACTACTTTTGTCTGAATAATAAAAAACTGCTGCTGTGAGATGAGGTGTTAAAGTGTCACCTTTGAGTTAGGGCCCAATGATGACAAGAAGCCAGCAGGTACAGGTCTGGGAGGAGAATGCCGTAAGCAGAGAAAATAGCAAGTACAAAGGTTTGAAAATAGAACAAGCTTGGAATGTTTGAGGAGCAAAAAGAAAGCCAAAGTTGTTGAATACTAATAAAAGGAAGTGGCAGGTAGGACATGAGTTCTGAGAAATCCAAGAGGCAAGTTGGAGCTGCTAGATCACGAAGGAGTTATACATGAAGGATCTCAAAAACTGTAAAGTTTTTTTTTTTAACTCCTAAATATTTTAGTGTATTTTCCCTAAGATCAAGGACAGTTATGAAAGTACAGTTACCAAAATGAGGAAATTTTCATTGTTATAACCATAGTACAGTTATTGAAATCAGAAAATAACGTGAATATATTTTATCTAATTTACAAACCTTTCTTAAACTTTGCTAATGGTCCCCAAAATGTCTTTTATAGAAATGTTATTGAGAGCCCAGCATCATACATTGTATTAATTTTTTTTTTTTTTTTTTTTTGAGACAGAGTCTCACTCTGTCACTGAGGCTATAGTGCAGTGGTGCGATCTGAGCTCACTGCAACCTCTGCCTCCCAGGTTCAAGAGATTCTCATGCCTCAGCCTCCTGAGTAGCTGGGATTACAGGTGTGCACCACCATGCCCAGCTATTTGTGTGTGTGTGTGTGTGTGTGTGTGTTTTTAGTAGAGATGGAGTTTCACTACGTTAGGCTGGTCTTGAACTCCTGGCCTTAAGTGATCCACCTGCCTTGGCCTCCCAAAGTGCTAGGATTACAGGCTTGAACTCCTGACCTTAAGTGATCCACCTGCCTTGGCCTCCCAAAGTGCTAGGATTACAGGCATGAGCCACTGCACCCGGCTGCATTGCATTTAATTTTCATGCCTCTTTAGTTCCTAATATTTTCTTGTCTTTCATGAACTTGAAATTTTTTTAAAGAACTTGCCATTTATTTTGTAGTATGTCCTTCGATTTAGGTTTGTTTGATGTTTCCTTGCGATTTGACTCAAGTGACACAGGTTATGAAAATGTTATCCTTTTCAATATAGCATATCAGGAGAGGTAAAGAGCTTCACTTCGTTCCATTACTAATATGCTGGGAAGGTGGGATTTAAGAATTGTATGCTTTGCTAGGAGGAGATCAATGTACGTTTATGCTTTAAAAAATTGCAAAAATGTAATGTTAATTGTAAAACCAGAAATATAATTAGGCAAATGCCTGTGAATTAAAAGCAAATGCAAGAAGGCTTTCTTTCCTTGTTCAAAACTGTAACTATAGCCAAGAGAGGGGAGGGGAGGGGAGGGGAGGAGAGGGGAGGGAGGAAGGAGAGAGAGAGAGAAGGAAGGAAGGAAGGAAGGAAGGAAGGAAGGAAGGAAGGAAGGAAGGAGCAAGATGGAAGAATAGAAGTCTATAGCATGTGTCTCCCTGCACCACCCCCCACCCCAAGAACGTCAAATATTAACAACTGTTTGCACACAGAAAATCACTGTCACAAGAACCAAAAATCAGGTGAAAACAGTACCTGGTTTTAACTTCATATAACTGAAAAGAGACATTAAAGAGGGTAGGAGAGACAGTCTTGAGTCACCAACACCACCCCTCCCGCATCCCCTGGCAGCAGCCTTGCAGCACGGAAAGCCTGTGCACTTGAGGGAGAGAGAGCACAGCAGCTTGAGGACTTTACATTGAACTCAGTGCTGCCTTGTCACAGAGAGCAAAGCTGTGCTGGGCTCAGCCAGTACCTGTGCGTGGAGGGAGCATTTGGACCAGACTAGCCAGAGGGGAATTACCTATCCTAGCAGTCAAAGCTTGAGTTTCTTAGAAAGTCTCACCGCCACAGGTCAAAGTGCTCCGGGGTCCCAGGTAAACTTGAAAGCAGTCTAGGCCACAGGGACTGCAATTCCTAGGCAAATCCTAGAGCTAGGCTAGGCTCAGAGCTAGTAGACTCAGGTGACATGTTACCTAGGAAGATACCAGCCAGGGTGGCTAAGGGAGTGCTTGAGCCGCCCCTCCCCCAGCCCTCATCAGCGCAGCTAGAAGCAATGAAAGTGACTCCTTCCTTCTACTTATACAGAGGAGAGCTAAGAATAAAGAGGACTTTATCTTGGATACCAGCTCAATCACAGTAGGAGAGAGCACTGGACAGAATGTTGTGGACCTCATTCTAGGCCCTAGCTCACTGACAACATTTCTAGACACACCCCAATCCAAAAGGGAACCAGCTGCCTTGATGAGAAGGTCCTAGTCCTGGCAGGATTCATTATTGCTGATTGAAGAGCCCTTGGGCCCTGAATAAGCACCAGTGATACCCAAGTAGTATGCCGTTGGCTTTGGGCTCTGAGATGTGCTCAGTTTATGGTGTGACCCAAGACATTCTCAGTTGTCGTGGCTACAGTGAAAGACTCCTTGTATTTGAGAAAGGGGGAAAAGTAAAGAGGACTTTGTCTTGCACTTTGCCTTAGGTATCAGCTCAGCCACAGTGAGGTAAAGTGACAAGCAGGTTCTGGGGGTCCCTGAGTCCAGGCCTAGGCTCTTGGACAGCATTTCTAGACTTTCCCTGGGTCAGAGAGGAGCTCACTCCCCTGAAGAGTTAGTCCCAGGCCTGGCAGCATTCACCACAAGCTAACAAAAGAGCCCTTGGGCTTTAAGTGAACATCAGCAGTGGCCTGGCAGAACCTCCTATGGGCCGCTGCTGGTGGTGGCCACACAGAAAGGCTCCTCTGCCTGTGAAAAGGGGAGAGAATAGTGGGAAGGACTTTATATTGTGGTTGAGTGCAAGCTTAACCACAGTAGAATGGAACATCAGGTAGATTTCTAAAGTTTTTGACTCCAATCCCCAGCTCCAAGATAGCATCTCTGAACCTGCCTGGGGTCTGGGGGAACTTGCTGCCTTGAAGGGAAGAACACAAAGCTTGTTAGCTTCACCACCGGTTGATTACAGAGACACTGAGCTTTGAGTGAACACAGATGGTAGCCTGGTAAGTGGTTACAACAGGCCTTGGGCAAGACCCAGTGCTGGGATGGCATCAGATCTAAGCCAGTGCAGTTCCAGTGTTGGCGACCACAGGGGTGCTTGCATCACCACGTCCCAGTTGCAGCACCTCAGTACAGACAGAGAGAGACTACATTTGTTTAGGAGAAAGTGAGGAAAAAGAACAAGAGTCTTTGCTTGGTAATCCAGATAACTTTTCAAAATCTTATCCAAGACCACCAAGGTGGTAGCTCTATGAGTCTGCAAAAACCACAGTGTTAGGCTTAGGGTCCAAGTTCCTTTGAATACCTGGAAAGCCTTCCCAAGAAGGACAGGCACAAATAAGTCCAGACTGTGAAGACTACAATAAACACCCAATTCTTTAATGCCCAGATACTGAAGAACATCTATGAGTATCAACACCATCCAGGAAAACCTTACTTCACCAAGTGAACTAAATAACGCACCAGAGATCAATCCTGGAGAAACTGAGATATATGATCTTCCAGACAGAGTATTCAAAACAGCTGTTTTAAGGAAACTCAAAAGAAATTCAAGGTAACACAGAGAAAGAATTCAGAATTCTATCAGATAAATTTAACAAACAGCTAGAAATAATGAAAAAGAAGCAGAAATTCTATAACTGAAAAAGGCAATTGATATGCTGAAAACTGTATCAGAGTCTCTTAATGGCAAAATTGATCAAGAAACAATTAGTAAACTTGAAGACAGGCTACTTGAAAATATACAGCCAGAGGATACAAAAGAAAAAAAGAATAAAATAGAATGAAGCATGCCTACAGGATCTACGAAATAACCTCAAAAGGGTAATCTAAGAGACATTGACCTTAAAGAGGATGCAGATAAAGAGATAGGGGTAGGCCGGGCATGGTGGCTCATGCCTGTAATCCCAGCACTTTGGGAGGCTGAGGTGGGCAGATCACAAGGTCAGGATATCGAGACCATCCTAACACAGTGAAACCCTGTCTCTACTAAAAAATACAAAAAATTAGTCGGGCGTGGTGGTGGGTGTCTGTAATCCCAGCTACTCCGGAGGCTGAGGCAGGAGAATGGTGTGAACCTGGGAGGTGGAGGTTGCAGTGAGCCGAGGTCACGCCACTGCACTCCAGCCTGGATGACAGAGCGAGACTCC
>NW_012099987.1:4301869-4303497 GCF_000951045.1 Mandrillus leucophaeus
CAAGACTCCATCTCAAAAAAAAAAAAAAAAAAGAAAATGACCTTCACTAAAAGAAATACAAGAAGGAAGGAAAGAAGGAAGAGAAGACCATGAAACCACCAGAAAATACATTTAAAAATGGCAGGAGTAAGTCTCTACTTATCAATGATAACATTGAATGGAAAATGGACTAAACTCCACAATCAAAAGACATAAAGTGACTGAATAGATGTAAAAATAAGACCAAATTATTTGTTGTCTACAAGAAACACACTTCACCTATAAAGATACATATACACTGAAAATAAAGGGATGGAAAAAGATATTCCACGCCAATGAAAACCAAAAAACAGCAAGAGTAGTCATATTTATATCAGAAAAAATAGATTTCAAGATAAAAGCCAGAAAAAGAGACAAAGAAGGTCATTATAAAATGATAAAGGGGTCAATTCCACAAGAAGATATAACAATTGTAAATATATATGTACCCTATACTGGAGTGCCCAGATATGTAAAACAAATATTAGAGCTAAAGAGAGAAATAGACCCCAATACAATAATAGCTGAAGACTTCAACACCCCACTTTCAGCATTGGACAGATCTCTCAGATGGAAAATCAAGAAGGAAACGTCGGACTTCATCTGCGCTATAGAACAAATGGACCTAATAGTTATTTACAGAACATTCCATCCACTGGCTGCATAATATACATAGTTCTGCTTAGTACATGGATCATTCTCAAGGATAAACTTATATTAGGTCACAAAACAAGTCTTAAAATATTCAAAAAACTGAAATAATATACAGCATTTTTTACCACAGTGGAATAAAACTATAAATGAATAACAAGAGGAATTTTGGAAACTATACAAACACATGGAAATTAAACAATATGCTCCTGCCTGACAAGTAAGTCAATGAAGGAATTAAGAAAATTGCAAAATTTCTTGAGAAAAATGATAATGAAAAAACAACATACCAAAACCTATGGGATATAGCAGAAGCAATACTATGAGGAAAATATAAAGCTGTAAGTGCCTACATCAAAAAAGGACAAAAACTTCAATCAAAAAACCTAATGATGCATCTTAAAGAATTAGAAATGCAAGAGCAAACTGAACTCAAAATTAGTAGAAGAAAAGAAATAATAAAGATCAGAGCAGAAATAAATAAATTTGAAATGAAGAAAATGACACAAAAGATCAATTAAAAAGTTGTTTTTCTGAAAAGATAAACAAAATTGAAAAATCTCTTGTCCAACTAACAAAGAGGAAAAAAAGGGAGAAGACCCTAATAAATAAAACCAGGTTGGGAGTGATGGCTCATGCCTGTAATTCAGGCACTTTAGGAGGCTGAGGTGGGCAAATTGTTTGAGCCCAGGAGTTCAAGACTAGCCTAGGTAACATGGCAAGACTTCATCTCTACTAAAAATGCAAAATATTAGCTAGGCATGGTGGCACATGCCTGAAGTCCCAGCTACTCAGGGGCCTGAGTTGAGAGGATCTGTTGATTCCAGATGGTCAAGGCTGCAGTGAGCTATGATTGCACTGCCGCACTCTACCTGGATGACAGAGTGAGACCCTATCTCAAAAAATATATATATATGAAATATATACATAAATACATATTTATATAAATATAATATACA
>NW_012099987.1:4308147-4309456 GCF_000951045.1 Mandrillus leucophaeus
AAAAAAAAAAAAAAAAGAGAGAGAGCGATAGGGGTAGAAAGTTTATTCAAAGGGATGATATCAGAGAATTTCTCAAACCTGTAGAAGATACCAACATTCAAGTACAAGAAGGTTATTGAACACCAAGCAGGTTTATCTCAAAGAAGATTAACTCAAGGTATTTAATAATCAAACTCTCAAAGGTCAAGAATAAAGAAAGGACCCTAAAAGCAGGAAAAGGATGGAATAACATACAATGGAGCTGCAATAGGTCTGGCAGCAGACTTTTCAGTGGAAACTTCACACTCCAGGAGAAGAGGAACATGAGAAATTTAAAATGCTAAATTAAAAAAAAGAACTTTTACCCTAGAGTGATATATCTGGTAAAATACCCTTCAAGCATGAAGGAGAAATAAAGACCTTCCGAGACAAACTAAGGGTGAAGAATTTCATCAACACCACACCTGTCTTAGAAGAAATGTTAACAGGAGTTCTTCAGTCTGAAAGAAAAAGATGTTAATAAGCAAGAAGAAATCACTGAAAGGTACAAAACTTAATGGTAACAGTAAGTACACATGAAAACATAGCATATTGTAACACTGTAATTATAGGTTTTGGTATGTTGTTTTTCCATTATCATTTTTTTCAAGAAATTTTTCAATTTTCTTAATTCCTTCATTGACTTACTTGTTAGGCAGGAGCATATTCTTAAATAGGAAGAATAAATAGGAAGAGCCTATTCTTAAATAGGAAGAATAAATGATGACTCAATCAAAAGCAATAACTACAACAAATTTTCAAGACAGAGGCAGTACAATAAGACATAAAGAGAAACAACGAAAGTTAAAAAATTGAGGGGATGAAGTTAAAGTATAGAGTTTTAATTAGTTTTCTTTTTGTCTGTTTGCTTATATAATCAGTATTAAGTTGTCATCAGTTTTAAATAACAAGTTGTACGATAATATTTGCAAACCTCATGGTAACCTCAAATCAAGAAACTTAGAACAAATACACAAAAAATGTGAAGTGAGCTATTAAATCATATCACCAGAGAAAATGACCTTCACGAGGCCGGGCGCGGTGGCTCAAGCCTGTAATCCCAGCACTTTGGGAGGCCGAGACGGGCGGATCACGAGGTCAGGAGATCAAGACCATCCTGGCTATCCTGGTAAAACCCCGTCTCTACTAAAAAATACAAAAAACTAGCTGGGCGAGGTGGCGGGCGCCTGTATTCCCAGCTACTCGGGAGGCTGAGGCAGGAGAATGGTGCAAACCCAGGAGGCGGAGCTTGCAGTGAGCTGAGATCTGGCCACTGCACTCCAGCCTGGGT
>NW_012099987.1:4311031-4316213 GCF_000951045.1 Mandrillus leucophaeus
ATAGAATATATAAATACATATTATAACATATATAATAAAATCAGGCATAAAAAAGGAGACATTACAACTGATATTGCAAAAATTCAAAGGATAATTAGTGGCTATCATGAGGAACTATATGCCAATAAATTAGAAAATCTAGCAGAAATAGATACATTCCTAGACACATACAACCTACCAAGATTGAACCATGAAGAAATCCAAAATCTGAACAGACAAATAACAAGTAATGAAACAGAAGTCATTATAAAAAGTCTCCCAGTAAAGGAAAGCGTAGGACCTGATATGATAGCTTCACAGCTGAATTCTACCATACATTTAAAGAACACCTAATACCAATCCTACTCAAACTATTCTGAAAAATAGAGGAGGACGGAATACTTCCAAACTCCTTCTGTGAGACTAGTGATACCTTGAGTGCTAAACCAGATAAAGACACATCAGAAACAGAAAACTACAGGCCAATATCTCTGATGACTATTCATGCAAAAATCCTCAACAAAATACTAGCAACCTATATGCAACAATACACTAAAAGACCATTCATTAGAACCAAGTGAGATTTATCCCAGGTATGCAAGGATAATTCAACATATGCAAATCAATCAATGTGACACGTCATATCAACAAAATGAAGGACAAAAACCATATGATCATTTCAATTAATGCTGAAAAAGCATTTGATAACATTTAACATCCCTTCATGATAAAACCCTCAAATAACTAGGTACTGAAGGAACATAACTCAACACATGAAAGATATATACAACAGACCCACAGCTAGTATCATACTGTACAGGGACAAACTGAAAGTCTTTCCTCTAATATCTGAAACACAACAAAAATGTCCACTTTTACTACTGTTATTTAACATAGTCCTGGAAGTCCTAGCTAGAGAAATCAGACAAGAAAAAGAAATAAAGGGCATCCAAATTGGAAAGGAAGAAGTCAAGTTTCCTTGTTTGCAAATTATATGATCTTATGTTTGGAAAAACCTGAAGACCCCATCAAAAAACTATTTAAATAAACTCAGTAAGTTGCACGGTACAAAATCAACATGAAAAAATCAGTAGTATTTCTATATGTCAACAGTGAACAATATGAAAAAGAAATCAAACAAGTAATCCCATGTATATGAGCCTCAAATAAAATTGAATACCTAGGAATTTCAAATAAGTGAAATATCTCTACAATAAAAACTATGAAACACTGATGAAAATAATTGCAAAGGACAAAAAAAATGAAAAGATATTCCATGTTCATGGATTGGAAGCATCAATACTATTAAAGTGTTCATACTACACAGAGCAATCTACAGATTCAATGCAATCCCTATCAAAATACCAATGACATTCTTCCTAGAAATAGAAAAAACAATCCTAAAATTTATATGGAACACAGAAGATCCAGAATAGCCAAAGCTATCCTGGGCAAAAAGAACAAAACTGAAATAATCACATTACCTGACTTCAAATTATACTACAGAGCTTATAGTAGCCAATATAGCATGGTACTGGCTGAAAAACATAGACCAACAGAACAAAATCAAGAACACCAGAAACAAATCCACACGTCTATAGTAAACTTATCTTTGACAAAGTTTCCAAGAACTTATGTTGGAGAAAAGACTGTCACTTCAATAAATAGTGCTAGAAAAATTGGATATGCATATACAGAGAAATAAAACTAGATTTCTATCTCTCACCATACACAAAAATCAAATCAGAATGGATTAAAGCCTTAAACATTAGACCTCAAACTATAAAACTACCAAGATAAAACATTGGGAAAACTCTCCAGGACAATGGACTGGGCAAAAATTTCTTAAGCAATACCCCACAAGCACAGGCAACCAAAGCAAAAATGGACAAATGGGATCACACCAAGTTAAAACACTTTTGCACAGCAAAGGAGTCAATCAACAAAATGAAGAGATAACCCACAGAATAAGAGAAAATGTTTGCAAACTCCCCATCTGACAAGGGATTAATAACCAAACTATATAAGGAGCTCAAACAACTCTACAGGAAAACATCTAAAAATTCAATTTTAAAATGAGCAAAAGATTTAAATAGGCATTTCTGAAAATAATACATACAAATGGCATACAAGCACATGAAAAGGTGCTCAACATCACTGATCATCAAAGAAATGCAAATGAAAACTACAATGAGATACCATCTCACCCCAGTTAAAATGCCGTTCATCCAAAGACAGGCAATAACAAATGCTGGAGAGGATGTGGACAGTAAGGGAATGCTTCTATGCTGTTGGTGGAAATGTAAATTAGTACAACTACTATGGAAAAAAGTTTGGCGGTTCCTCAGAAAACTAAAAACAGAGCTACTATAGGATTCAGCAACCCCATTGCTGCATATATACCTCAAAGAAAGGAAATTAGTGTATCAAAGAGATACCTGCATTCCTATCTTTGTTGCAGCACTGTTCACAAAAGCCAAGATTTGCAAGCAACCCAAGTGTCCATAACATATAAATAAATAAATAAAATGTGATACTTATACACAATAGAGTACTATTCAGCCATAAAAAAGAATCAGATCCCATCATTTGCAACAACATGGATGGATCTGGCAGTCATTACGCTACATGAAATAAGCCAGGCAAGGGAAGACAAACATCGCATGTTCTCACTTACCTGAAGGATCTAAAAATCAAAACAATTGAACTCATGGAGATGAGAGAGTAGAAGGATGGTTGCCAGAGGCCAGGAAAAGTAGTGGAGAACTGGGTGGGGAGGAGGTGGGGATGATTAACCCATTTATGCCTAGTGTTCTATTATTGGAATGCTAAGCTGTGGGAGTTATTTATATCCTACTGCTCAAGGTTATCGCCACAGTCTGATTTTTCACACACAAAAAATTGTAACCTTTGGCATAAATGGGTTAATGGGTTCAAAAAAGTTAGAAAGAATGAATAAGATCTGGTACATTTAAAACAGCTAAAAGAGTATAATTGGACTGTTTGTAACACAAAGGATAAAAACCTGAGGGGATAGATACTCCATTTTCCATAATGTGATTAGTATGTGTTGCATGCCTGTTGCAAAGCAAGTGTATGTATTTATGGGGTACACAGGGCATATCTTGTGAATCCCATAAATATATACACATACACCTACCATGTACCCACAAAAATAAAAAAATTAAAAATTAAAAAAAGAAAGAGATGGAAAATAGAATGTGCATTGTTAATGATAAGAAATAAGATATGTTTACAAACTTTCAACAAATAAAAATAACTGACTTTAAATATACATTTATATAGTTAAATAAAATAGACTAGATATTTAGGTAAATAAATAAGTTACTTTTACATCACAGACAGTGTGAAAAGAAATTGTTGATCACTTATGAATTGTAATTAATTTAGACACCCAGTGGCAAATGCAAGGTTTCCAAAATTTTTTTCTTCCAAGTATAGTGTAATTTATTTTGCCATTAATACTAGCTAAAAGTAAACAAACAAGGGAAAAGTGTGGTTGTAAATTTTATCACTGGGGATAATGGAGAAGGAAAAGATCAGAAAATCCAAAATCTATACAGAGAATATAAGAAATTAAAGGAGATAGGGAATGAGCAAGAAGCTCTGTAACATGAATTTAAATAGTCGACTGAATCATAAAGGCTTTCAGTGCATGGACTATTGTTCTCAGGTATAGTTTTCTTTATCAGTCTCCCTTAAGATACAGTATGCAAAAATAAAAGCTAAAGTCTGTATATGACCTGGCGCATACAACAGGACAATTGTTTCCCTTTTGATCACCAGAACTCTATTAGCACTTAAGTTACTTTCAAATCTAATATGCAGAATTTTAGAAATGAAAAACTGAGACTCTCAACAGGTCCAGTTCCCTCAGTTTTCAAATGAGGAAAATGAAGTGCATTAAAGTTAACTGACTTGCCCAAAGTCACCCAACAGTGACACTACTGATGAGCAAACAGTTTGGGCTTAGAGCCCCAGAATGCTAATAGAGACATCATAAATATGTCACTATCAAAATACCACTACCCAGGGAGCTCATGGAACACAGCATTGGACTTAGAGTCAGCAAACTTGTATTTGAATCCCAGCTCTGCCTCTTACTTTCTATGAGACCATGGGCAAGTCACTTCAGCTCTCTGAAAAATGGGAATGATTAAGACCTACTTCATACACATGTTACATATATTCACTGTGAAAGTGCTTTGTGAAAAACAACAGATAGTAAAACTATTAGAATATATGATAGTGGTGATGATCTCATAGTCACTACTTAGTTAAATGGATATAATATTTTTCAAGTAACTAGACTGTTATGCGAATGTTTTATGTAACATATTTTATGTCTCTAATTCTCATGATTCAGAAAAGATGTTGCATATGTTTAAATTTGCCCTTAAAGATTTTTTAAACTTTTAATTATGAAAAATCTCAAACATTTACAATGTGATTAGAATATAATGAATTCCAGCTGGGTGTGGTGGCTCATGCCTGTAATCCCAGCACTTTGGAAGGCCAAGGCAGGCGGATCATGAGGTCAGGAGTTCGAGACCAGCCTGGCCAACATGGTAAAACCCCGTCTCTACTAATGATACAAAAGATTAGCTGTGCGTGGTGGCAGGCACCTGTAATCCCAGCTATTCACGAGGCCAAGGCAGGAGAATCACTTGAACCCGGGAGGTGGAGGTTGCAGTGAGCCGAGACCATGCCACTGCACTCCAGCCTGGGCAACAGAGAGAGACTCTGTCTCAAAAATAATAATAATAATAATAATGAATCCTAAATATGCATCACTCAGCTTTGATATTTTCAAAATTCTGCCATTCTTTTTTATATGTGGTAAAATATACATAAATTTACCATTTTAAGCATTTTAAGAGCACAGTTCAATGACATTAACTACATTCATATTGCTGTGTCTGCTAGTCTTAAACTTCCATCCACTTCCCACTTATCCAGTGGATAATTATGATGATCTTACTTTTTAAATCAGACATCTAGCACTTCAATTTTCATCCAAATTGGTATGAAACTTTTTTGCTCTAAGCCTCAGTTCCCTCTTCAGCAAAATGAGTGTCATAGCATCCATCTCTCAAAGTTGTTGTGAATTTTAAAGGATGTTCTGTAACATCATATAGCTAGTACTCAATAAATGTTAGCTCACTTGCTCCCACCATTCACA
>NW_012099987.1:4318703-4319880 GCF_000951045.1 Mandrillus leucophaeus
GTACAAGGTGAACCTTGAGGATTATATTCTTGGGAGCATTAAATACTAAAGAATAATAAAAGTATACATCTATGCTTCAAAACATGCTACATATTGAAGGCAAAATAAGTTTATTTGATGTATTCTCTCAAGGCATTGACTTTAATTAAGTGCTTTTTCTACCAACCTTATCTGGGACTGCCTTCTGTTACTTTCTGGCAAGGTTTTACTTAATTCTTTGATCTTTCCCATTACGGGCAAAACAGATGAAGGAAAACCATAAAAGATTTTCTTGCCCCTCAGTTTAGTCCAAATTCATAATTTTTTGTAAAATCATGATCAAAGTCAATTTGTTTATTTCTGCTTTGTCCAAAGATGCTCCTACCACTCCCCTAAGGAGAATTTGCAGTTATCCTTGCTTTTGTATTTCTGATTTTTGTAGTCTTCATGTCCAAGTTTCCCTGCCTTTCACTATCTTTCCACCCAAATCTGGATCAGGTGTCTTCCTCTATCATAACACTTGTCATACTCTACTGAAAGTGTTTACTTATCTGCTTCCCCTGTAAGACTGTAAGTGGGCTGCGACCAGGGGTGGATCCAAGTTTTATGGGGCTTGAAACTAGTACAATTTAGGGAGCCTTCTTTAAAAAAATATATAAAATTACAAATATAAAATTATGTATAAACATGTATATTTAGTTACAATGAGAAAAGAAATCACAACACATTCTTGAAGCTTTAGAGATTAAGATCCTTCTCTTCTGAGACTTCTTTAGATAATTTACCAGAAATGTTTACATAGAAATGTATTTCAATTACAACCTGGCTTTCCCTTCCCATTACTGGCATTTACAAGAGCCTAGGAAAGTGGTACATACTGAAGTATGAGCTTCATTAGCTTCATGGTAAATCTATGTGTGACTTCTTTATTGCTGTATTCTTGGCACTCAGCACAGTGCCTTAAATGTATTAGACCAGGGGTATCCAATCTTTTGGCTTCCCTGGGCCACACTGGAAGAAGAAGAACTGTCTTGGGCCACACATAAAATATGCTAACAATAATGACAGCTGGTGAACTAAAAAAACAAACAAAAAAACCACACACACAAAAATCTCATGTTTTAAGAAACTATAAATTTGTGTTGTGTCAAATTCAAAGCCGTCCTGGGCCAAAAAAAATCACATACACAAAAATCTC
>NW_012099987.1:4322955-4325557 GCF_000951045.1 Mandrillus leucophaeus
GAGACTCTGTCTCAAAAATAATAATAATAATAATAATGAATCCTAAATATGCATCACTCAGCTTTGATATTTTCAAAATTCTGCCATTCTTTTTTATATGTGGTAAAATATACATAAATTTACCATTTTAAGCATTTTAAGAGCACAGTTCAATGACATTAACTACATTCATATTGCTGTGTCTGCTAGTCTTAAACTTCCATCCACTTCCCACTTATCCAGTGGATAATTATGAAGATCTTACTTTTTAAATCAGACATCTAGCACTTCAATTTTCATCCAAATTGGTATGAAACTTTTTTGCTCTAAGCCTCAGTTTCCTCTTCAGCAAAATGA
The DNA here is from genome assembly GCF_000951045.1 of Mandrillus leucophaeus. Taxonomy (NCBI): domain Eukaryota; kingdom Metazoa; phylum Chordata; class Mammalia; order Primates; family Cercopithecidae; genus Mandrillus; species Mandrillus leucophaeus. The sequence goes on from NW_012099987.1 coordinate 4,323,292, forward strand.
GTGTCATAGCATCCATCTCTCAAAGTTGTTGTGAATTTTAAAGGATGTTCTGTAACATCATATAGCTAGTACTCAATAAATGTTAGCTCACTTGCTCCCACCATTCACAAGTATGACTGTTCCCAGAGAGTTGTGCTGATAACATGATGGATTCCATTTCACTGATGTGATGGCTTTCAAGTTTTATTTGGAGTATTTTACTGACATTTCTTCATTGTTCCTTTGTACCTTATCAAGGTGGTACATATAAACCAAATTAAGTTTCCTAAATGATAATAATCTTTGTATAAATGTAATGAAGAGTTCTTTATATCTTTTTGGTGATAGTATTTACTTTTAAAATAATTATAAAAGAAATAGAATAAGCTCCATAGCCCAAGTGAGAAGTTCCTGAGGTTATTGCAGCCATTTATCAAAGCGTATTTGTAGGCAAACAGAAAACACCTTTGACTTTCCTTTAATGATGGAGTCACTGTGAAGGACACAGGAAAATGCTGACTTCTTATAGGTCACTGCTCAAACTATGTCTTTCCTCTCTGATAAGTTCATCTCAGCTTCACTTTATCCTTCTGCATACTAAATGGGGACATATTCTAAGATCTACTCCTCTTCTTTGAGATTTTTTACAAGCTCCTGTGGGTAAGTTACTTATATTGCTTCAGCCCGCATCTCTATATGAATAACTCTAAAATAAACATCTCCAGCCAACAATTATTTGTCTGACTCTAAGAAACTTCTGAACCTCAAAAGAAGCATATTCAAACCTAAACTCATCATCATCCCCTCAAACTCTTTTGCCCTCTCAGAAACACTCTGTTTCTGTTGATGATACCATCACTCCTGTGTCAGACTGTCTTAAACTAGAGACTCATCCTTCCATTTTTACATCCAAGTCAAAGAGTATTAGAAATGTTTCTTTCATTTGCTCTGCTCTTATCCCAGCTCCACTAATAGGGGCATTACAGCTTCACCCAGCCTAATTAATGCAATAGCTCATGGAGTCAATAAAATATACTTTCTAGCAAATAACGTTTAATCAAGAAACCAGAATTCTAAACACTTTTAGGAATTAAGTGAGAGTCATGCCTGAGCAGCCCTTCAACTAACACTTAGGAGAGTTTAAAAAGACATAAATCCTTTTTCTGAGCCAGAAAAAAACAAAGTTCTCTTTATTGGTAAAGCATGTTATTTTATAACTAGGTCTGAATAATGCAAACATCTGATAATCTTTAAAGAAATCACACCAACAAAATCTGAGTGCAATCTGGGCCTTCTCAAATACAGCTCACATTTCCCTAATTTTTACAGTCTCTATATAAAGACTTATATTCCCATTATTTCATTTAGAGAGCCCTTCAAAGGTGCCATAAAGTTCCAGTCTTGATAGTCTCCAATTAGTGTCCTAGTTACATAGCTCTGAAGTTGCAGTTTACTAGCTTAACATACAAGCTAGAGCTTATCTTAACTGAGAACACTTATCTCTAGTGACTGGCTTCTATTAAAACCAATCCCCCAGCAATACAAAACAGCTAATTTACAGATTTTAACTTTCTGCTTAGCTTTTCTCTTGCAATGTATTACAGTATCTTCCAGATATCTACCTTCCCAGGTGACTCTTTCTTCAGAGAATACCCCAATTGACATTGACTCACTCCAGTACTCTGGGACTCAGTTTTGATAATAAACATATAAAGGTTCATTTGCAAATATATTCACTATAGTTGCATTTGTCTAGCAGAATTTCAGTCATAACAATGTCTATTCATAAGTGGGTAGAATAATGGGTAAGCATATTGATGAAACAAAATTGTCATGAGTTGGTAATTGCTGAAATTGAGTGATGTGTTCATTATATAATTCTCTCTACTTTTTTGCATATATTTAAAATTTCTTCCATAATACAACCTTTTAAAATTAGGGTACTATTAATATAATGTAACTACTAGAAACAATTAGGATTGATCAATCTGTACTCACAGAAATAGGGCTATGATATATTATTAAGTGAGATAGCAACTTGATAAACAATAATGTTCCATTTTGGGTTTTACAAATTCTGTGTGTATGTGCTTATGTGTATATATATTTGTATATCCACAGATAAAAATCTGGTTACTTTGGACCCACCAAACTAACAGCTAACCCTGGTAATTAAGAAGGATTACAGAGGATGATCATAGCTTACTCTTTTTGCTGCAATAATTTTTACAACCAACATCTGAAAATTTTAAAAATAAAGAAAATAATATTAACAACTGAAATATTT
>NW_012099987.1:4326802-4347231 GCF_000951045.1 Mandrillus leucophaeus
TGTCAAATTCAAAGCCGTCCTGCAGCCTGTGGGCCATGGTTTGGACAAGTTTTTATTAGATCCTCAAAAATAAAGCTGTGAACAGGAAGGCAGGGATGGGTGGATTCATACTCTTTTTTTTTTTTTTTAACCAAATATATGCTTACAAACCCTTCAATGGCTTCCCACCACTCTTAAGATAAAAAACTACTGTATAACCCAGCCTTTGCCTTCCTCTCCAACTGCATCTTGACCTCTTCTTTACCTTCTATACTCCAACTACATTGACCTTCTCTTACTGCCTTAGGACCTGTCCATAGGTAGTTTCCTTTGCCCAGACTCCTCTTCCCATCCCAACTCCACCATTTACAGCTCAGTTCAAGTGCTACTTTGTCAAGAAAGACTTGAAGCTAGTTTAAATCTCCCAGTAATCTCATTCACGATATTCCCTACTTCTTCAAAAACACTCTTCACAATTGTAATTACAGAGTTTTGCAAAAAGTTGTTTAATACCTATTTGCTACTGGGATGAAAACTCCATGAAAGTAGCGGTGACAGTGTGCTTGTTTATTCATTGTTTCCCCAGTTTACCACAATGCTGTATACAGAGTAGGTGCTCAATAAATATTTGTAGAATTAATGAAGAAATAAATGAATAAAGACTAATGTCCAAGAGGATAGAACTCTCAGTATGTATTACAGAAAAGACAGTATCTAAGATTAAAATATTCACTGGTCAAAGAGAACAATAAAAGATTTCTTAATAATAGTTAATATTTATTGCTTGCTGAATGTTAGGCTTTGTAGTATGCAATTATCTTTATATGCAATTATCTCATTCGATCCTCAAAAGAACCCTATAAGCAAGTAGATATTAGAATAAACTTGTTGATTTTGACCAAAAAAATCCTTCTGGATTTTGACAGAGATTGTGTTCACTCTACAGATCACTCTAAAGATCAGATTGACACCTTAACAATGTGTATTATAAACCATAAACATAACAAATATCTCCATTTATTCAGGTATTCTTTTATCAGTGTTTTATAGTTTTCAGCATCCAGATCTTACACAAATTTTGTTAGAGTTATACCTAGTCATTTCACAGTTTACTATTCTATTGTGAATACTACTATATTTTAAAGTTTCAAATTCTGATTGTTAATTGTTAGGATATAGAAATACAATTCTTTATCTTGATCTTGTATCCTTCACCTTATTAATCTCAGTTAGTTCCAGCGACATTTTTGTAGGTTCTTTGAAGTTTCCTAGACAATCCAGCTTTCATTTGATTTGTGTGGTTCTTTATCCTAAATCTATTTAGCACTAGCCAGGGAAAATGCTATATTAACGTCAGACGGTTTCATCCACAGGACAATCTTCTTAACTCCAATAATTTGGAAAGGGAAAGACAGGAATAAAGGGATACTCCAGGAATTCTCAAAATTTATATACATAGGAATCCCCTGTGAACACCTCTTAAAAATACAGATTTCTGAGACTTCAACCATTTTAGCAAGACACCTCAGGTGAGTCTGATGCAGATGGTCCATGAACCATACTTGAGGAATAGTAGTCTATATTCTATGCTCTGTAAAGCAGCACTGCCCAGAAAAGCAAGGCACATATGTAGTTTAAAAATTTTTGGGACCCCTATTTTTTAAAAAGATAAATTTAATTTTAACAATATATTTTTGTTGGCCCAATATATCCAAAATATTATCATTTTGACATGTGGCACTGGCCACATTTCAAGCATTCAGTAGCCACGTGTGGCTAGTGGCTACTCATATGAAACAGCACTTTCATATGAATATTTGATTTTAAGCAATATTGCTCAGCTTCTTTGATAATAAAAGTCACCTCAAACTTTGTCTCTTTTTTCTTAAGAGCTTTTTATACAAATAAATTAATAAGCTTCTCCCCAGAAAGTTCTAAATCTGTAGGTTTGGACAGAAAACCCTAAGAATATGTGCCACTGTAGGTGATTCCTATTTTCAGGGAAGTTTGGGAGTCACAGCAGCAGGGCATGAACCACAGCTCATGTAGGCTCTCAGGCAAATAGTTGCTATGGGCTGGATAAGGCTGAACTCTTGATAAAGAGATCACAGAACATGAAAGAATTATTGGTCTTAGCTTTCTCCAGCCTCCCAATTCTGTTTACTTCTTCCTCAAGGATATTTCTTTGAACTTGCTTTCTTCCTCCCAGGAAAACTGCTTTCTGATCTAGCATTCTTACCACGCATTAAACAATTAATACGAATTATCACTCATAGCAAGATCTGGGCCACTTAACCTAAAACTTGAACCAAAGACTTGTGACCAGAACTTCATATTTTTCTTCCTATACATCAAAAATTCCAGAAATTCTAGTATTGTGAGTCTCTAAACTAAATCCCCTAGGTAAGAAGGAGGATGTCTCTTGTATAGGCAGAATCTCAGTCATTAACTTGAACATGCTCACCTTAATAAGAAGCTTCAGTTCATAGTCTACAAAACATTGTGAAGTTGAGGAAGAATTGCTGATCTTAGAATCCATAAAGTCACTGCCTTCTCCATCTATGCACAAAAGTGGCCCTGCCCACAAAGGTCAGATAGAACCAGATCAATTAAAGGGATGTTATTCAAGAGTAGAATGTAAAATTTAAGGACGGAGATTCAGATTGGGACCCATTTTATCCCATGGTTTCCAAATTACTATTTCTCCATAACTGATCTTATTTGATACTATCAGCACTTAAAGCAATATTTTCCAGTATGACAGTTCCCTGAACTTTTTATTTTGAATTAACAAAGGTTATGTTCATTATATCTTTAAATTGTACTCTTCCTCTCAATATGTTTTTGCTTTAGTGAACAAATCAGTATCTTGAAAATGTTAAGATAGCCACATTTGCAATAAAACATTTTAAATTCAGAGGTACAAGATGGTCCTTATGTTGTTATACGAAGAGGAAAGAGACAACTAATATGTATTAAACACTTGCCATATATGTTAAATCATTTCAACCCCTTGAGGTAATTTCTATTATTCTCATTTCAAAAAAGGGGAAACTGAAGTCTAGAGAGTCTAAGTACCTTGTTATAGGTTACCCTGCTAGTAAGTAGTGGAGCAAGAGTTTGAATTTGTTTTACCCATAAGGCGTTGGTCTTTTCACTGTACCCTTATAAATGTTAATAAAATCATTTGATGTAAATTTTCACAGATCAAATTTATCGAATTTGATACTGAGTTTTTTAATGTTTTTAATACAATTGAAAAAAATTAAATATTTTATTTTCCAGTTATTTGTGACTAGTATATTGAAATACAATAGATTTTTGTGTATTGACTTTACAGTCTATACTCTAGCTAAATTCACTTATTAGTCCTGCCAGTATTTTTGTAGATTATATAGAGCCAATCTATATAAATTGTCTATTTCTGTGTTCCATGTCAAGTAAAAATGACTATATAAATTTTTATCAAATTTGGAAACTATAATGTGATGAGGCTAATAATAGTCTATCAGGAGATGACTCTCAGGACCGTTTAAAGAGGTAGACAATCACCATCACAAGCAGCTGAAAGCGAAGCACAATTGCAGACCCACATGACTGCCCAACCAAAGGAAAAGGCAAGGTTGATTACAATACCAGAGACAGGGAAAACAATCAATTAAGAAACACATTAAGGGCAGACATATCAAACTGCAACTTATGACATGCTTGTTATTTGGGCAACTTCAAGTATTACGATGCTCCAGGGTAAGAAGCAGCAGGGTTTTATTTATTTAACTATGGCAGACAATTCTCTTCAGCAATAGGGAGGTCAGCCAATAAAACAGCCATTATTTATTGTTTCTTAATGCTGTCTTTGTCCCTTCTTCTTTATTATCCAGTATAATTTGTTATTACGTTATACATTGTGGCCAATTAATTTAAAAACACTCAAGAGACTTCCACTCTTGGTTAGGAAGAGTCAGGCTGTATCAGACCAATCTTCCTGCTGAGAATAACTAGAAAAAAAAGATTTTAAAAATCAGTTTGGCCAGGCAGTTGCCCAAGCCTGTCCAGCACTTTGGGAGGCCAAGGCAGGAGGATTGCTTGAGGCAAGGAGTTCTAGACCAGCCCAGGCAGCAAAGGGAGAAACCCATCTCCACAAAAGTAAAATAATAATAAAAATAAAATTAGCCTGGTGTGGTGGCATGCACTTGTAGTCCCAGTACTCAGGAGGCTGAGGCAGGAGGATCACTGGAGCCTAAGAGGTTGAGGCTGCAGTGAGCCATGATGGCAGCTCTGCACTCCAGCCTGGGTAACAGAGCAAGACACTATCTCGAAAAAAAAAATCAGTCTGAAGGCATCATACAGCTGTCAAGACAGGCAGGATATAACAGGTAGATCTATGAAAGAAAAATCCCTAATTGAGGTTAGCTGTCTTTCATGGCTTTCCTTTCAAAGCAGTTGTTGATTCACATACAAAACAGAGCCAAGAAGCTGAATAAGAAGAAAGCAGCAGCTAAGAGGCTAAGACGCTGAGCACAGTTTCCGGCAGTCTTACAGTGCTGGGATACAAGTATAGTACTTGCAGTTTAGGAGCATATGCCCTGGTAAATTTCCTATGCTTCCTCTTGGGAACCTGAAAGGATGCAACCTAAGAGTAAGAATGAACCAGAAATAAAATGGTCCTTACAAAGACAGAAACAAGCTTCAAGTTGGCTTGGTTCCAACTAGGATTGAGATAACTGGCCCCTAATCTGTCTGCCAGTAAATATTTTACTGCCAGTAAATATTTTCTGGAAGAAAATGATGTGATGGTTTCTGCTGTGCTAACTTGGTTAAGCTGGAAACTACATTTCTCCACATCCTCTTCTCCTTATCGTTCTGGGTTAGAGTTGACCAACAAGGAATATATGTAAGATTTAAAATGCAAAAGATAAGAAGCAGCCATTAGAATTTAAAGGTTTTGTTTGTTTGCTTGTTTTGTTTTTGTTTTTGTTTTTGTTTTTTTTACAGTCAAAGGTGTTTCTTAACAGATGCCTGGGGGCTTAGCTTCCAGTTCTGGGAGTGTGGGCTGCAAAATATACAGAGTAATAAGGCAAATGACAACAGCAGCATAAACGATGGGGAGTGGATAAATAGATTTAAAGTATTTTATGGCCCTTGTGTTGTCGAGTAAATTATAAAATTACTAATTTACATTGTGAAAGAAAATGAGGTAACTAAGGCTAAGGCTTTCTAAAGTAGAGGGAGGAGATTTTGAGAGGGCTGCACTCACACCTGCTAAAGGTGGAATGTTCCAATAGACTTAGAAAAACAACTGAGGTTAGTATCTGCCAACCTTCAACATCTCTCCAGCCGGGAGTACCCCAGTTAACTAACCAATTAAAAGAGGTTTACAATTTAGGATTTTTGCCCAGCCAATGAACTGCCTCCATAAACAACTTTTTGTGAAAATCCCTAATTAAACACACTCGCCTATACTTGCCTTATGGGACACTATTCAGGGCTGTCCTGAGGTAGTGTACCTGCATTGCAATTCTCTATTTACCAAGTAAATGTTATTTCTTTTGACCTCCATGTCAATCTTTTTTTTTTTTTTTTTTTTTAGATAACATAGTTGATGTCAGAAGCAGGACCTGAAGTAATCTTACCTTCTAGTGGACTGACTTCTCTGGAATCGGATGAGGTACCTACAACAAAGAGCCCCTTGTGCTCTCCTTCTCTGCTTCCTTGGACTGCTGGCCCCCTCAACTGTAAGTCTTCTTGAGCTCCTCCCTCCCTCCCTTTGGTTGAGGTCAATGCCTTTATTTGGGAATTTGGGGGTGTTGTTCCATTTGTGCCCAAGAAGGCTTTTAGCCTGTGTGGGATTTCTTCTAGGTATGTTAGTTTTCCTATTATTTGGAAATTTTCCTATTGTTCAGTATTATTATTCTTATTATAAGTTCGGATTCTTTAATTCTAAACCTTGCAGTGATTGTTCCCTTTCTGAGACTACAGCTGGTTATTTGTTCAAAAATTATGGGCCTTCCATCTGTAGTAGCCTGCCAAACCTAGTTTCTCCAAATTAAATTGGAAGACCACGATTCTAAAACAAAACAACCTGAAAGAAGTACATATTTTAGTTAGCATTTAGAGGCATCCAAAAACATTCAGGACTCTAAAATTGTTCTCCCTAGAACAGTCTTTAAACTCACAGAGGCTAACAAAAAACCAAATGAGAAAGAAAAAACCCTTGAGACTCTAGTTTCCTCTACTAACTCTCACTCTCCTACTCCTGCTCTCCAACCTCTATGTCCTACACTTGCTGAACTTCCATTCTACTCTTCTGACCCTAAAGCTTCCCTTGATTCCCCTGTTTCTATTAAACCTGTTCAAATTTACCCTTTCAAGCTCCATCCGAATAATGAGGGCACTCTACTAAATGTTTCCTATACACACTTTGGACAAAAGCTGAACTTAGGGATATAGCTAAAGCATTCACCAAGATTACTGAGGACCCTCATAAACTTGTTGAAGAATTCAAAATTGTTATCCGAACTGATAAATCTGATTTATCTAACTTTTATCCATTAATACAGTCATCTCTCAGTATACACAAGGGATTGGTTTCTGGACCCATGCTATACCCAAATCCGTTCATACTCCAGTCCCTCAGTTGGCCCCACCAATCAGCATATATGAAAAGTTGGCCCTCCATATATGCAGGTTTTGCATCCTGTGAATACCATATTTTCAATCCACTTTTGGTTGAAAAAATCCACATATAAGTGGACCCATGCACTTCAAATCTGTGTTATTCGGTGTTTAGCTGTACGTGTATGCCCATCAGAGAACATCAGCACAACATCAGATGGCAAGGCGGGTTAGAACAATCCTCTAATGCAGCAGTCCCCAAGCTTTTTGACACCAGGGACCAGTTTCTTGGAAGACAATTTTTTCCACAGGCCAGAGAGGGGGGATGATGAAATTGTTCCACCTCAAATCAGTAGGCATTAGATTCTCATAAGGACTACGGAACCTATATCCCTCACTTGTGCAGTTCATAGTAGGGTTCGTGCTCCTATGAGAATCTAATGCCACTGCTGATCTGATAGGAGGCAGAGTGCAGGTGGTCAGCGCTCAGCTTGCTCGCCTGCTGCTCACCTCCTGCTATGTGGCCCTGTTCCTAGCAGGCCATGGACCAGTACCCATCTGTGGCTCAGGTGGTGCGGACCCCTTCTCTAACAGGCCTCCAATGCAACATTGCCTTCCAAGAGGGAGAAAGTCCAAGGAAGAGCCAAAACTTTATATCCACCTATTCCTTTAACATTCCCTAAACCAGTAGACTAAAACAAGATCCACGCCTGTACCCAAAAGAAAACTGAAGCAGTGTATAATTATTATAATAGACATGAAATAGTTACCAAGGAAAACTCTAGATTCCCCTCAGTCACCAAATCTATCCAAGTGGCTTTTAATTCTATGTTCGTAAATAGTTTAGACAACGACCTTACAATTCTAAATAGGCTCACCTTGAATGGGAAACAACGCGATGTCCACCTCTGATTCAGTTAACCTGTCCAGCCAATTAGCCTGAACAATTTGTAAGATGGATAAATTGAGGGCAAAGAAAATAATGAACCTACAGCTTCACTATCTTTCTATCCCTCATAATAAAACATGGTACTTTAACACTATAAAACTAAATCTTAAAGGAGTCTGCCACTACTACAAAAAGTCTGGACATGGAGTAGGGGGAGATTGCATACAATTAAAACAAGCTAAATGACCCCCTTTAGTAGGCCACCCTCTATGTTCTTTATAGACTGAGGGTGCTCCAAAACAGCGGGGTAATCTTTCAATCTTGCCTCTTAATCAGTTGGGTACAACCCCTGTCATGATCAGAAAGGAGATTCTCATTGTCCTTATCAACACTGGGGCAATCCTCTGTATTTGATACTCATCAATCAGCCTCAACCAGTTCCTTCCTGGAAGTACTGAAAAAAAATGCAAATGGTGGGAGTTTCTAATATACCTTTAACATTTTAGAAATCTTTCCCCTTGCTTTGTCAATTAGGTTCTAAAATCATTCTTTTTTTTTTTTTTTTTTTTTTTTTACCAGTTCTCTTGGCCCCAGTTCACTTACTTGGAAGGAACTTCTTAGAAAAAGATCATGTGGCCATTACCTTTTCCCATAAGGGTAAGATAATTCTTAAAGCTGATTTACATCCCCATCACCTTTAACTAACAACAGTGAAAATTCTTCAACACTCTTGCCTACTTTTGTCTTTAACCTAAACAACAAAAATGCTGAGAGTTTAGTTCTTTTTAAAAGAGCTTTTTGAGGAAGTTTTGGATAAATCTACAATAGAAATTGGACAAATCCACTGGGCTCTTCTGATAAAGATTCAAATTGACCCAAACAAGCCCCTTCCTAATATCAGACAATACTCCTTAAATCCTGAAGCTTCTGCAGAAATTAAGCCAATTACAGAAGAATATAAAGCTAAGAATCTTGTGGTGCCTAGTACTAGCCCCTGTAGTACTCCTATCATTCCTATAAAGACATCTCATGGACATGGATGGAGATTTGTACAAGACCTATGAACCATTAATAATACTGTCATTCTTTGACACCCTGTCATTCCAAATCTCCATACTCTCATGACTTCCATTCTCACAGAATGTAAATTTTACAGTGACATACTTTCATAGTGCTTTTTTTAAAAAAAGCATTCATGTGGATGCTGGGAGTCAAATTTTATTTGTCTTCACATAGGAAAGTCAACAATATACCTAAATAGTAATGCCTTGAGGGTATACAAAAAGCCCTATCTACTTTTCAGATACTGAAGACATATTTAACAGACATGTCTTTCACCCAAGGATTGATTCTCTTGCAGTATGTTGATGACGTCCTTCTTCGTTCCTTGTGAACATGATTATGTTCATCTCCTTAAACTTCTAGCAGACAAAAACCACAAAGTTTCCAGGGAAAGACTATAATTTACCCGGGACCACATCAAACATTTGGGACACATGACATATAACCAAGGACTTCTCTTGGCTCCTGACAGACTTAAGGGTATTTAAACTTTTCTCAATCTCAGACTGAGACTATTACAAAGGTGATAGGGGCTGGCAGGTTCTGTAAAAACTGAATACCTAATTTTCCTTTGATAGCGTAATCCTTACATGCCCTTCAGAAATTTGACAAACCAGATCCCCTGGACTAAAAAGAGAACACCTATATGGCTGTCTATCAAAAGAAGGATTTCTAAGTCTTCCTGCCTTAAGGTCCCCAATCATCAGCTCTCTTTCTTCATTTTTGTGTATGAAAAAGAAATAAATGTGTTGGGGGGTTCTTTACCCCAAAACATTGAGTTCAACACAGACCCATTGGCTATTATAGCCAGCAAGTAGGTTCAATAGCTGACTCCCTCTCTGCATGACAGCTATATCAGCCACTACAACTTTAATTAACTCTACAGAAGAGATAATCACGAACTCTACTCTCACTGTCTATGTTCCTCATGCTGTAGAAGCTTTGTAGAAACCGTAGAGAACTCTCATCATACTCAGTATCATTCTGCAAGCAGACTAACTTCTTATGAGATCTTGCTGTTGATTTATCATATTCTTTCTCACTGTAATACTCTTAATCCAGTAACCCTCCTTCCCCTACCTGTTGATGAGACACATCATGACTGTTCAAATCTAACTGGTCAGCTAAAACCTAAAGTTGATTTACATGAAATTCCTAGACCAAATGCAGAACTTTCATGGTTTACTGATGCATCATAAATGACAGATAATATAGGAAAATGTTGTGCTAGATATGCTATAACTCTTCTTGAAGTACACACATGCATCTCTTAATGACAGGAATACATTCTGAGAAGTGCATTGTTGGGTAATTTCATCATTGTATGAACAGAATATCATAGAGTGTACTTAAACCTAGGCTTCTACATACCTAGTTATATGATATTGCCTACTGCTCCTAGGCTAAAAACCTGTACAGCATATTACTGTACTAAATACTGTAGGTAATTGTAGCATGATGCTAAGTATTTGTGTATCTAAACATATCTCAACATAGAAAAGGTACAGTAAAAATAAGGTATTACAATTATGGGACCACTGTCATATACGTGGTCAGTTGACAAAAATGTGCAGCACATGACTACATGCAGCAATGACTGTAATTGAAGAAGCTGCACTGCTGATGGCTACTTCAGCCTGACAAGCAGAACTTTATGCCTTAATCAGGGCTTATATTCTGGTGAAAATAAAACTGCAAACTTTTACACCAATAGCCGTTATGGCTTTGGGGTTGTTCATGATTTTGGCGTGCTTTGGAAACAAAAAGGATTTTTAACTTCCAGAGGGAACTAAATTAAAAATGGAACTTTTGCCAATTTATTAAATTCAATTCAACTTCCCTCTGCCTTGGCTATAATCAAAATTTCTGGGCACTCTAAATTAGAAAGGCTAAGAAAAATGACTTGGTTGATCATGCAGCAAAAGCAACTACCTTGAGTTCCACTAAGACTAAAACCTTATAGCTAATATGTATTGTTTTCCAAAAAAGGATTTAAATGATGTTGAGAAAGTTGCTCAGTCTTGGGCATCACATAAAAAAAATTATATTGGGCTGATAACAATTGCATTTTTTGCCCAACAACAAATTTATGGTATGGCCCCAATAATAAACTGCTATTACCAGAATCTATATGTCTTTTAAAAACCTTACCCAAAATGACACATCAGATGACTAATTGGGCAACTGATAAATTTTATAAAGCAGTATTATTAGTGGGGAAATATTTCAAGGGCTGCCAAAGAGTTACAACTGTCTTGTACTGTTTGTCCAGAATTCAGCCCAGGAAAGACAATTCAGATAGTTCCAGGTCATTTTAACCTACCTAATGGACATTCTGAGGTTTGGCAAATGGATTTCATTCAGCCACCTCCATATCAAGATTATAAATATGTTATAGTTATAATTTGTATGATATTTCCTTTGACCTTCATATCAAAGGGTTTTTTAACTTAATAATATCATACTATATAAGAATGTATAATTTCAAGAATAATCACTAAAAATTATAATGTTTAATAAACTGCTTATAGAGAAAATGAAATACTAAGCATGAATTTTAAAATTCAATACAAGAAATGGACATAAAAATGTAGAATGATTAGAAAATAAATAAGGTATAGATGTAAATCCAAATAAATCAGTGACAACATTCAGTGGAAATGGATTAAGAATTTCAATTAAAAGACTAAGATGGTCAGCTAAACAGAAAACAAAACCCATAATGTTACTGAAAAAGAGGCCAACTTTAAGGATACAAAAATGATAAAAGTAACAAGATGAGAAATAATGCTATGCAAACACTTACCAAAAGGAAGTTGTATGTACCTACATATTTCTATCGGACAACGAAAAGTTAAAGATGTTGTGGTAGGCTGCATGATGGCTGTCTTCTCCCAACCAAAATGTTTACATCCTAATCCCTGGAACCTATGAATGTTACTTTATGTGGCAAAAGAGATTTTGAAGATGTGATCAAATTGAGAATCTTTAGATGGGGAGATTATCCTAAATTATCCAAGTGAGCCTGATATAATTACAAGTCTTCTTGTAAAAGAGATACAGGTGGAGTCAAAGTTAGATAGGAGGCAATGTGACAAAAGCAGCAGAGGGACAGAGGGAAAGAGATTTGAACACATTATGCTTCTGGCTTTGAAGACAGAAGAAAAGAGCCAGGAGCCAAAGAATGTAGGCAGCTTCCTGAATCTGAAAAGGTCAAGGAAACAGATTCTCTTGGAACGTCTAGAGGGAACACAGTTGTGGAGAATAAATTTTAGACTTCTGATCTCCCAAAGTGTAAGATGATAAATTTGCATTATTTAAAGCCGCTTTGTGGTGATTTGTTACAGCAGCAGTCAAAATGAATATAGACAGATTACTATAAATAAAGATAAATAATGCACCAGTCACAGTGGTTCACACCTGTAATCCCAGCTCTTTGAGAGGCCAAGGCAGGAGGACTGCTTGAGGCCAGGAGTTCAAGACCAGCCTGGGCAATATAGCAAGATCCAATCTCTACAAAAAATAGAAAATAAAAAAATTATCTGGGCACGGTGGCACATGCCTGTAGTCCCAGCTACTCGGGAGGCGGAGGTGAGAGGATTGCTTGATCCCAGGAGTTCAAGGATGTAGTGAGCTATGATCATGCCACTGCACTGCAGCCTGGGTAACAGAGCAAGACCCCATCTCAAAAAAATAAATAAATAGATACATAGAGATAGATAGTTATTAAAAGTATTAATCTACCAAGAAGATAGAATTCTAAATTTTCATGTCCATAAAAATATAGCCTCAAAAATGCATTAAAAAAGAAAACAGCATACATAAACAAATACACAAGTCACAGTGGGACATTTTAACATACCTCTAACAATAACCTTTAGAAGCAGATAGAAACTATTGATAAGAATATATAAGATTTAAAGGACATAATCAACAAACGTCACCTAATATTTATAGAACTCCAAACAGAAAAAATGCATGCTTTTCAATCAACATTTACCATAACAGAATATATGCTGGGTTACAAACAGGTCCTAACAAATTTTAAAGGATTGATGAGTATGTTCTTTACAGTAGAGTTAAATGAAGAAGATTAAAAGATAACTAGAAATTAAGCAACATTCTTTAAAATAACCCACAGGTCAAAGAATAGCTCAAAAGGGAAACTGGAAAATATCTTGAATTTAACAATAAAAATAAAAGGCATGAAAACTCAAGGGATGCAGCTAAAGCAGTATACAGAGGGAAATGGGAGATTTTTAGCCTTAAATACACATATTAGAAAAATCTAAAGAAATAATCTAACCTTCCATCTAAAGAAGTTGGAAAAAGAATAGCAAATTAGAATGAAGTACAATGAAAAAAATAAATGTCAGAGCAGAAATCAATGAATAAAAGACAGATATGAAATAGAGAAAAAACTCAACAATGCCAAAAGTTAGTTCTTTAAGAAGATTGAACTCTTGGCAAGACTGAACAAAAAAGAAAAAAAAGAAGGCACAAATAATAATACATGTATGAGGAATTAAAACTGGCACATCACTATGGATCCAACACACATTAATAATATAATGAAGGTAAAATGACAATTCCAATAGATTTAAAACTACATATGAAATGGACAAATTCCTATAAAATCAGTTTACCAAATTTAACATAAAAAATACAAAATATGATTGGTCTTAATATCTTATTAAGTTTTTGACACTTGCTTTTTTAATCCATAAAATTACATTCACAAACTTCACAGGTGTCCTAATTCTAATTTTATACATCAAAAGGACCATTTTTCAATTAGTTTTTCATACTTACACATTTACATTCATGCATCACTTAATGACAGGGATAAGTCCTGGGAAATATGTTGCTGAGTGATTTTGTCATTGTGCAAACATCATAGAATGTATTTATACAAACCTACATACTACAGCCTACCACATACCTAGCCTATATGGTATAGCCTATGGCTCCTACGCTATAAATCTGTATAGCATGTTACTGTACTGAACATTGTAAGCAACTGCAACACAATGCTAAGTATTTGTGTATCTAAACATGGAAAAGGTACAGTAAAAACACAGTATTATAAACTTACGACAGCAATGTCATATATCTGATCCATTGTTGACCAAAACACCATTATGCACTGCATGACTATATATGTTTAATCTATAATCAAAAACATTCTCACAAAGAATCTCTACATCTAGATGGCTTCACTGATAAATTCTTCCATTAATTTAAGAAATAATACCAATATTAAATCAACTCTTTCAGAAAATTAAAATGAAATGGGAACTCTTCCCAATTCATTTTATTAGATCAGCATAACCCTGATACAAAAACCTGACAATGGCCTTACCAGAAATAAAACATAGCAGTCAGGCATTCCCAGGAGCATAGATGTAAAAATCCTACATAAAATCTTAGTAAAGAAAATAGAGAAATATATAAAAACGATAATACATCAAAACTAAACTGAGTTATTCCAGGATGTAAAGTTAGCTTAACATTCAAAAATTAATCAATGTAATTCACCATAAAGAAAAATTGTATGATCATCTTAATGGACATAGCAAAAGCATTAGATAAAACTCAACACTCATTTATGATAAAAATTCTGAACAAACTAGGATTGAAGGAAACATCCTTATGATAATAAAGGGTATCTACAAATATCTACAGCAAACCTCATATTAATGATAGAAAAGAAAAAGATTTCTGCCTGAGATTGATAATGAAGATGCCCACTAGCACCATTTCCTTTTGACATTGCACTGGAGGTCTTCCTCAACTAATCAGCTAAGAATTTAAAATAAAGGTATAAGAAATGGAAAGGGATTAATAAAACTGTCAATATTCACAGGTAACATGATTTTACACATGTTAATCCAAAAAATCTGCAGATAAATGTTTAGAATGAATAGGGAATTAAGTAGGGTAACCAGATATAAAATTAATATATTAAAAATCAAGTATATTTTTATATTCCATCAAAAACAAATAGAAAATAAATAGAAAATAAAATTATAAAAACATGCCCAATAGCAAAATATATATAAAAATAAACATATTTGAATAAATTTAAAGACGTTAAAGACATCTACACAGAAAATTATGAAATATTGCTGAAAACAAAAGACAAATGAATGTATATATCATGTTCATGGTCTGGAAAGCTCAATATTAATTCTCTCCAACTTATTTATAGATTGAATACATGTCCAATCAAATCATAAGCAGACTTTACATAGAAATAGATTGGCTAATGCTAACATTTATATAGTTACATGAAGGGCCAAGAATTGCCAAGGCAACCATGAAGAAGGAAAACAAAGCTGGAGAATTTATTCTACCAGATATCAAGACTTATAGATCTATAGTAATTAAGAGTGTGTGATACTGATATAAAGATAGGCAAATAGGCCAATGGAACAGAAGATGGAGTTCAGAAACATATCAACGTATATCTGGACAGTTGCCTTATGATAAAGGCTTTGCTACAATTAGGGAAAAAAATGATCTTTTCACAAAAATGATGCTTGGTCAAGTGGATACGCAAATAGAAAAAAATTTAACCCACCCTCCATTCCCACCTCATATTCAAAAAAATCAATTCCATGTATATTGTAGTTCTAAATGTAAAAGGTAAAATAATAAATATTCTCACATATAACACAGGAGAATATATTAGTCTTTTGTGGTTGGCAATAACTTGCTGAACAGGATACAAAAAGCACTATTAGAAAGAGAAAGATTGATAAATTTAACTATAATAAAATTAAGAACTTCTTTTCATTAAAAGACACCACTAAGTTAGTTGACAGGCAATCCAAAAAGTGGGTGAAGATATTTGTAATCAATAAAGGGACTATATCCAGAACACCTAATCAATAAGAAAAAGACAGATAATTAAAAAAAAAAAACAAAAAACAGGTAGGTTTGAGTAGGCATTTCAGAAAGGAAATGCAATAAGATACCACTACATATCGACCAGAATGGCTACAATAAGAAGACCATCAATACCAACTCTTGGTGGGGATGTAGAAAAAAACTGAAAGAGCTAATGGGTATGTAAATTAGATAACTACTTTGGAAAACTATTGGGAAATATCTAAAACCCATTTATCCTATGAGCTGGCAATTCATTCCAAGGCATATACCCAACAGAAATGTGAACATGTTTACCAAAAGCAAAATGTCTCTAGATATTCTTATGTAAAATTACTATTTTCAATAGTCTCAAACTGGAAATAACCCAAATGTTCATCAACAACAGACAGAATAAATGAACTTAATATACTCAAGTAACAGAATACAATATAGCAATAATAATGGACAAACTACAGCTATATGAAATAATACGTATGAATCTCACAAAAATAATGTTGTGAAAGAAGCCAAATATAAAAGAGTGCATACTGTATGATTCCATATATACAAAGTTCAAAACCAGGCAAAACTAATTTCATGGTTTTTCAAGTCAGTAAGAAGATAAACAATGGTTATCTTCAAAGAGGAGATGTTAGTGAGCAGGGGTGGTCATGGAAGGACCATCTTAATGCTGGTAATGATCTATTTTCTGATCTGAGTCATTGTGTTCACTGTGTGTTCACTGTGAAAATGCATCTAGCTATTCACTAATACTGTGTGCACTTTTCTGCATGTATGTTTTAATTCGCTAAAACGTTATTAACATAACTCAGAAAAACTTTTCTTCATTTTTATTTCCTGTGGTGCTTGAAGATTTTTTGTGTGCTAATGTCTCTTACTATCATACGAAGCTATCTAGGTTAAGAAAGTGTCACTTAATTTACCTTATCTTTAAAATGATGGAGTTAATTTTTAGGTGACTTCAGAAATGCATCTCATTTCTAATCTTTTATGGTTCTATTACCTGGGGAAAGATTTCGTCACATTCTGCATATCCTACTAAAATTATTTTATTCCCTTGAACTATATTCAGTTTGTCCATCTGAGGACAGAATTAAAAAATGTGAGTTTTCTAAAATATCAAAACCATTTCATGAGTCTGCATTGTTTTCAAGAAAACCCCTGAAGTCAGAGGTAGCTGTTGTTGCTTCTGCTCTTAAAATCTTTTCAAATGTCTTCCTTGTGGTATAGCACTTAGCAGGCTTCATTGCAGTTATTTGCTTATTTCTCCATCTTCCTCAGTAGCCTGTATGTTTCATAAGGGTAAAGGTTTCCTTCCTCCCTCCTTCTCTTTCATTCACTCAACAGACATTTATCAATAATCTACTGTGTGTCAGGCACTGTGATAGTCATTAGGGGTGCAAAGAAAAAAATGGATATGATCTGTATTCTTGCAACCAACAGTATAGTAGGAGCTGCACACTACTCAAGTATACCCAAAAACCCTGCTGTAATACTTACAACAAAAGAGAGGTACATACTTCTTCAGAGTTTATCAATCCAAGAAGGTTTATTGTTGTTTTTGGATGTGTGTGAGGTGGGGAGAGGGAAAAATGGTATTCCTGAAGAAGTAATATTTGAGCTGAGCTTTCCTAAACGAAAAATAGGTATTACTATGATGAAAGAAAAGAAAAAGAGTGTACAGCCAAAAATGTCATAAACCAAGGCTGGGATGGATATGTGGATAATTATTTGAGAAAAGGCTGGAGAACTAGGTAAGATGCCAATTATTTAAGTCTTTAAGTGCTTGCTTTTCCTTGAGCAAGGATAGCTCTTTCCTGTCATTCAGATTTCAGCTTAAATAACAACTGTTCAAGGGAGGCCTTCCCTAATATCCGAACCTCGTCACTGAAGCTGAAGCCAATTCCTTTTCCTCCTTTGCTAACAAGAATTAAATCATCCTTCTCTGAGCACACTGGTGCTTATAGGGATACAGGTTCCAGCCCCAGTTGGGGGGCGGTGAAACCTAATTGGTGTAAATTGATTACAGTGGTCTCACTACCATTGCTAGGATTGGCTCAAGCATGGGCATGTGACACAGTTCTACCCAGTGAGACATGAGAGAAACCTACTTTGAGAAAATTTCTCTCACTCATGCAA
Organism: Mandrillus leucophaeus; assembly: GCF_000951045.1. NCBI lineage: Eukaryota > Metazoa > Chordata > Mammalia > Primates > Cercopithecidae > Mandrillus > Mandrillus leucophaeus. The sequence continues at coordinate 4,344,381 of NW_012099987.1, forward strand.
AAGGAAAAGAGAGAAGATTTATATACATACACTCCTTTTTCCCCTTCTTTGTCATTGGACATGGTCATGAATGCATGTGGTGCCAGACAGCTGCAGTCATTTTATGACTATGAGAGGAGAAAGATGGACAGCACCTGGATTCTTGATGGCTCTGACCACTAAATTAACCAGCCAGAACCACCCTACTTCCAGACTCATCATTTAAACTACTCTTAATTAAATTCAGCTGTTACTTGCAGCTGAAAGCATTCATTTTCAGTCATTTAACACATCATTGTAGTTTAATTCTCTGCACTGTATCTGTCATCATTTGTTTTTTATGTGTTTATTTCCCCACTAAAATATATGCTCCAAAGAATGCAAAGACTTTGTCTGTCTTGTTCACCACTGTATTCCAAGTATTTAGAATGGTGCCAAGTACATAGCAGATGCTCAAATATTTATTGAATGAATACATGAGAAAACTCTGAAAGGATTTTGTGTCTGTATCATGTAGGGTCAACAAAAAAGACTCTATTTCTAATGTTTGTTTACGTTCATTTTACTACACTGTATAAAATTTTAACTTCAAATAGCAACACTGAAAAGAGGGCATCAACAAGATTAAATATTGGGGTTTGTGGAAGTACCTTTTGGCAGATTTAAAACATTGTCCCAAATTCTTTGACACTATTTTCATAGAAAGGTTGGGGTATATATCTCCTGTCCTTGAATTCAGACTCTGTGACTACTCGAGCAACAGAATATTCCAGGAATGACAGTGTGCTGGTTTCTAGGACCAGGCCTCTTACAAAACTGGCAGCTTCCTCTTCTTATCTCTTATAATGCTTACTCTTGGTACCTACCCATCATGCCATGAGGAAAACAAATATCCCAAAAAGAGACCCGGTAAAGAGGAAATTAGGCCCCTAGCCTTCAGCTTCAGTAGACATTGTGCTAGCCCCAATTTACCAGCCATGTGAGTCAGCCATATTGGGAGTAAATCCACCAGCTCAAGCTGCCCAGTTGGATGATACTACATAGAAGAGAAGTGAGCCTTCTTTCACAAGCACTGCACAAATTGAAAACTTATGAGGCAAGGCATGGTGGCTCACACTTATAATCCCAGCACTTTGGGAGACCAGGGCAGGAGGATTGCTCGAGACCAGGAGTTTGGGAGCAGTCTGGGCAACATAGGAAGACCCCATCACTACCAAAATTTTTTTAAAAATTAGCTGGGTGTGGTGGTATGTGCCTGTATTCTCAGCTACTCTGGAGGCTGAGGTGGGAGAATTGCTTAAGCCCAGGACTTACAGGCTGCAATGAGCTAGGATTGTGTCACTGCACTCAGGCCCAGGCAACAGAGCAAGACCCCGTCTCTAAAAAATTTTCTTTTTAAAAAAAACTTAAGCTAAATAATTATTGTTTTACACCACTAGGTTTTCAGCAGTGGTTTGTTATGCAGCAACAGAAAACTGAAACACCCTTCAACAGAAAAGGGCAGAAAGATGCTTAGAGAAGGACAGCTTAAATTTGATTACAAAGGGGAAATAGTAATGGTAGTTATGAAGTAAGGTAGTCAAAGGACTGGAGAAATAGAAGTGTGGATGAATTACATGTTTTGTCATGTGGTAAAAATTAGTAGTTAAAAACTGCTTTAAGGTTGCTGAAGTGGTGGTGCCACCAAGGCATATATCTGACCACTATTTTTACCATGTGATAGCTAATTTTATGTAGCAAATTGGTTAGACCACAATACCTAGATATTGGGTGAAACATTATTCTAGATGTTTCTGTGAAGGCTTTTTTTTTTTTTTTTTGTAAGATTAAGATTTAAATCAGTAGACCTTGAGTAAAGCAGATTACTCTCCATAATGTGAGTAAACCTCATCTAATCAGTTGAAAGCTTCAATTTGAAATGACTGGCCTCCCCAGGTAAATATAAAAGTCTGCCAGCAGACTGCTTTTGAACTCAAACTGCAACTCTTCTCTGGGTGTCCTGCCTACCAGCCTACCCTGAAGATTTAGAGCTGCCAAACTTTATAATCATGTGAGCCAATTCCTTAAAATAAATCTCTGTCTTTCTCTGTCTCTCAGACATACTCTGTTGGTTCTGTTTCTCTGTAGAACCCTAACTAATACACGCCACTTCTTTTTGAATAATACTTTGTAGTTTTCAAAGAATGTTCATGTAGATCATCTTATTATATGCCCACAACCTTGAAAGGTAAGCAGAATGAAAATTTCAAGGATGGTGAAGTTGGGAAAGAATAAATAATTCTTCCAAAGTCACAAGGCTAAGTAAGTGGGAGAGCCTGGCTAGAACTCATAATCATCTGATTCCTGGTACCAATTATTTGTACTATATCATCCTGCCTTCTGTATTAACTTTGATACATTCTCATGAATAAAATCTCATGCATCCCTAAAACTCAACAGCAAAAACAAAACCAATTATAAATGGGCATAGGACTTAAATAGACATTTCTCCAAAGGTATACAAATGGCCAATAAGTATATAAAAATATGTTCAACATCACTAATCATTAAGGAAATGCAAATCAAAATCACAATGAGATGTCAGTTCACATCCATTCGAATGACTATTATAATAAACAAACAAAAACCCCAGAAGGTAAGTGTCAGCTGGCAAGAGTGTAGAGAAATTTGAATCCTTATGTGCTGCTAGTGGGAATGTAAAATGGTGTATAAAACTGTATAGTAGTCCTTCACAAAATTAGAATTACCACATGATCCAGCAATTCCATTTCTGACTATATAACCAAAAGAACTGAAAGCAGGAACATGAACAGATATTTGTACATTCATTTATAGCAGCGTTATTCATAATAGCTAAAAGGTAGAAGAAACC
>NW_012099987.1:4347806-4356391 GCF_000951045.1 Mandrillus leucophaeus
AAAAAAAAAAAAAAAAAGAAGAAAGTTCTGGAGATAGATGATGGTAATGGTTGCACAATAATGTGAATCTATTTAATGGCCCTGAATAGTACATTTAAAATGATTAAAATGGTAAATTTTATGTTATGTATATTTTACCACAATTAAAAATAAAATTTAAACTTCCCCCAAAAACAAAAACAAAGAAACAAAAGACCAAAAACTTTATCTAGCCTTTAATATATGGGCTGGATTGCATTTTCAAAGTGATTTTTCAACACTACTTGTATGAAATTTTTAACCTCTCACTTTTGTCTGATACCACTGGGGATTTTTATTTTTATTTTATTTATTTTCTTTCTTTTTAAAATTTTATTTCTTCTTAAAAAAAAGGGATACATGTGCAGAACATGCAGGTGTATTACATAGGTATATGTGTGCCATGATGGTTTGCTGCACCTATTGACCCATCCTATAAGTTCCCTCCCCTCAACTCCCACCAACCAACAGGCCCTGGTGTTTGCTGTTCACTAATGGGGATTTTTAAAGTTACTTGTTTCTTTTCCGGCTATTCTCATTCACTCATTCATTCATTCATTCACTCACTCACTCATTCATTTATTTAATCAGACAATCAGGTAGTTAGTTCATAAATACTATTGCCTACTATGGTCCAAGCACTAAGGAAACAGCAGTGAATGAGGCATATGCAGTCCCTGTGCTAACGGAGATTACATTCTATTGGGGAAGACAGAAAACAATAAATGCAATAGAGAGAAGGAGGAGGAAGATAATAAATGTGATGAAGAAGAGGGGTAGGGAGAGGAGGAGGAAGAGGAAAAGATGAAGAAAAGAACAAAGCAAGATAAGGAACAGGACTTAACCGGAAGGAGGGGACTATTTTAGATGCCCTATGTATCATGCCTTCCTCTACCTAATGGGCAAAAGACACCTATGATTCACAAATAAAAGGCTTCAATCTGAAAACAGAAAATTCAATAACAGAACACTGGGCCTCAGAGCTTATACTGTCCTGGGAAGAGGGTGAAGAATTTACAAAAATTATGCTTGATAGCTACTAAGTCTAATTCTATAGAAAATGTGCCTGTGTAGACATAAGCAAGGCTTACTAACAAGACTCCCAACATTATGAGAATTTTAGCTTTGCTTTAACCAAGAGATTTAAAAAGTAAATAGCCATCTCGTTAGTAGGAAAAAGACTTTATGATTTAAAATATTCTTTAACTTAGCATCCCTTGGTCAAAAGCAAAGGCACCCATTTCAGCCCTAGAGAGTATGATTCTCCCCATAATCAATGAGGAAGCAAGGCCATGCATTTTTAATGGTGGAGATGAAATTCAAAATAGTCCATGCAGATTTTTCCCTCAAGGTTTTTTTTTTTTTTTTTTTTTTTTGAGACAAGAGTCTTGCTCTGTTGCCCAGGCCGGAGTGCAGTGGCGCGATCTCGGCTCACTGCAAACTCCGCCTCCCGAGTTCATGCCATTCTCCTGCCTCAGCCTCCCGAGTGGCTGGGACTGCAGGCGCCTGCCACCACACCTGGCTAATTTTTGCATTTTTAGTAGAGACGGGGTTTCATTGTGTTAGCCAGGATGGTCTCGATCTCCTGACCTCGTGATCCGCCCGCCTTGGCCTCCCAAAGTGCTGGGATTACAGGTGTGAGCCACTGCGCCCAGCCCCTCCAAGTTATTTTTATATGAAGGCATGCTTGAAAAATTTCAGCCCAGATTTAGGTTTAAGTTTCCCAGACTTAGTAAGTAATTGCTGCAGTAATGAGTTCTATGTCTTAATTTAGTCTACTCCAGATGTTAACATCTAGATTGTTTTTCATTCTCCACCCCTCTGCATTTCCTTATAAAACAGCACATTTGGAAATATTCTGAATTTTTGAATGTGAGAGGGGGGTACAAGAGAGCAGGAAGAAATAGGGTGAGCAAGAAATCTAGGGTCTCATCTGCTATGCCAATCAGACCAACTTTTTTGCTAGAGTAAGCTGGGGGAAGACCGGTTTTCACCTTCATAGAAGCCATATTAGCCCTCCTATATTTGCAGGAGGGTGTAGTCCTGAAGAAGAATATGCATTCAGGGCTGATAGTCTGCTTCCTCCAAGGCAAGGTACTATATTGGTGGTCCTCTCTGAGCGAGAAATAAAAACTCTGTGGCAGAGTTGGCTATGCTGTACTACAAATCAACTAACTCCCTTCCCCCCAATATTTATTGAAACAAGGTAATGAACCCCATCCTATAAACTAGCACAACTGAGTAACAGGAAAAACTTGGCTTATACATCCAAGCTAATAAAGTAATGCACTGATAGTGTATATTAATAAGAACCTGCATTTTAGACCCAGCTGGTGACCAGCTGCATAGCAGCTGGAAATTTGGGATTGTTCTCCAACAGATAAGAGAGACCTTGCTCAAGGGCAGTGGTTCTCAAATTTTAGTGTGCATGGGAATCAGCTAGAGGGCTTGCTAAAAATGCAAATTCCAGAGCCACAAGTCTAACAATTATGAGCCAGATCTGGGTAGACCCCAGAAGTCTGCTTTTTAATAGGCAGCCTCAGGTGATTCTGATGCAGGTGATAGAAAACCAAATTTTGAGAAGTACTGCTCCTCAGAGCTACTAAGATCATCATTCAAGATCTTTACAGCTAAAAAAATAAAATAAATAAATAAATAAATAGGCTTTCAACCGATCTTTCTGCTTAGTTTTTGACAGGCGAGTCCAGTCCACAGCTGGTAAAGAGGTTGGATAATGACCGCAGATAGGTTTGATCCCTTGGGATAGAATACTTAAAGGGGTTTGGGGACCTCTGTTTCTCCCCCATCAATAAAGGGGTTGGAAGGCAGCCACAGTCTGGGCTAGAAATCCAGCTGGCACAATACTTGGAAGACAATCCTCAATGAGGTCTGGGTTCAATATCTAACTGCTAAAGAGCTTGGCTGTCCGCCTTGTGGTGTTCGGTCAATCTCCAATTGATATAACACTTTGATAACATGTGAGCAGCATGGGTTAAATCCAGAAACTGTAAAGGACTTAGATAAAAGTCCTAAGACCTAAAGTTTGGTCTCCAAATGGCATGAAGTTTGGATGATATTTGGGAATGAGTTTAATCCTCAAATGGTAAGAGTTTTGGATGTCAGGAATGAGGTCTGGGTTCAATCTCTTGTCATTAAAATGCTTGGAAGACGCTTGGGGTCTGGTTTCAATCGTCAGATGGTAAAGAGTTCAAATGACAACAATGGTTTCTAGGTTCAAGTGAAAGCTGACAAACAGCTTGAAATAAACTGCAAGATCTGGGTTCAATCTTGAAATGTTAAGAGTTTAGATAATTGTCATGAGAAAAGAGTTCAGTTTGGAGGATTCTAAAAGTCTAGGTGAGGTAGCTAAGAATCTGCACCAGATGATTAGAGAAAACTTGTGGTCAGGATCCACATGGGAAAGGATTTAGATCATGACTACTCTTTTCAGATTAGGAGATAGAGAAGGTGACCAGATACCACTGATCTAGTGCAATGTATTTAGATGATGTAAAAAGGAGCTTGAATTCCAGCCGTGGGGGTAAGAAAATGTGTATATTAGGTGGTAAGAAAATGTGTATACTATGTCATGAGCTAATTTTGCAAGAGAATATTATGTGACTTCTCCATATCCATAACTATGAAGAGGGATACAGGCAGCAAGCCTGGGAATGTGATTCCTGAAATAATGGAGCTCTTTTGCCAGGAGTTTTGCTGACAGAACGGCTGTTTTATATGGCTAAGCGAGCAGATGTCTGAAAAGCACTGAAATCTATGATGTGTGTTCCTAAGTGGGATGACAGCTGGCACCACTGCATAAAATCTTGTTCTTACTTTTACAGTTTCACTAATACTCTTCTTTCTGATTATTCTGATTTATCAACAAACAGCATTTCTGGAACCTTTTAAAAGCATTCTCAAATAGTCAAGAAGTAGACAGCTCTCCAAACACCTAACAATCCACAAGAATTTTAGAGACAAAAATGGAACTGGATTCCTTGGGGAAGAGGCAAAAACCAAACCATGACTACCAACTACTTTTCTTCCTGGATATCTTATTCTTTGACCTGACAATCCAAGGTGAATTCAAAAAAGATGGGCTCACTAAGGGATTGGTTTAGAGCATAGATATATGTGCCAAAGTCTTCTGTGCTTCTTGAATCTGAGCATGTTCTGAGGAATACCTTTTAAGGAATAACCATGCTTCAGACTTCTGGACTATATTAGGGATTTGTTATAAAACATTACTGTCAAAATGATATTGTTATTAATAGGTAACATTTATTGAGCACTTATGTCAGATATACTACACTAGTTCATTTAATACTTAACATAACCCTATAAAGTATGTCTTGTTATTATCTTTATTTTACCAATGAGGAAACTGAGACGCAGATGTTACACAAGTTATTAATGTTGTAGAGACACTGCTATGTTCATGTTCATCACACAACCTTTTTCTAGGCATAGAGACTACATTTCCCAGCATCCATTGCACAAGTTGTAATCATGTGATTAAATTCATCCAATGGGAAGCATGCTTAGAAGTGATAGAAACCACTTTTGAGCCTAGACCTTTAAAACATCTGGTACAATCTTCAGGTTTTTTGCAACCCCACCAAAAATAAGCTTAGAGACCAATGTTTCAGATGATATAACAAAATGAAGGAGGTATGCCTAACATGCCTAATCAGACTTTAAGCAAGAAATAAATCTCAGCTGTGTTAAGGTATTTTACCAAATACCTTAAAATTTTAAAGGTACCAAATACCTTTAAAATGCTACTGATTGCATATGCACTGTTATTTTACATATCACTAAAAAAGAAAAAAAATGTTGCCAAATAAACAATAACATCCAATTGATTGTAAAACACACCTTTATTTCAGAGATACAAATTGTGAAGAAATGACAAGGCTTATAGCTTCCTTACTATCAGGATTCAGAAGACAATTTCAAGAAGTTCTGACTCATTAAAGATGGGACAAAATAAGCTTCAAAATGATAACTGCAATTGATTGAGACCCACGAAATATACTAATTCCATTAATCCATTAGTGATACTTTACAAACTAATTGGTGACATATGGAAGATGATAGAGAACCAATTCATTATCTTGAAAATATGGTAAATAAGGGAAAAGAATCGATGATTTATTCTAGTTTTCCTATACTAACTGCACCACTGACTAGCCAGTAAATGAGGGGAAGCAGGTTTGCATAGAAGTATTATGACCATTTAAAAGAACTGATAGAATATCACCATTTTGCAACATCCAATGAATTAATGCAATTGTACATTCAGCATCAATAGCTGCTAACACCATAAAAAAAGAAAAGCAAGTAGAAATAATGTCCCTCATGGTGAAAAATCTCAAAACCACATATAGAGTTACCCAGAGGTTCTCAAAGTTAGTCTCAGGATCCTGGATCCCTTTAGGAGATCTGTGAGGTCCTTACATTTCCAGCTACATATCTGTATGAGGCCAGGTTTTCTTCACATACTTCAAATAAAAGAACACAATGCAACAGATTGAATGTAAAAGCAGATATGATAATCCAGCTGTCTTCTATTAGGCCAGGCTTTAAAAAGATTTGCAAAAAATGTAAAACAATGTCATTCTTCTCACCAGGCTTTTTTTTTGTTTTGCAAAATACAGTTACTTATGATTTAAAAAATTTATATTAACATGTAATTAGTTTATAATGTTATTTTAAAATGAATTACTACAGAAATATTTTTAAATTTCTCTATCTTAATTTCTAATATGGCAAATATTGATAAATATGACCCACATAAACAAAAGCTTTTGGGGGGGGGGTCTTAAATAAATAAAGGAGGATTATTTCGCAAACTAAAATGTTTGAGAATTGTTGATCTTGCCAAAGAGATGGAACCTATGTCCCTGAATCCAGTTGCCAATTTTTAGGAAGTACAGAGGACAGATGACCATATTGATCTGCAACATATTAGTAAGTACCTAATGAGCAAAATTCAGACTGTGAAACACTCTACAGGTCAAATGCCCTGAATTCTTCCACAAGCAAACTGTAAGAAACAGAAAAGGATAGAAAAATATCTTAGATTAAAAGATACTTCAAAAACATGAAATTTATACACACACACACAAATGGACAAGATCAAAACTATAGTATCTAGGAATGCACCCTTGGTTACTAAAAAGTATTTAAAGAAACAAGAAAGTGATTGCTATCATGGTTACTTTTGAGGTAGGGAGAGGGTTCACTAGGGCAATGCACAGAGGGGACTCAGGGTGATTTAAAAAATTCTCTTGACCTAAGTGGTGGTTATAGAGGTGTTTACCTTATAATAACTTATCAAGCCATAAAGAGTTCTTAGTTCTCAATAAAATATGGCAAGTTATGGAGTTACTTAATCCTGCCAAGTACAGGAATGAATCCAAAGCCTGTATGCTTAACCATTATACAATATTATTGGATGTGTTACAACTTGAAGAGACCATTCTTCAATCACATATTTTAAAAAGATGATACTAGCTATATGCCTCTCAAGTTCTTGTAACTCTCTAACCATGGGACATGGGTCCTCACACCTTTTCTTTGGAATTGTCAAATGAAATTTATGGGAGGCCATTGTTTTGGACTGAGCTCCTGCACTAGACTCCCAACAACTCAAACCAAACCAGAATGGAGTCACTCATGCTAGGTGCCATATAATCAAACTGAACTTGAAAACAGGACAGTATTTCTAAAAACAGGAGATTTACAGCAGTCAATCAAAAGGGGCCTAGTCAACCTGAGCCAGCACGATAAGAAACTCCTCTCTGCTTCAATCCATACAAGGAAAGTAATTTTGAAATGAGAAATATGCTTTTTGCTTCTGATTTCTACTTTATTCAGCCTTTCCTACATATAAAGCTCACTCCCTCTGCTTAGCTCTGAAGAATACCTTTCTGTTTCATAGATGAGGTGTTGTCTCATTCATGAATTGCTAATAAAAGCCAATTAGACCTTTAAAACTCAATTCGTTGAAATTTTGCTCTTAGAGTCTAAACCACCTTTGAAAACAAAGTGTGTCACATGGTTAGTTAGTAACCTGAGTTATAAAGTAATTTCCTGCCTCCTTCAGATCCTTCAGATAACCCCATGCAAATCTCTAGCACAGACCCTAGAATGCTTTATTGTCTTTATCTATTTACATATCTACCTCCTTGAAGCAGATTGGCAAAAAGTAGGTTCTCAGGAAAGCAATTACATCATGAATCTAACAAGCTTTAATGTGACTTCTGATAAAAATTTGTTACAAGGTTTATGCAGTTATCATATCTGGCTAGCAAGTCTGAAATCTGTAGAACAGGTCACGAGTAAGGACAGGCTGGAATTCATGAGGATGAACTGAAGCTGCTGACCATAAGAATGTATTCTCTGGGGAAGCCTCAACCTTGCTTTAAAGAGCTTTTGACTGATTAAATTAGGCCTACCTAAATTATGTAGGATAATCTTCCATAAATAAACTGACTATGGGCCGGGCGCGGTGGCACATGCCTGTAATCCCAGCACTTTGGGAGGCCAAGGCAGGTGGATCATGAGGTCAGGAGTTCAAGACCAGCCTGACCAACATGGAGAAACCCAGTCTCTACTAAAAATACAAAAATTAGGTGGGCATGGTGGCATGTGCCTGTAATTCCAGCTACTCAGGAGACTGAGGAGGGTGAATTGCTTGAACTGGGACCTGGGAGGCAGAGGTAGCAGTGAGCTGAGATGGTGCCACTGCACTCTAGCCTGGGCAACAGAGCAAGACTCCGTCTCAAAAAAAAACAAACAAACAAATAAATAAACTGATTATAAACTTTAATCACATGTACAAAACATCTTCATAGCAATACCTAGATTGGATTGTGACTAAATAGTTGAGGACTTTAACCTATTCAAGTTGACACATCAGAAATACCATCATAGTGTAAGACAGAATAATCATTAATACTCATAGTTTGAAACAGCAACATCAAGAAATGTACGCATTACTTTTAGTTAGTGGTGACCCAAAAGATTTTGTGTTGGAGAGACTTAGAGGCAGTAAACTAATTAGAATGGGAGTTTAAACAGTATTTACATTGTACTTTATATAAGGTAGAAAAATGACAATTGTCTATTTCAAAGAATGGGGCAGGCATCAAAAAAATGTGGAGGGTGCTAAAGTTGGCATCTAATTTCACCCCTTGGAACTATTACTGTTTTCTATTTTCTATGTATAGGCAACAAAGATCAAATTTATGACAAATACCAAAATCAGGATTGTGGTTACCTCAGGGGAGAGAAGAAAAGGGATCTAAGCAGAATACAAAGAAACCTCCAAGTATATCCGTGCGGTTTTGCTTAAATTTTTTTTGAAACAAACTTGATAAAATACTAATGTATGAGAAACAAGAGTAGTAGATACATGAATATTCATTATACTATTTTCTACATTATTCTGTAGGCTTGAAATATTTAGAAAAGTATATGACATATTTCAGACAAATTCCTATCAAATGCATTTGAAACTGTCCCTAACATAGCAAGTTGGGAGTATTTCCTCTCTCTCT
>NW_012099987.1:4356791-4359325 GCF_000951045.1 Mandrillus leucophaeus
ATATTGCCCAAGCTGGTCTCAAACTCCTGGGCTCAACTGGTACTCCTGCATCAGTCCCCCGGGTACTGTGATTACAGGCATGCACCACCATGCCTGGCTAATTTTTTAACTTTTCTGTTTTTTAGAGATGGAGTCTCACTATGCTGCCCAGGGTGGTCCTGAACTCCTGGCTTCAAGTAATCCTCCTGCTTTGGCCTTCCAATGTGCTGGGATTACAGGCATGAGCCACTATACCTGGCCTGATTCCTTTTTATACTCCTCACATCACCGAGCACAGTGCTAGGTGTTCAAATGATTACAAAGGAATGTGCAAAGATGTCCATTTTCCCCATCTCATCCATGCTACTGGCCTCCTGTGCTCTCAGCTGACCTCTATCCCAACAATGCACATATATATAGGTTCATCTGTAGATCCCGTGAACAGTCTTCACAGGGTTATGGGAGGTTAGAAAGTTATGATCCAGTTTAAATTTAAAATTCATAAACCATCTAGAGAAGTTAATATAAAACTGTAATAGATCAGTTCTAGAAATAGCCCAGCAAAGAATATGTGATTCACATTTTACTACAGTATGTCTTTACTAATGTAGGTAATGAGCCATATAAAGCAAATTTACTTCATTCATCTAGACATAATTAAAATACGAAAACTTTATAAATTAAAGTCCAAACCTACAGCCATGCAACATTAAGGCTGAAAATTTAAATGCAGAAGTTAGGAGAGATAATTTTTTCATATTATTAGCGACCAGTAACCAAACCCACATAGCATTGCTGTTGCATATGATATTGGCTACGAGGCTCTGAACTCCTATCAGATTCAAATCCTTACCAAAACCTCCCCAATATTCTGTTTTTGAAATGTAAGATGGAGATTAGGCAAAGAAATATATTGTAGAAAGGTAAATAATACTTTTGTAATCATAAATTTAAATTCATAACTCATTCACTAAGTACAAGAGAACATCCACAATGTTTAAGACAACATATTAAATTAAAGAAAGGGGACACAAAGATAAAATGATCAGGGAACCAGTCCTCCAAATCCTCACAATTTAGTAAGAGATATAGAAGATACACATAAATAGTTAGAATAAAAGGTACATAGGTTAACTGACCAAGCGTGATTCATTTTTATATTCTTCACAGGAACACAGTGCTAGGTGTTCAAATGATTATAAAGGAATGTGGGAAGATGTTTTTTCCCTATGTTATCCATGCTATTGACCTCCTGAGCTCTCAGATGACCTCTATAAGGTAGAGCTCTCCTGACAATGCACATATGGGCACATCTGTGGATCCCACAGACAGTAAAGCATAGGGAAAGTGCTACCAGGATTCACAATAGGAAAGGTTTAGATTCAAATAGAAGAAGGAGTGATGATGATAAATAAAAATTTCCAAGAGTGGCATTTAAGATAATCTTTGAGAAGCATAAATGGGAGAAACATTGCATGTAACAATATTTTACAAAATATTTATAAATATACATTCTTATTTAAGCCGTATGACCATCATTTAGTTAGATTTTTTTTTTTTGCAAATATGGACATTAGGACTTAGAGAAATTCAGTAACTTGTCCAAGGCCTTATAATTAGTGATTTTGAACTGAAGATGTCTTGTTTCATGTTCATTGTTCATTTCAGTAAATGAACTATTTTTTAATTAAGAAATCCTCATGAGTATCAGCATGGGGCAGATAATTACAGGATCTTTTGAGGAAAAGTGAATTAATAGTTCAGCTGGGCTGGATTATATGGTAGATAAAGAAGAAGAGTATAAAAATTGCTGGAAATAGGCAAGGGTAGATGGCAGAAGGTCTAGAAGAGCAAGCTATTAAATTTGGACTCCATCCGTAGATATTAGAAAGTTTTGAACAGAGGAATGCCTTAAAGTCTGAAAGTATGAAGAAAGAATAAATCTGACAGCACAGTACAAAACTGATAGGAGAGATGATAGTCTAGAAGCAGAGACAGCAGTTGGGAGCTATTTCAATATTGTAGATGAGATGTAATAAGGGCTTGGACTAGGGTGATGACAGTGGGAACAGAGAAGACAGGAGCAAAGCGGGAAAAGCAGAGATAGACTCCACAGGGCTTGAAAACTGATTGGACTGGGAAGAGACAAAAAATGAGAAGGGATTCAGAGATTATTCCAAATTCTCATGCCTGAGTGGCTCAGAGGAGTACAGTGTCATCAGCTGAAACATGAAATGGAGAAGAAAAGAATGGGAAGAAAATAAGTCAAGTTTTAGTCATACCAAGATACATGAAAATGATATAAAGAAATCAGTATTTTTAGCCTGGAACCAAAAAAGTAAAAGCAAGTCATGTTAGCCAGAGTTAACTATTTAAAGGATTGTCACGTTTAAGAGAGAAAAAAGTTTTAATTTACCATACATAGCATTGGATTATTCACAATTCTTGGTTCATGACATACTGTAATTATTGTTTGGTTAACTAATTAACGCTTATGAACTTAAAACTGAACAGAAGAACTATAATAGGTACAGCTGGGCTCAGTGGTTCACATG